>NC_058409.1:13872795-13970196 GCF_002201575.2 Neomonachus schauinslandi
AGGCTCAGGGTGCCTGTGAGTGGCTCAGTTCGCGCGTCTCCCATCCTCCTTAGGCTCGGGGTGCCTGTGAGTGGTGGCTCAGTTCGCGCGTCTCCCATCCTCCTTAGGCTCAGGGTGCCTGTGAGTGGCGGCTCAGTTCGCGCGTCTCCCATCCTCCTCAGCTAGCCCGGGCCTCTTCTCCTGCTGCGGCACAGGTGAAGGGGAGCAGGTTCAATAGCAGAGCCTCTCTCTCTTTTTTTTTTTTTTCTGTTCATATTCCATTAACCACAGCAGATCAGGTGGCGAACCCAGAGGCAAGGGGTGTAACATATCTGTGGCCTCTTTCTTGGGAGAAGGAACTGTCAAGTCCTGTGCAAAAAGATGTGGATAGGGGAAGGGTAGAGAATTGGAGATACTAATGCAATGTACTTGTACTTAATGTGGTAAGATTTCTTTTAGCATGTGGTGATTTTTTTTCAATTTACATTTGTTTGGCAGGGCCCTTTTATCGTCATTTTTTTCTTTCTTAATGTTTTACAAAATGACTGGGGCAAACAGGATTTCACTGGAGGGCAGAAAACTCAGGTCAGTTAGCCCTTCCTTTTTTTTTTTTTGGTGTGTGTTAAATCTCCTTGCTCCCTGAACATGCTGTTCCATAAGGTAGTTAGGACCAATGACCAAGAAAGAATTCTTGAGAGGTCTTTGGTGCAAAAAAGTGTTTTTAGGGATTGTGAGTAGTGACTGATTATGTAAGATTTTTCTGTCTTATGGAGGTGAGGGTGATGTTAGGGCTCCAGGAAATTGAGTCTGTAGGTTTCTGGAGATTGCTTTTTTTCTTGTAAATCATTAAGGCTGATGGAGACTCAGGTCCTGCAGGACTGTGCTCTCTATCAGTTAACCATCTGTTTTTCCCTTTATTCTAGGGCAGCCAGGAGTGCCTGAGGAATGTCCCATATAGTCCACCTGTGTGTGTGAGGGGGGGGCGGTTAGGTTGTGGGGTGTTAGCTTGTGTTTTGCCCTCAGCTTGCCTTTTGCCCCCTCATCAGTATTAAAGGGCAGTCTCATAGGAGATTGAAATAGTACATCCTTTTTATCATAAATATAGTTTCAGAGTTCACATGTTCTTTGTTTAAAGAGGAAAGAGGGAAAGAATCAGTCCTTTCCAGATGCAGCATACAGGGACTTTGGTCTGAGAAGATAGTAGGTAAGGAAAGAGGTGATACAGGCGGGAAAGGAGATGCGGTGAACATGCAGAGTCATTTCTGTTAATCCTTGGCAGACTTCCTCGCTGACCTCATGTGAGTCCCCAAGTTCAATCCCAACATTCAGCCTCCTTTCTTTTCACTCAGTAGCTGTCACTGGTTTGCCTGTCTTCTGAAGATTCCTTTCCTCTTTATTTCTAGCTATTTTATCTTTGTGTTTTTATTTATTTTTTTATATTTTTTAAAAGTATAGAAACAGTACATGCTTTTTAAAATCTTTTTAAACACTGTAGAAATACATACGGGAGGGTATGAAAGCTACTCTTTTATTGATGTTCTGAGAAATAGCCACTTGGGCTTATTTACTTTTCAAGGACTTTGCACACAATCAACATGGGGAACATGTGAAGAATAACAAATATTGGAAAAGGATAAATATTTAAGCTTTTTGTGTTGGGAGTTGGGAGGAAAGGGCTTGTTAGTTTGAGCCAATGTTCTATGTATCCCAGCATTCAGACACATCTTTAAGATAGGCATTGGTCTATTTATGTGGGGGAATGAGGAGACTTTTAATAAAGAATTAATTATAAGGGACTCTAATTAAAACATATGTCGTTGATCTAGAGAAAATACTACAGTTATAGTAAAGGGTATGTCACTCAAATTCCCTTCCTGCCTAATACGAAAAAATCGTAAGGTAGTGGAATTGTAGGGGAAAAAAGAGTAAGAACTAAAAAGGCTTAGGACTTAAGGCATCAATGAATCTGTAGAATTTGTGCAAGGAAATTCAGCATTAAAGGGAGCCACTAACTTTTGTGTAGAAATAGGCACCTGAACCTTGGCATTTATAGCTGCAGTGTGGCCCTCAGCATCTCAGGGCTGGGATCACCATTAGCACTTTTAATTCCTTTGGAGGGTAGAGGTGATGGTCATTGTGCTGAGCTACACGGATGGCAGTATTACCAGGTTTGACACCACCAGCATTAGTTGTCACTTTAGAAAATAACTTCTTGTATCAGCACCAGTGGCTTCTTTGGTCACCAACAGCTGAAATTTGAGGTGATTCAAATCAATGGTTTCTGCTGAATGATGTATTGAAGGGGGGAGGGTCCTTTGAGGGAGCAGCTAGAGCTCTGTTCTTAGAGGGCTCCTGGATACTTGGAAATCTGTGAATAAGGGGCAAGAACAATAAATCTCTGTCCTTTATTCCTTTGATCTTAATGTGAAAATGGTAGGTTATATCTGAAAGGGCCCAAATAGACACCGGTTTTACATTGGGTGGTTCTCTGCTCACCCTCCCTTGTTTTTAGAGGTCATTGGTGATGATAAAATTCAACTCTATCCCCACAGAGCTTGTTACACAACACTAGAACAACACAAAAAAATTGACTCACCCCCAAGGAGAATGATAAGTCCCAATGAATGGGACACCAAAGTCAATCAGGGAATGGGAGATTAGGATGAAGGAATGACAGATTAGATCACTTTCCTCCTGTTCATCATGTGGACAGGCCACTTCCCATGATGGAAAAACTTATATTTGATGAGACCATGGGGAAAATTTTTTGGAAAATGATTATATGTTTTCATTCTGGATTGCCTGGGAAATGAGCCAACTTGAACAGGTCCACCCAACTCTTTCTAGTGGAAGGGTTACACTGAATAAAAGTTTCCATGGGATTAGAGATCTTCTCTTCTTTGCAAGGAGATTGCAACTTTTTATAGAACACATTGTCTTCAGGTGCGGGGCAGCTATCCTTCCCCAAAACTCCTAGAAAAAGTGAGTACCAAAATCCTGATGTCCATGCAGTCTGTGCATCCTTTAATTTGATAAGTATAAGAATTAAAAGTAATGTGGGGGCACCTGGGTGGCTCAGTTGTTAAGTGTCTGCCTTTGGCTCAGGTCATGGTCCCAGGGTCCTGGGATCAAGCCCCACATCGGGCTCCCTGCTCGGCGGGGAGTCTGCTTCTCCCTCTCTCACTCCCCCTGCTTGTGTTCCCTCTCTGACTGTCTCTCTCTCTGTCAAATAAATAAAAATCTAAAAAAAAAAGAAAAGTAATGTGGGAACAGGGTCCCTTCAGTGAAATAGAAGCCTGACCTTTGTTCCAGCAAATCTGTCAGACTCCAGCACAATTCTTTGTAGAATAATAGGAAGATGGAGGATAATTATCTTCTCTTAGTATTCATAGCTTTGTACATTTCTGCCTTTCCCAGTAAAGTTATACTTTAATCCATACCATAGGAATTTATCAAATTTGTGCAAAGCCCAATTATAAGACAAATGGCCACCAAAAGCATCCTCAGCTTGCACAACATCAAGGAAAGAGAGTTAAGGTAGCCATTGTTGCTAGCCCATCCAATAGCCATTTCTCCATCTTTTCTTTTTTTTTTTTAGACTTGTTTTTTTAAAGATTTTATTTATTTGTCAGAGAGAGGAGGAAGAGAGAGAGCATAAGCAGGGGGAGCGGCAGGCAGAGGGAGAAGCAGGTTCCCCGCTGAGCAAGGATCCCAACGCGGGACTCGATCCCAGGACTCTGGGATCATGACCTGAGCTGAAGGCAGATGCTTAACCTGCTGAGCCACCCAGGCATCCCGTTTCTCCATCTTTACCTCTTACGAGACATTTTAGCGTGTTTGGATGGCAACATGTCCCTTACGGGAATAAGTTGTATCAGTCTGTGTCAACCATGGCAGTCCCATTCTCCTTTGCTAGCATTAATGGAAGAGCCTAAGAGGGAGTCTTGCTGGAATGCTCTTTATCAAGCTTCAACTTACGAATTAAGAAAAAAGAAAAATCATAAGGTAAAGGCCCGTTACGACATGATCCACTTTTTCCTGCCTACAGTGCTATTAAGAATATGATGATCAGTACTACAACAGCTGTCTTGTGCTAGGAAGAACCAGCACCAACACCTGATAAGTATAGGATAGAAATTGGGAAGAATCTAGGTTCCATTTGTTCAACTGCTAAATCAAAGTCTGTCTTAGACTTCTTTTTTATATGGAATAAGAGAACATCATTTTTGCTTAAACCACCTTAGTCAGGTATTATTTTATATGTGGCTAAGAGATCCTAACTGAAATAGGTGCCCTGTAACAGAGATGACCCATTCAGTGACCATCCATCGTTTGGGAAAGAAGATTACTGCATATGGGAGTTCATTCCATTTTTAGAATTTGGATTTGAATATTTGGAGTATAGAAAAAAAGAAAATGAGAGATTTAGGGTAATCATGAAGGTTTCTTTTTCCCCAAATAGTCTTAAAAATAAGAAAGGGTAGTAAGTCAAGTGGGACTTTAGTATTTCCTTCTTGACTCTGTTATAAGAGAAAAAACTGAGATGGCTTAAAAAAATGCTTTATAATCTGAGATTGAATTTTTAGTACTGTGATGGGACCAGGGAGTGATTCAGCTGTCCCAAGGAGAGTGGGCATGAGTTAGCTGGATCTTTGCTCAGGGTCTCAGCAGGTTGAAGTTGAGTTATCAGCCAGTACTCTCTTTTGAAGCTGGAGCTTCTCTTACAAGAGGAGGCATGTTGTTAGCAGAATTCAGTTCCTTGTGGTTTTAGTGCTGAGGTTCTCATTTTCTTGCTGGCTGTGAGCTGGAGGCTCCAAAAGATAACATGCTTAGAGATCTAGATCCTCTCACAACATAGCAATTTACTTCTTCATGGCCAGCAAAAACACATTTCTGTGGCATCAAAACCCTCTTTTAAGAGCTTATGAACTTACCTAGGATAATAGCCTTTTCATTAAATCAGAGTTAACTGATTAGGGAACTTACTACATCTGCAAAATATGATCACTATTATCATATAATGGAATCTAATCATGAAAGTGATAGTTCATCATATTTACAAGTCCCACACCCATTCAGAAGAAGATCACGTAGGGCATCTATATATGGACCAGAAATCTTGGAAACCATCTTGGAATTCTGTGTACCATGATGCTGGCTTTATTATGTAGCTGAAGAGGCTCAGAGAATTAAATAATTTGCCCAGGTCCCATGACCAATAAATGGAGGACTGTGTGTAGAGCCTCAGTCTCCCTGATTCTTGAACCTCTGTATAAACAATACTTGTATCTTCTGCTGAGGAAATGTATAGACATCTAGTTGGACTTCTATAGAAGAAACATTTTCTATACTTACCAGTTCCATTAATTCCAGAAGGAAAGCATGTCAGTGTTCTTTTTAATTTTATATAATCTTTTTAATTTTTATTTTACATAGATCTATTTTTAGGCTGTCATAATTTCCTTTTTGAATTCAATTATTTTAATGCAATTTAAACAGATGTTAGATTCCTCATTTGCAAATTCTAATGGCATATGGGTTTTCATAAACCCCTATTTCGTAGTTTAGATGGTATGTCATCAATTAACCTTCAAGATAGGATTTATTCTCGATTTTTAAGAAATACTTGTCCAAAAGAGAAACAAGGTAATTGACAGTGATTATCACACAGGCCTGGATTGAAATTTTGGCTCTACTACGTCCTAATTTTATCATCTTTCTAAATAAGTTGATTTTTCTGGCTTATTTTCTTCATCATTTGTGGAGAATTCGTTAGTGTCACAAAGTTAAACAATGTTGGACAGTAGTTAAAGTGGTAAGGACAGATTTGAATTAGCAATAGAAAAATAAGGAAGAGGGGCGCCTGGGTGGCTCAGTTGGTTAAGCGACTGCCTTCGGCTCAGGTCATGATCCTGGAGTCCTGGGATCGAGTCCCGCATCGGGCTCTCTGCTCGGCAGGGAGTCTGCTTCTCCCTCTGACCCTCCTCCCTCTCATGCTCTCTGTCTCTCATTCTGTCTCAAATAAATAAATAAAATCTTAAAAAAAAAAAAAAAAAAAAAAAATTAAAAAAAAAAAAAAAAAAAAAAAAAAAAAAAAAAAAAAAAGAAAAATAAGGAAGAGATTAGTATGAACTGAACTCATTAGATTTGTACAGAGATGACTCAGACTTTTAAAAGGAAAATGAGGGAATAAGGAGATGGGTGAGTGGGGGCTTAGTAGAGCGAGGGAAGTGAAAAATTATAAAAAGCAGTAAGGAGAGGGTTTGGTCTATATGAAACCCATCTGGGTTTGCGAACCAGAGCTTATACAAGTTAGGCTCCTACCCTCCTGTAGAAACTGGGCGACAGGGGCTCTGTCTTCAGGTGTTGGCTGGAGCCGATGGCAGATTCTACCAGTAGCCTCGAGTTTTTGCAAGAATGCACTATTAGTGGGGCTGTAGTCATCGTAGAGATGTGTGGCCTTGGCCTCTTAGAAACTGTGTTAGTGTTTTGTTCACATCCTTACAGGCCCGGGTTGAGGCCTCCTTGAGAAAGGGCTCAGAGAGCCTGGCTAGGAGAGAATCTTTGTGATTAATTATAAGAATGTACCTAAGTTTCTCAGCAAAATTTCTTATGCAAGTAAGCTCCTCCCAGTAATAGCTGTTTCAAATTATACTTGCTAATTTTACTTTTTTAGTAATCAAATTTTAACTATTTAATTGTATTAGCAAGATACCAGGACAAAAGACTTAACCACAGTAAGGTCACAAAAAATATGAAAACAAAAACACATTACACCAGTCAACAAATGTTTTTCTGCTTTAGAGTTACAATGAAAAGGCACAGATAAATTAATCTATGAGATACTTCCCAAGTATAGCTTTCTTATTCCACAACCTTTGATAATTATGATGACTATGATAGTAATTCTTTCTGTTATCATTTTATTGATGGTATTAATTTTGATTGATTTGTATTTATTTATTTTTCAACCATCAAATCTTCCCCTTGCTCTGCTGCTTTTGAAAGTGTTCTTTTTGGAGTGGTTATTAGAGATCAAGGATTGGGTAGCTTAAATAGGCCAGTCTTAGCAGGATTAAGAACCCTGCATGTGTTAGGAAATATGCCATCATTTTAAAACAGCACAGCACAGGGAAAAGATGTTGAATTCCAGTCTCAAAAACAGCACGTGATTATGAGCAGTGCTGGGCAGATCATTGAATTCTCCCTTTTGCCACCAACAGAATAATAATTTGCGGAGAGATTCAGGCAGTCGTTCATGTTTCATTTTATTCCTAGATCCAAATTAAGCCCCTCAAAAAATTACAGCGTTGAAATTAATGTTTCCATATAATTATAGAATATATTTTTAGCATCATTTTAATACTTGCTTTAGTATCTTCAATACAAAGAAAGCTCTCCAAGAATGACTTTGTACCTTTTTAATAGAATCATATAACGTAATAGAATCACACTGGCCATTTATGTATCTGGAGGGACTCAGGGTTATCTAGCTGAACTTCTCTTTTTACAGATGAGGAAAGTGAAAACAAGAAAGGTTAAGTACTTTGCTCACAGCTATGTAGCAGCCTTGCTGAGCTTGGCTTTTTCTTCCCAGCCCACTGCTTTCTTGTTCTGTCTGCTCTTACTTATCACTCATTCTTTATTTTTTTTTTTTCTTACTTGACTTTTGTTTATTCATCTTAGCTTTTTTTTCCCCCCTGTGCTTTCTGGGCAAAGAAACCAACGATGTTGCTACAGTAAACATTTTGAACGGCAAGAATTTCAAATGCAGAGTAAATTTGTCTAGCCATAGAGCAAGGGTATACAGCAAGTCACATTTTCTGTAGGAGGTCTAAGCATAAAGGCAGCAGAACAGTGCTTGCTGTAGAGGGGGCCTTGATTAGATGGTTTGGAGCCCCTCACTCTTCTTCCTGCTTCTTCTCTTTCCAGTTCATCCTCCACAGGACAAACAGGACAGGACATAAAAAGGTCATGCCCTCACACATCAAAATGGATGCATCTCAGGGATGGAATGGTGAGAGAAAAAAACAAGTTGGAAAATACAATATGAAACCATGCAAAACCAAGTAATACTCTCTTCAGAGATACAACCACATGTGGTAAAAGGACAAACAGCTTTGCTTTCAAACAAATATTGAGGATATACTATTGAAAAAGTCTTGACAGACTTCCAATATTTCTTAAATATAGAACAAAGGAAGACAGAAATGAACTTGACAAGCTCATTAACAGAGCCCGAAGTCCCTTCACATTGCCACCTTTATTTTCAGGCTCATCCCACATCTTTGCCTCCTACAGTAGAGCCTCCGGTTTCCTACCACTCCTGATGGCTTTTCCCTTTGCCAAATGTATAATTTCCCTCTCCACTTGCTGAGATCCTCTTTATCTGTGTTTCAGCTTTCCTTTCCTTGAATTTACTGGTTAGAATTCTTTCTCTGAGCTTCCTCCCTTCTGCAGTGATTTTAAAGAAATCTGCTTATTAATTATTTTCTCGTTTGATTATCCTTTGTTTTTCCTTTTGCTTTTCTTTGTCAGAATTGTTTTATAAAACTTGAATATATACAGAATAATGTTACATATTCAGGTATAAAGAATACTAATACAGATACCCATTTACTCCCTTTCTGCCTTAGAAATAAACAAACAGAAACTACCCAAATCTTTGAGGCCTCTGAAGGTCTTTTCCAGATTCCCATTTTCCTTCTCTACCCACAGAGATCAACGTTCACTGGTGTATATTATCTAATACTTTTTGAAACTTTTACCACATATGGTTGTATCTCTGAACAGAGTATTACTAGTTTTGCATGGTTTCATATTGTATTTTCCAACTTGTTTTTTTCTCTCACCATTCCATCCCTGAGATGCATCCATTTTGATGTGTGAGGGCATGACCTTTTTATGTCCATACTACATATTATTTTAGTATATGACTACACCACAAGTTAATTTATCCATTCTCCAGCTGGTACTTTTACTTGAAGTAAATTTTACAAATGATCCTATTCTATATATATTTTCTATCACCTGTGACCTGTCTTAGAGTGTGGGGAGACTGAGGACCATACTTCCCCGACTCCTTTGCAGTTCTATTCTGGATGGGATCTTAGTTTCATATATTATTATTATAGCATGTTAAAAGCACATTACTATGTCTTCCCTTATACAATTTAGGATACTTATTATTTTTCTTTAAAGTTCTTGACCATTCATTTCTAAAAATTTTATATTATATATGGTGGTTGATGTCCACTTCATTGCTTTTCTTTTATATAGTTTTACTTCTTATATGCATAGTTATTTGGCTTATGAGGTCATATTTCCATGTTAGGTTATAGTTTGTGTCACCCCAGGTGATCCTGGAAAAAATGGAAGGAATAAACCCATGAGAGATGTCCGAAGAACCGCATTTACTGCTGTTCCACTAAGAAACTTCTCTGATTCCAGATTAGCCTATAAAATCCTTGAAAGAAGCAGCTTTGTAAGATAATCTTCTTAAATTGCAATTCCTTAGGCTTGACTGGGTATTTATAGGGAGAGGGAATGGGGAAGTAAATGCATGAAAATAGCTGGTCTGGCTGTACATATTTTTATTAACTTCTTACTCCTGATATCTGGAATTTTTTGAGATGAGCATCTTCTGTGTTGCAGTATTTAAATGCTTTCTTTTGTTAAAATGTATTCAGTGCATTTCTTATAATTCATTAATAATGGAAGGTTTTCTAATGCCCAGTGTTTACCATCTTGAACTTGATCAAGTTTGCATATCTAATTAGGCTTTCATCAAGAAAGAAGAGTCAGATGAGACCATTCTTTCTAAAATAAACATGCCTTTTCTTTAAAAGGATATTTCTAATTTAGATTCTGTATATAAAATCAATAAAATACCAGATTTTAAAGAAAAATCAAAACCTGATATCAGTAGCTCCCTTCTTGCCTTTTCCAGTAGCAACAATAGCATAAATCCCATCTCATGTAAATTTTTCTATTTGCTAGTTTTCTCAGGAAAATAAATACATTGCTGCTGGAGTCTTGTTTATTTATAAACATTTTTGTGTGAGTGCTGATCATTTTACTTACCTTTTTTTCCCCCAGAAATCACTGGGTTTGAAAGTCTCCTTTACCATGCTCAGCGTTTTTTGAGTCATATAACTTCAAAAGTAGATATAAATAGCTTGGATTTTACTAATTATTATTACAGTGAACATAAAGTCTTTCCAGGTTCCTCTAGTGATTGCTGCTTGGGACTTGTATTTAAGAATTTAAAAATTCATCTAATTTATTTGGCTGTAACCTTTATAACAATGATGTCTCCTTTTTAAACTCAGAAAGCTTTCAACATGTTTCCATTTAGTATGATATTACTCTTCATTAGGGAGGTTTCCTAATAGTGTGCTAGAAGATTAATTAAGTCATGCATGGTTTTTAGATTTTAAAGTTTTTTTTTTAACCTCTACCACAGTGAGAAAGTAAACTTGTAAGCCACCGGAATGTGGGATTCGTTACAGCAGTGCTGGCAGTCTAATAAAGACCCTCATAAAGCGAAGTAGTAACCCTTTGACCCCTAAGCATTTTCAAATCACAGCGTACATCAAATAATACTGCTGCAGTTTTCTGAGGGAGGAAGAGCAGAACGGTCATGGTCCAGAAATCAGCCCAGAGTTTCTACCCATTCTGGTGTCCGCCAGCCACAATGAGGGCTGGGGAGCTCCAAAATCTCATGCACATCTGTAAGCCATTCATGACGCCCCATCGAAGCTCTTTTCTAAAGGATAAACTACAGGAAGAAGTAAAATAACCTCAGAAGAAATGCGAGGGAGGAAGGTTCTTTGCATATATAAACTGAAGTCCAGACAGTTTCAGGATGGGCATTTTTTTTTTTTTTAGTTTATTAAAGAGAAGGAATCTAATCCACCTGCTGAGTTCTCTCAGTTATCCAAGCTCCAGTCTCCCTTATCACCTTTACCTTCCAGCTTTTCTTTCCCACTTCTGCACTTGGAATCCAGAACGCTGTGAGAATAGATTTGTGAGTATGGCTCCATCCCTGCTTTGGGATTTTCTTTGAAAACTGCAGAGATTTTATCTTATAGTTTGATCCTAGCTTTATATTTCTCTTTTCATATTTTATCATCACTGTCTTTTGGACAGATATAATGTATTAAGAGTGTGAATGGATGGTGACATCCTAATTGGAAATTCAGCATAACTATTAAACAGTTTTCAAATTCCTCTTTGCCTAAAATATTGGCTTATAATGTAGATTCGTGTATTCAGTTACGTTAAGGTGTATGAAAATACCCAAAATTGAAATTGTACACTTGTAAATTGAACACTGCTGAAACTATTTAGCAACTATTGAGAAAACATCATTTTCACCTTGGAAAACAAACACTTAAGTTTAATTTTTCTCCAAAAAATTTAGTCTTGAAGCTTAGTTTATCTTATAAGCTAGTAGTTCTCAGCCAGAGGTTTTGCCCCATCTGCCTCCCACTGGAGACATTTGATAACATCTGGAGACAGTTTTGATTTTTGTAACTGGGGTGGGGAACTCCTCCTGACATCTAGTGGGTAGAGAACAAAGATACTGCTAAACACCTTAATGCACCGGACAACCCCATAGAACAAAGACTAGTATGGTCCCAAATTTCAATAGTGTTAAAATTGAGAAAACCTCATTTAAACCTGTTAAGACAGTATTAAAAATTGTAGAATCAAAAGTTGTGCAAAGTCGCAATTTGTAATGTCATGTCATTTAATAACGTTTAAGCCTCATTTTTTCCCCCTGCAAATCTAGGTTGCATGCATTCATGAATCTTTTGCATTGGTCACCTTAAGAGCAGAGAAATATGAAAGACAAGATTTACTCCCTGGTCACAGCCCTGAATCATCAACTGACCTAACGTAAATCATGCCTATGATTTTGTCTTGTGCTAGTTCCTGGCCTAACTGGCCCCAGAACAGCAGTTTATTTAGAAATATTGACAGTGCATTAAAATAATTTCCTTGTTTTATAATCCTTTTTCTCTACTGTGTTAAGTTCAGATTAATGTGGATCAGAGTATACTAAACATTATGGAATATCAAAACCGCAGTGAAATATCGCCTCACACCTGCCGGAATGGCTATAAAGACAAGAGATAACAAATGGTGGTGAGGATGTGGATGCATGGGGGTCCTTGGCTGTGTTGGTGGGCATGTAAACTGGTTCAGCTGCTGTGGAAAACAATATGGAGGTTTCTCAAAAAATTGAAAGTAGAATGAACATATGAAAAGCAACCCCACTTCTGTGCATATCTCCAAAGGAAATGAAATCACAATCTCAAAGAGATATTATCATTCCTATGCTCATTACAGCATTGACCATAGCCAAGACTTAGAAACAACGTAAGTGTCCATCAGTAGATGAATGGATAAAGAAGTGGTGTGTATATATATATATATATATATATACACACACACACACGCACACACACAATGGAGTATTCTTCATCCATAAAAAAAGGAAGGAAATCCTGTCATTTCCAACAACACGGATAGACCTTCAGGGCATTATGCTAAGTGAAATAAGTCAGGTAGAGAAAGACAGACACTGTATGATCTCCCTTACTTGTGGAATCTAAAAACTTTGAACTCAAAGAAACAGTAGATTGATGGTTACCAGGGGCTGGGGGATAAAAGAAATGTGGAGATTTTGGTCAAAGTGTACAAGCTTTCAGTTATAAGATGAATAAGTGCTGGGAATGTAATGCATAGCATGGTACTAAGTAATAACGGAATTGTATATTTGCAAGGTGTTATGAGAGTAGAATTTTAAGGTTCTCACATGACAGTTACAATCCAAAATGGTAATTACGTGAGCAGAAAGAGGTGTTAACTAACATTTTGGTAACATTGTGCAGCATATACATGTATGAAATCATCACATTGTACATCTTAAATTTATTCAATATTTCATGTCAATTATATCTCAATAAAGAATGGAAGAGAAACATAGTAGAACTATGTATCCTGGCTATATCCACTCCTTATCACTTTTCTGCCTTTCATCTTCTACGAACTTACATTCCAAACTAAGGACCAGTTTAAGTTTTCCAAAATGAGTTCACTCTAAAAGCATTGGAATGCTGTGTAGGTGTTACTGAGAATGTCAGAGGAAATGAGGCAGAAATGAACCTAAATATTATATGAGACATTTTAACTTTCCCTAAATCCTTTTTTGCCTTTGCCATTCCCAGGCATTTTCTTGTCATTGCACCATTTCTACACTGTCCAGCAACCTGGCCATTCTCCCATTTTTTCCGGAATACCTTTCCCACTGCCTTCTCTGTTACGTAGCTCTGACCCAGTTCTTGTCTTCAAATTGCGTAACCACACAGAATTCCATTTCTCTTTCTTCCTTCATTTTGATTTTGAAAATGCATTGATTTAGGCTTTTTGTGTGTCTGTGCATACTTTAATTGCATGCACTGTAATTGAAGAATATCCGTGTCCATTCTAAGAAATTGCCAGCCTTTAAAAAGAAAACCCTGAATACGATATTTTCAGTTTAGTTTTTTTAAAATAGAAATGGAACAAATTGAAGGAAAAAAGAAGTGTCCCAGATGTTTGTAGAGAGCCTGCATAATCATATTGGCTATAAAAGAGAGATTATCAGCAGATATTGTGAAATAAGGAAGCTTATATTTCCTTTGTAAATATATCTTGAAAGAAATTCATTTCCAGGTAGCATGTTGCTCCAAAAATACATGCTTAAACATTAAGACTAATTACCAAAAGCAGCACAGCCACATATTCCCTCTATGTGTTTGACAGTAGGGTAGATAATTTACAGAAAACACACACCTGACACCCAGACACATATCATGCCCGTAAATGCACACCCAGGCATAGAGACAAACACACACACACATGCTTCACACACCATAAAAGCATCTCCTTTGAACTCTACTGTATTTTTTCAGTTCACAATGCTTTCTTTTTCTATCATCTCCACTTATTTTTTAACAGTTTCTACAATTCTTCGTGTTTTTCTCTTACAGACTGGCTGACAAGATTCACTGTGCTGTCCTTTTCCTGGCTTCATTCTGTTCCTGGGTCTGCCAGGTTGTCTGTGGCAACAGTATTAATCTAACAGCCACAGAGCCTTTTCACAGTGTAACTTACATCTTCCCTTAGGCAGACCTGTGAGGGGGGGCCTGAGCTATCACTTGTATGTGATATTTGTCCACTTTATTCCTGCTACCTCAAAAAACAGATTTAAATCGAGGCTATATTTGCTTTTTGTTTAAACATTTATTTACTTTTATCCAAGTGTACAAGTATCTTTTTTTTTTTTTTTAAGAAAACCGTGTTCTTGCTAGCACTGGCATACATAAAACTTTAACCATCTGTTATTTTATATGTATTTATATATAAATATATTTTATCTATATTTTAACTAAAATATACCAAGATTCAAGACACTATCAGAAATTTACAGGAGTAGAGGAAAGGACCTACTGCTGACCGAGTTAGCTGCATGCGCATTTACGTAAGTATGGCGGTCATTTCTGTGCAGACTCTAGGAAACTGTGAAGAAGAGAACAAACACTTGCCAGGTACTAAAAGTGAAATCAAATTGAATCAGCTTTTCGAGAAGTATGGATGTTTACATTGGACTTCATGTGACTTTTCACTGTTTCATATATGAGATATGTGCCGGTATGTGGAGTTCTTTCCATTTGCTCTGTGTCATTGTACATTGGTCACATTCATTTTGTAAAATTTCATATGAATATATTGCTGGAAAGTCTTCTCTCCCAAAGCAGGTGTCCCTCATTTATCTTACCAGCTGTTTTTAAGCAAGGGGCTACTGCCGAGACTTTCTATAAATACACGAACAGAAACTTACTGTTGTGGTGCACCAGGCTCGAGTGCTCTCTTGACCTTCTGCTACTTTGGAGGTGCTGCCGTTACACAGTGGAGCAGTACAAGCTTCCGGTTTGACCAAAAAATTTTAAAGGAAAAAAAAAGTATTATTAAGTAGTTATTAAAATCTTGCCATCCACTCGGGTGCCTGGGTGGCTCAGATGGTTAAGCGTCTGCCATCGGCTCAGGTCATGATCTCAGGGTCCTGGGATCGAGTCCCGCATCGGGCTCCCTGCTCCTTGGGAGCCTGCTTCTCCCTCTGCCTTTCTCTCTCGCTCTGTCTCTCATGAATAAAAAAAAAAACAAAAAAAAAAACTTGCCATCCACTAATGGCCCAAACCATAAAAGGATGTTTGTGTTCTACCAAGGAATCTGTGATTAGGCAGATTTCCAAACTGACATTTGATATTCAGCTGTCACTTAATTCTGAGCCACATTGTTACTTCTCAAATGAGTGATGGTGAAATGTCTTTTTTCATTATATCCATTAGTAATTGAATTCTATTCAAGCTGATTTGAATTTGTTTCTTCCCCAAATTGAGTTTGGTTAAAATTTCTAGGATCAATATTGTTGAACATCTATAATACTTGTTTGATCACCACATCTTTTGAAATTTTCTCTGGTGGACATGGGTGTTAGTATACTGAAATTCTTAGCATAAGTAATTTCAGCTGTCTTAGGAAATGTCAACCCGACAATTTGTGGGGCAGACATTATTTCCACATGTGTCTTAGAAAGGCTGTAATCTGTGACTGAGGCATCATGCCTCTAGTATAGGAACCTGTTCTGATTATAAAGGAGATGAGTATTTTTATGACTTTATTTTTATAGACACATTTAATTAGATATGCATGGGGTTCCTACAACACACTTTTTCATAGAGAATAATATGAAGTTTTTAGCGTGCCTTCAGCTTCCTAAGAAATTACCAATATTACAATTAGAGTGTAATCACCCTGCAGTTATCACAAGTACTCCTTTAAATACTATTTGGAATTAAAATTGTTTTTATGAGCAACACATAACATTAATATCTCATTTTAGAAATCTGTATTGAATAAAGTCCATTTGCCAATATTAGGCTTCATTCATATGAATTCTCTTCTGAAGAAATAAATGTTTTAAATTAAATTTATTCCTCCTGCATTTACAATTATAGGAGAAAACTCATCAATATGAACCACCTCTAAAGATAGTCATTTAAGTAAAAATAAAGACCAAGTACTGATTTCTGCTTTCTCCTTTGTTATGTCTATTACTGGCTTTATATCCTGAGTTCTGTTCTGGTAATAAATAGTGTTGACAGTTAAGAAATGTTCTTCAGTTAAAATATGACCTGTGAGCCATAAAAACACACATATTTTGTTTCTTTTACTGAATAGATTTTGATTGAAAAATAGCCTAAGAAAAATAGGCCTGCCATTCATGTTTGTAAGACCTGCTACAATAATACAAATGCGGATCCACATTTCACATGTCTAATTATTTAAAAGTTAAAAGATTTGGCAAGCAAATTACAAAATAAAAAAATGTTGAACCCTCCTCCTTTCACAAAAATATCTTTGTGTTGACAAAATGAAAAAATATACGTAAAGCCCTAGATATTTTATGCCTTCAACTCAGCAAAATATGAGATGACTCTATTTAAATATTATTTTACATGGTAATGTTCCAGCCATATTTACAGTAAAATATTAACATGTAAAATTCATACAATATATGATATACATATTATAGTATATGATATACTCTGTATATTTTAATGTAAAATTTATTTTTCTTGATTGGAGATCACCATTCATTATGCAGAGACCTAATTGTTTCTGTTGTGCACTCCATCTTCTCCATCACCTGTGCCTGGTCCCCCAAATTGGATCAGCTTCTCTAGAGAAAACTTTGTTCCAGAATTCTTTTAAAGTTCAAGAGGGGTTAGAATGTTCCAAATTTACGACTATAAAATCCCTGCTTTTGAACTCTGTTCTAGAAGCTTGTCTCCAGAGGTACCCATTGCCTGTAATTACTGAGTAATTTCAGAGTTCTTAATATACACATAGAGCAACGTTTTCTTATATTTTGTAAGAAATAGATTTGTATTAACTTCAAGTAATCTGCAATTTGTTTTGATTTTCCTTTTGATCTGTGAGTTATTTGGAAGGGTCTTGATTTCCAGCTGGTTAATTTTCAAGTAGTTTTACATAGAAGCAAAGGCTAGGAGTGGGGTGAGTGTGAAAGTAGTGGGGAGACACTGAGGTCTCTGTTGTCCAGCTCTTGTCAGATGGAAGAGCAGAATCCATTCTCCAAACCATGTATATTTTGGAAATTTTGCTCATCAGAGCTCCACGATGCCCAGCACGATCTGGTGGTTTTCCAGAAGGTAAATGCAGGAGATAGACAAATGCTTTAATTCTCTGTGCACATAAGTTGTCTACTTGCATGCACAGTCTGGGAATTTGCATGCAACCAGAGTCTGTGGTCTTGGCCTCAGGATCGGATCCACATTTTGTGTTCTTCCAGCTAAGTGGATGAGAAGGGCTGGTACCTGTACTAAGGAGAATTTGTGTCTTCAGACCTGCGTGTATTGTCTTCACATTCACCAAGAAGATTATTTTAGTTCTGTAGGACTACATCATAGAATGGCATGGGGGAGGGAGATCAACAGCAGTGTGTGCTCAGATTGCTCTATAAAGTATCAGTTGAAGTACATGAATGTCTAATTGGAGAAGACATTCTAGTTGAGCTGCACATTAGTAAAAATTTTGTTCTAAAATAAGTCTAATAGACAAAAACAAAAAAATTGCATGTTAGCAGGTTTACCATTGAAAATTCCTTGAGAGAGCACTATATTGGAGATATAAAGACTTTTTTTTTTTAAAGATTTTATTTATTTATTTGATGGAGGAAGAGAGAGAGCGAGAGCAGGTGCAGGAGCGGGGAGAAGAGCAGAGAGAGAGGGAAAAACAGGCTCCCTTCTCTGAAGGGAGCCTGACATGGGGCTCAGTCCCAGGACCACAGGATCATGACCTGAGCCGAAGGCAGACGCTTAACTGACTGAGCCACCCAGGCGCCCTGGGTGTAAAGACTTTTAATAATTCCAACAAAGCCTGTTATTTCTCTACCACGGGGACAGATTGATGTTTTTGTTTTGGTCAAAAATATGTTGAAATGTTCCATGTTGGGGGACATGTTGTACAATATATATACCTTTATAACACTGAAGTTAGATTAAACCATTACATTAAACCCAGTAAGATGTTAATATTGAGATACACAATGGGATGAAGACTCATTTGAGAAACAGCAATTTTCTGCCTCCTGTCTCATGCCTAAGCTTATGTAACTAGGGAGAAATTGTTTTAACTATTAAAATTGATATTTTTTTTTATCTTACTCATTTCTTCCTGAAACACATAGAGTTGAATCAGTGCAAGCAAAATGTATGTTCAACCTCACGCAACTTTGCTTCCCATGTTTCAAAGAAGGAGATTTTTAAAAATTCTGTCAACTTACAATAGAAGAAACACCAGTGTTGTGGTGTATCATGATGAGACACACTAGACACTCATATTTTGGAAAAAAAATATTTTGTTATTCCTGATATTTTGGGAAACCCTGAACCAGATTTATGGTCGTTTACTGTCATTTTCTTCTTAAAAAGAAAATCAGTACATATAAAATATATGTTTTTATTTTTATTATAATTAACTGAATGCCATGAGATTTGCTTTAATCTTAGTAATTTATTTACACTTCAGTTAATTTATCTAAGTGGATTTGCTTTTTGACTTTGGAACCCATCCATAGAGCTTATGCTTAACATTTTAAGAAGACAGTTACTGCCAAACTCAAGGGGACGTTTTGACTCAGATTACTACCAGATGTGGAGTAGCAAAAATATCTTTTATATATGTGTGTGTATACATATCTGTGATTTTAAAATTAAAAACCATAATTTAAACTCTTTTTCCAACTTCACCATTCACTGTTCTCATAGTTATAATTTTCTGGAAGGGGCTGAACCTTAATTGTAGAGTACCAGTGTAATCCATGCTAAATGTGTCCTTTCTCAGTGCATTTATGCATTAAATGGATTTACTGGTATAATATCACGAGTTGCAGTGATAACTCATGATTGAATATTAATGCTGAGAGTAAAGATGCAAAGCTCTTCTATGTAATGAAATCTAGAATAAAACACAACTGGCAGAATAAGCAGGGTAAAATAATGTGCTTTGAAAAAAATAAGTATTTATCAACAACTACAAAGCTGAGTAATTAAAAATTGAGGCTGAAAGCAGCAAGCATCCTTAACTCTCTGACTATAAAGAGAAACAGGAATCATTATTGCTCTGACTATGAAAACCAGAATAAATACAAATTATAAACCCTTGGTGACTCTGAAAACTTAATTATATGGTAAATATAATTTGATTATTTTATTTTTATTTTATTTTTTATCCTATTCTATTAATTTATGCTGAAAGGAATCTGAGTCCCCAGTCTCTTGTTTTATATGTGGAGAAATTGTAAGCCAGCAAGATTGACTTTTCTGAGGTCACAGAACCAGTTAGTGACAGACCAAAGTTTAAAATCCAGGTAACTTTTTTTTTTTTTTTTTAAATAAAAGCATTTATTTAGGGTGTCACAATTGCAATTCAAGGAGCACAGATTTGGGCAGCAATCCAAATTGTATTCCCCTAGGGACAAAAGTCAGTTTTTTTGTTGTTGTTTTGTTTGTTTTGTTTTACTTTATCAGTTTTATTTTAATACTTAGCAGTTATACCAGAATATGCATTAGAAATAATATAAATTTATCTCTGCATATTTTTTAATTTTTTTGAGTATAGGTGATACACAATGTTACATTAGTTTCAGTTGTACAACATAGTGATTCAGCTTTTCTTTGTGCTTTGCTATGCTCATCACAAGTCACTACCATTGTCATTTTACAGTGGTATTCCAGTACCATCAGCTATATTACCTGTGCTGTCCCTTTTATTCCCATTACTTATTCATTTTATAGACAGCCTGTATTTCCCACTTTCTTTTATAAATTTTGCCCATCCCACAGACCTCTCTCTCTGGCAACCATCAATTTGTTCTTTATATTTATGGATCTGATTCTGCTTTTTGTTTATTCATTTGTATTTTTAAGGTTCCACATGTGAGTGAAATCATATGGTATATGATTTTCTCTGACTTATTTCACTTAGTGTACCCTTTAGGTCCATCTATGTTGTTGCAAATGGCAAGATTTTAACCTTTTCTTGAGGCTGCTTAATATTCCATTTACATATATATGCACCACATCTTCCTTATTCATTTATCTATTTATGGACACTTGGGTTTCTTCTATATCTTAGCTATTGTAGATAATGCTGCAATAAACATAATTTTTAAATTAGTGTTTTTATTTTCTTTAGATAGATACCCAGTAGTGGAATTATTGGATCATGTTAAAAGCCAGGTATCTTAACTCCTGTCTTAGGTCTTTCAACTCTGTCAAGCAAAGAATGCTACAAAAGATTGGCTAAAGATTGATTTAGGATAGTGCAGATGGTTAAGGAGAGAATTTTGTCAATTGACCTGGTTGTGTCTTTTTAGGATTCGCCACTTAGTAACTTTGTGGCCATGGTAGTTTTCATGATCTTTCTTAGCTTCTATTTTGTATCCTATAATATGGAGATAAATATTTATTTTACTGAGAAGGGATTTTGTGAGGAATAAATGAAACTTTTTTTTTTAGCACAGTGATTGGCAAATGGTAAGTGCTGCATAAACATTATTTATTTCTTATTATTGTTTTTCTTACCAGAACTTGATAAAAATTACAGCGTGGGCCTTTAAAAGTAGCTCATTTCAGTGGGAGGACTTAAGACTTTTAGGTTCTCTGTGCTTTTCTGCTCTCCTTGACAGTTCCTATTGACTTATGTCATTCAAAATGTTCATAAAGAGACAGAATTATATAAACAATTCATGATCTTGGGGCGCCTGGGTGTCTCAGTCGTTAAGCATCTGCCTTCCGCTCAGCTTATGATTCCAGGGTCCTGGGATCGAGCCCCGCTTTGGGCTCCCTGCTCAGTGGGAGAGTCTGCGTCTCTCTCTTCTCCCACTGCTTGTGTTCCCTCTCTAGCTGTCTCTGTCTCTGTGTCAAATAAATAAATAAAATCTTAATAAAAAAACAAACCCCCCAAACCCTCAAAAAAAACCAATTCATAATCTTTTTGGTCAAGTGCTTTGAATGTTACTAGAATTAAAACTACCTTAATAATACTATGAATTATGTTTATAGTTTTCCAACACAAATCAAAGAATATTATACATGTTTAGTAAATTTGGCTGTGATATCTGTCTTTCTATTCATAGGCTGCCCTCTTTGTCTTAAAGGTTCAGCAGGTCTGTTTTCTTCATACTTACTAATGGCATTCCAGGCCACATGTTGGAGTCAACTCAGCAGATGTTCTAGCTGGCTCATCCATTTCAGGCTCCCTTCATTTCTTTTTACTCTATTTAATACTTTTCCAGGTTTGTCCAAATAAGTGAGTCCATAATGCTTATTCTGGCATTCGAGGTTTGCCATACCTTGCTTCTTAATGCCTTCTTTACACTTTACAACCTATTTCTCAAGCATGTAACTTCCACTTCCAACAGGCTCTTCTATCACTGTCGCCAAATACAGCCGGTTCTTTTCTTTTTATTTCTTGGTCTCCAGGTATGTTTCTTTATCCTGACTAGAATTCACCGTAACCAAGATCTCCTTAGTGTATATTGTCTGGTGGTTGGTTCCATACTGGTTATACTGGTACCGCAGGGCATTAGTGCTTTTACTGTTTTCTAACTTCCACAAATGTGTGAGCTCTGTGAATGACACAAGGACACCGTACAGAATGGGCCCACAGCCGATGTTGTGCAGTTGGTTTACTGGAAGATCATAACTTTCAAGTACGAAATGTTAAAAACTACTGCAGAATAGGAGTGTAGGATGTGAGAGCATAGGCTTTTCTGAGTGTAACAGAACCTCTTTTCTAAATGAATCCTCAGGTTCTCATAAATACTTATATCCAGGTCTCAGGAATCATTTGGCAATAGTTTTGAGTCGATTTGAAATAGATTTCAGGTTTCAGGTCAGCACGTCTCTTCCACAACTTCTGCAAATCCTCAGTGCTTTCTCTTATGCTATAAAGAGATGCATCATATAATTTTGGGGATGGGTAGTAGATGTGTCTGCAATTTAATACTCAGCAAGTGTTAAAAATTGACCTTGAGCCTTGGGGACGATATTGTTGAAAGATGGAACACGTACCTTTTCTCTGTACCAACTCTGGAACAAGTGCCTGAATGTTTCCCTCGGGTGTCTTGAACTTAACATCTGCTGTGAAAGATGGGGCCTTGGAAGTGCAGCCTGGCTTCTTCTGACCCATCTTAAGAGGCTCTAAAGGCTGACCTCAAATAGTCATCCAAGTGTTAGTGTTGAACTTAAATGTGCACCAGCCCCTGAAGTCTGAGCTGAAATCTAGCTAAGCAGTTCACAAAGGAAGCTCTGGATTATTCTTCTGACATGGGGGCTCTTCTGCCATGTTTTTTGTCTTAGTTCTTCTCAGATATTATTAGCAGGAAGATATGATAGATTTGTCCCAGTAAAGTTTATTTAATAAATTTTGAATTTTAGAATTTTTAGACATCTCCAGTATGATTTTATAAGTCAAGAACAACTAACATGAAATTTGCTGAGTAGTTTGGATATAATTTCCTGGACTGATAAGATATTAAAGGAGACTGGAGCAGAAAACCTGGAAGCACATTTCTCTCTCATGCCCATTTCACGTAAACTGGAGTTGTTATTATGCCATTCACATTTTTGTATTCATTGAAGCCCCTTAAGTTTTACATGGAAGAGAATGTGAGTATTTGCTAAAGGAGTAGATGAAAAGAAAGTTATTTCCCCATCCCTTTTGCTGGAAAACACCCCTACTGGAAAACTACTAGACTTGACTAATATTTTTGTTATTTTGATGACAAGCAAGAAATAATATTTTAGAGATAAATTCACATATTGGGCTAAAAGTTAAATTCATTTTATTTAACTTCTAAATCCTGCATATTAAAATTTGTATCAAGAGCCTCATTACCTATTTACATTAAAAAATAAATTCCTTTACTCAAGTATAACATCATTCAGAAAACAACGCAAGTCATATATACATATCACTCAGTGGATTTCCCTAAAGAGGTCCCACATAACCATTACCCAGATTGAAAAATACATTACCAGCACACCAGAAAATCCCTGGCACCTTTTCCAGTTAATGCCTCTCCATCCTCCTCACATTAACCACTATCCTGATTTTAAATACCATATATGAGTTCTGACTCTTTTTGAACTAAATATAATCGTGCGTTACATACTCTTTCATGTCTGTTGTTGTTTTTTTAACTTCGAATTTTATGAGATTCAGCTGTGTGATTCTTCTAACAGTGGGTTTTTTTTTTCATCAGCTGCATAGTAATTCATTGAATAAATTGTATTACACAATTTATCTCTTTTACCGTTCATAGATATTTGGTCCAGTTCTCAGCTGTTACAAATAATGCTGTTACAGCTTCTTGTACATGTCTTTTGACGTGAGTGCACACACACTTCTGTGAGCTGTATGACTCTTAGTATAATTACTGGTTCACATAATATCCTTATGTTTAGCTTCAGCAGCAGCTGCCAAGTAATTGGAAATTTTGGCCTTTAATGAATAAAATTCTCTTATATTTGGGTTTAAATCTGTCATCTTACAGTTTCCACCTATATTCCTTAATGCTCTGTGTTCTTTTTCTCTTACCTTTGTCAGTACAGGGTTTGAGTTGTTGGTGTTAACCACTGTATTTTTGCCCTTTATTAACTTTTTAAAGTAAATACTCTTTTACTCATCTGTAGTGATTACCCAGGAGATTTTAACATGAATTCTTGGTTTAATAAATCTAACTTAGTACTTTTACCACTTCTTGTGCAATATACCCTCTGTCTTCTTTTAACACACTGTCTTTTGCTGTTGTTGCATGCACTTGTTGACATGAATTATAATAATTCTACATTTTAAACTCCCCAAGCCATATCACCATCATCAATATCATCTTTACCACCATCATCATCATCATTTTAGACAAGGATGTGCTTTCTGATCCTATTCATTACTTCCTGCAATTTTTTGATATTATCTGGAATTCTTTTCTTTTTGCCTAAAAATTTCCTTTAATTATTTCTTCTAGTATTAATCTGTTAGTGACATATTCTCTCTCTCTCTTTTTTTTTACCTAAAAACATCTTTGTTTCACCATCTAATTTTGATGAATACTACAGAATTCTAGGTTGACATTTGTTTTCTGTTAACATTTTAAAAATCTCATTTAATTGACTTCTGGCTTCCATTGTTTCTGTTGAAAAAGAATTATCATTCCTGTTGTTGCTTCTTTGACAGTAGGATTAAGTTTCTTCTGGTTGTTTTTAAGATTCTCTCTTGGCATTTGATTTTCAAAGGTTTTACTGTGTTGTGCCTCAGTGTGGTTTTCTTTACATTTATCCTGTTTTGTTTCTAGAGAGTTTCAGGTCTGTGGCTTACATTTTTTAATCATTTTAAACATTTTAATCAATGTCTCCAGGTATTTCTCCCCCTATCCCCAGGTCTCCAATTAAATGTTTATTATCCTGTGTCTCTTAGCTATATTACATATTTTCCCTTCTTTACTGCTGTCCATGAATCAATCTGAATATCTTTTATTTACCCATCTTCCCTGTTACTTCCTCTTTTCTACTCTGCCTTATCTCCTATTAAACAAATGTTAATTTTAGGTATAATATATATTGGTTTTTTTACTATCCATGCAGTGTTTTATTTTTTTTATTTATTTATTTATTTTTTTAAAGATTTTATTTATTTATTTGAGAGAGAGAGAATGAGAGACAGAGAGCATGAGAGGGAGGAGGGTCAGAGGGAGAAGCAGACTCCCTGCCGAGCAGGGAGCCCGATGCGGGACTCGATCCCGGGACTCCAGGATCATGACCTGAGCCGAAGGCAGTCGCTTAACCAACTGAGCCACCCAGGCGCCCCATGCAGTGTTTTAAAATAGACTCAGTTCTTGAGTTAAATTTCAGTCTTTTCGTCTTTTAAGAATATATCAATCACAGTTATTTTTTACATCTTTGTGTAAGAAACTGTAATACCTGGGTCACCTTTGAATCTTTTTCTATTTTTTCCCCTTGGTTTTTTTTTTTTATTTTTTTATTTTTATTTTTATTTTTTTTAAGATTTTATTTATTTGAGAGAGAGAGAATGAGAGACAGAGAGCATGAGAGGGAGGAGAGTCAGAGGGAGAAGCAGACTCCCCACTGATCAGGGAGCCTGATGTGGGACTCGATCCCGGGACTCCAGGATCATGACCCGAGCTGAAGGCAGTCGCTTAACCAGCTGAGCCACCCAGGCGCCCCTTCCCCTTGGTTTTTAGTCATTTGTTTTTTTTAACTTGATATAGCTGGTGGTCTTTGATTGGATACAAGACGTTCTTTATGATACTTTTAGAGACCATTAGAAACACAAGACAATGTTCTATTACCAGAAAGAAATTGCTTTCTGACATGTAGCTAAAGTAGCAGATTACTTTGATTCAGTTTGGGATTCAATTTATGCAACGTTAGGTTCAAGTGTTTTGTTCCGGTAGATAATCCATGTTCAGGTCTCTTCTTATTCCTAAATTGTAGCTTCCAGAGCCCTATGTGGAAGTCTTGGGTGTATGCCAAAGTTCCTTTCCCTTGGTAGGCTATAATGTCTAATTTTTGTTAACCTTGCTCTATGAAACTTCCAAAAGTTCTATTCTTAGCCAGCATTCTGCTCACTTCTGAGCCTTTTGGCCACAAAGCTGCTTATAAATCAGTCAGTATCTCAGCAACAAAATGTATTATACTTACTTTAATGCACTTTCTTTCTCTATGGAATTACTGCCCTGGAGATCCTGGTTGATTAGTAGTCCTGAACTCTTAATGTTTGGTTATCCAACCCTGTAAGGCTGCTGAAAGCTTATCTCACGTTCTAATCCTTCTAGCTGATGCTTCCTGCTCAGTTTCTTAGCCTCTCTGCTATATGTAGTGTAGGAATTGGCACAAGCCTTCTGGGAAAAGTATAGTTCACTTCTATGCCAGGCTCACTTCAGTGAGCTTTAATTCTTTCCAGAATTCTGACCTCTCAAATTCTAGTTCCCTTGGTAGTTGTTTTCTACTTGTTTTTGTTGGGAAGTGTGTTTGCTACAGGGTATTTCACTATTATCAGAAACAGTTAAATTTGACTAACATATTTCAAAATATTAAACGAGTAAATACTATTTTAATAAGAATATTAATCAACCTGCTAATACATATCAAATAGATAAATACTGACACCTAAAATGGTTCTGCTTTAAAAAGTAGCCTATTTAAAAGAGGGAATTTTTTTTAAATTTTATTTATTTATTTGAGAGAGAGAATGAGATAGAGCATGAGAGGGGGAGGAGTCAGAGGGAGAAGCAGACTCCCTGCTGAACAGGGAGCCCGATGTGGGACTCGATCCCAGGACTCCAGGATCATGACCTGAGCCAAAGGCAGTCGCTTAACCAACTGAGCCACCCAGGCGCCCTAAAAGAGGCAATTGTTATACAACATTCATTCAGGTTAGCAGTTTTCAAAAAGGACTTCTGGAACACAGTGGCAAAATTTCTTTAATGAATGACGCAAAAATTATTATTTTGTTGTGGAATAACCCAGTCTTCATGTGCATTATTAAAATACAAATAATATAGGTCTTTTCCTTTTAAATTCAATCACACACACAAAAGTCTTATGGTAAAAGTATATTTAGTTTTGTAAGAAATTGACAAAATGTTTTCTAAACTGTTAGTATGCTGTACCTTGGATCCTTAGAACTTATTCATTATATAAGTGGAAGTTTGTATCATTTGATCAAAATCTTCACATTTCCTCTATTTCCCAGGCTCTGGTAACCATAAGTTTACTCTCTTTCTGTGAATTTGGTATTTTTAGATTCCACACATAAGTGAGATCATACAGTATTTTTTTTTTTTGTCTTATTTTACCCAACATGGTGTCCTAAAGGTCCGTCCATGTTGTCAAAAATGGCAAGATTTCCTTCTTTTTTATGACTGAATATTTGATTAAATATATACGCACAGCATTTTCTTTATTCATTCACCCATTGGTGGACATTTAGGTTGTTTACATGTCTTGGCTATTGTGAATCATGCTTCAGTGAGCCTGAGATTGCATGGGAGTATACTATCTCTTAAGATAGTGCTTTTCCTTCCTTTGGATATATACCCAGAAGTGGGATTGCTGCATCATATGGTAATTGTATTTTTAACTTTTTGAGAAACTTCCATATTCTTTTCCATAGTGACTGTACTGGTTTACATTCCCACCAGCAGTGTACAGGGGTTCCCCTTTCTTCACATTCTTGCTGGCATTTATTATCTGTTGTATTTTTTTCTAATAGGCATTCTCATTGTTGGATTTGCATTTACATGATTAGTGATGTTGAGCATCTTTTCATGAACTTGCTGACCTTTTTGTTGTCTTTGGAAAAATGTCTAAGTCCTCTTTTCATTTTTATTGAGATTGTTTTGTTTTTTCACCATTGAATTTTATAAGTTCTTTTTTTATTATTTATTTGTCAGAGAGCGAGAGAGCACAAGCAGGGGGGGGCAGCAGGCAGAGGGAGAAGCAGGCTTCCTGCTGAGCTAGGAACCCAATGGGGGACTCAATTCTAGGACCCTGGGATCATGACCTGAGCTGAAGGCAGATGCTTAACCAACTGAGTCACCCAGGTGTCCCTGTAAGTTCTTTATATTTTAGATATGAACCTACTGTCAGATACATGATTTGCAAATATTTCCTCCCATTCCATAAGTTTCCTTTTCATTTTATTATTTCTTTTGCTATGCAAAAACATTTTAGTTGTACTTATTTGTTTTTGTTGCTTCTGTTTTTGGTGTTATATCCAAAAAAATCATTGTTAATAGTAATTCAGGAGCTTTTCCCCTATGTTTTCTTCTAAGAGTTGTGCAGTTTCAGGTCTTAAGATTTTAATTCATTTTGAGGATTTATTGTTGTTGTTAGTGGTATAATATAGGGGTCCAGTTTTAATCTTTTGCATGCGATTTTACAGTTTTCCCAAACCACTGTTGTCAAATATGTTGACCCTATAAGTGAAGGTTTATTTCTGGGTTCTCAGTTCCATTCTATTGGTCTGTGTGTCTGTTTTTATGCTAGTATCATACTGTTTTTATTACTTTAGCTTTTAAATATGGTTTGGTTGGTTGGCTCATTGGTTAATTGTCTAGCTTTTGATTTTGGCTCAGGTCATGATCTTAGGGTCCTGAGATCAAGCTACACGCTGGGCGTGGAGTCTGCTTAAGATTAAGATTCTTTCTCTCCTTCTCCCTCTGCTCCTCCCTCTGCTTACCAAAAAAAAAAAAATGTGATGCCTCCAGCTTTGTATTCCTTTCTCAAGATTGCTTTGGCTGCTTGGGAGTCTTTTGTGGTTCTCTATGAATTTTAGGATGTTTTTTCTATGTCTGCAAAAATGCCATTGGAATTTTAATAGGGATTGCACTGAATTGATAGATGGATTTATAGAGTATAGACATAGAAACAATATCAACTCCTCTGATCCATGAACATAGATTATTTTTCCATTTATTTTGTCTTCTTCGATTTCTTTCATTATTGTCTTACAGTTTTTGGAGTATAGTTCTTTTTCTTGGTTAAATTTATTCTTAAGTATTTTATTGTTTTTGATGTTATTGTAAATGCGATTATTTTCTGTATTTTGTTTGCAGATAGTTCACTGTTAGTGTATAGAAATACAAGTGATTTTTCTTTGTTGATTTTGCATCCTGAAACCACTGAATTCATTTACTAATTCTAACAGCTTTTTGGTGCATTCTTAGGATTTTATAAGCTTTTATTCACTTAGAATATAATCATATCATCTGGGGATATAATGTACAGCATAGTGACTATAGTTAATAATACTCTATTGGATATTTCAAAGTTCTTAAGAGAGTAGATCTTAAAAGTTCTTGTTCTAAACAAAAGTTTCATGGCGGCCATACTCTGAGTTTTGGAAGGGAAAAAACACTTTATTGATATTCTAAAAACCTAATAGAAACAGAAAGAAGAAAAGGGAAATCTGCGCATGGTTGAGGGCAATAGTAAGCCGGAAAGAAAAATAAGACAAGAGTTACATCATATCGGGTACTTACAACATCCAACCTGCAGTTTGGAGTGAGCTGTATTCCTGTGTTACCATGTCTTCACATATTCAAGGACCCTGGGCTAGGTGTGCTTGCTTCCCCTCCTGGATTCCATGGCAGGGGTCAGCCCATCCTGGAGCTGGAGGAGATGCAAGGCAAAATCCATAGCTCTTGGCATCTAGACCAGAAGGGCCAGTTCTGACCTGGAGGCCTGCTTATGTCAACTGACCAGGCTGCCAAGGTCACTTACGCAGCACAAGTCTCACAAACAGCATTTTTTAGCCTGCCTGCATATATGCAGGTTGAGGTGGTTGGTTATACAGGACAAATCACAGAAACCTCCATCCATAAAATACATTTCTCAGCACCAGAAGAGAAAATTGTAACTGTATGGTGGTGGTTGTTAAGTAGGCCTAATGTGGTGATTATTTTGAAATATATACATATATTGAGTTACTTTGTTGTACACTTGAAACTAATATATTATGTGTCAGTTAATTCTGTAAAAACCTTTCACTGAAGGGAGCTTGTCATACGTGGTCTTCATTATGTTGCGATTTGTTCCTTTTATACACAATTTGTTAAAACTTTTTTATTTTGGAAGGATGTTAAATTTTGTGAAGAGCTGTTTTTGCATCTTTGAAGCTGACTATATAATTTAATCTTTCATTGTATTATGTGGTGTATCATATTATTGATTACATAGGCAAAAAAAACACAGTTTAAAGAGACTGAACAAGCATGAGGCTAGAGTCAGATATGGCGGGAATCAGGAACGTTGGAATTATCAAACAGGAATTAAAAAAACCCTGTGATTAATATGCTAACAGTTTGATGGAAAAAGTGGATAATATGCAAGAAAAAATTATGTAAACAGAGATAGAAATGCTAAGAAAGAACCACAAAGAAATGTTGGCATTCATAAGCATAGTAGAGCTTTTAAGAATACTTTCAGTGGGACCATTAGTAGACTGGACATGGGTGAGGAGAGAATCTCTGAGCTTCTAGATATAACAACAGAAACTTCCAAAACTGAAAAGCATATTAATCATAGTATATATTTTTAAATCGTAGTTTGATAATTGCAACATTCCTTCCATATCTTTTTTTAAATTTTATTATGTTATGTTAATCACCATACATTACATCATTAGTTTTTGAGGTAGTGTTCCATGACACATTGTTTGCATATATCACCCAGTGCTCCATTCAATATAGCCCTCTTTAATACCATCACCAGGCTAACCCATCTCCCCACGGCCCTCCCCTCTAGAACCCTCAGTTTGTTTCTCAGAGTCCATAGTCTCTCAGGGTTTGTCTCCCCCTCCAATTTCCCCCCCTTCCTTTTACCCTTTTACTATCTTCTTCTTCTTTTTTAACATATAATGTATTATTTGTTTCAGAGGTACAGGTCAGTGATTCATCAGTCTTACACAATTCACAGCGCTCAACATAGCACATACCCTCCCCAATGTCTATCACCCAGCCACCCCACCCCTCCCACCACCCACCACTCCTGCAACCCTCGGTTTGTTTCCTGAGATTAAGAATTCCTCATCTCAGTGAGGTCATATGATACACGTCTTTGTCTGATTGACTTATTTGGCTCAGCATAAGATCCTCCAGTTCAGTACACATCGTTACAAATGGCAAGATTTCATTCCTTTTGATGGCTGCATAATATTCCATTGTGTGTATATATATATATATATATATATATATATATATATATATATACCACCTCTTCTTTATCTGTTCATCTGTCGATGGACATTTTTGCTCTTTCCACAGTTTGGCTGTTGTAGACATTGCTGCTATAAATATCGGGGTGCACGTACCCCTTCGGATCCCTACTTTTGTATCTTTGGCGTAAACACCCAGTAGTGCAATTGCTGGATCATATGGTAGCTCTATTTTCAACTTTTTGAGGAACCTCCATACTGTTTTCCAGAGTGGCTGCACCAGCTTGCATCCCCACCAAGAGTGTAGGAGGGTTCCCCTTTCTCCGCATCCCCACCAACATCTGTCGTTTCCTGACTTGTTAATTTTAGCCATTCTGACTGGTGTGAGGTGGTATCTCATTGAGGTTTTGATTTGGATTTCTCTGATGCTGAGCGAAGTTGAGCACTTTCTCATGTGTCTGTTGGCCATTTGGATGTCTTCTCTGGAAAAATGTCTGTTCCTGTCTTCTGTGCATTTCTTGATTAGATCATTTGTTCTTTGGGTGTTGAGTTTGATGAGTTCTTTATAGATTTTGGATACTAGCCCTTTATCTGATATGTCATTTGCAAATATCTTCTCCCATTCTGTCGGTTGTCTTTTGGTTTTATTGACTGTTTCCTTTGCTGTGCAAAAGCTTTTTATCTTGATGAGGTTCCCAATAGTTCATTTTTGCCCTTGCTTCCCTTGCCTTTGGCGATGTTTCTAGGTAGAACTTGCTGCAGCTGAGGTCGAAGAGCTTGCTGCCTGTGTTCTCCTTTAGGATTTTGATGGACTCCTGTCTCACACTGAGGTCTTTCAACCCTTTTGAGTCTATTTTTGTGTGTGGTGTAGGAAATGGTCCAGTTTCATTCTTCTGCATGTGGCTGTCCAATTTTCCCAACACCATTTGTTGAAGAGACTGTCTTTTTTCCATTGGACATTCTTTCCTGCTTTGTTGAAGATAGTTGACCATAGAGTTGAGGGTTCATTTCTGGGCTCTCTATTCTGTTCCACTGATCTGTGTGTCTGTTTTTGTGCCAGTACCATACTGTCTTGATGATGACAGCTTTGTAATAGAGCTGGAAGTCCGGAATTGTGATGCCGCCAGCTTTGCTTTTCTTTTTCAACATTCTCTGGCTATTCGGGGTCTTTTCTGGTTCCATACAAATTTTAGGATTATTTGTTCCATTTCTTTGAAAAAAGTGGATGGTATTTTGACGGGGATTGCATTGAATGTGTAGATTGCTCTAAGTAGCATTGACATCTTCACAATATTTGTTTTTCCAATCCATGAGCATGGAATGTTTTTCCATTTCTTTGTGTCTTCCTCAGTTTCTTTCATGAGTATTTTATAGTTTTCTGAGTACAGATTGTTTGCCTCTTTGGTTAGATTTATTCCTAGGTATCTTATGGTTTTGGGTTCAATTGTAAATGGGATTGACTCCTTAATTTCTCTTCTGTCTTGTTGGTGTATAGGGATGCCACTGATTTCTGTGCCTTGATTTTATATCCTGCCACTTGACTGAATTCCTGTATTGAGTTCTAGCAGTTTTGGGGTGGAGTCTTTGGGGTTTTCCACATAAAGTATCATATCATCTGCAAAGAGTGAGAGTTTGACTTCTTCTTTGCCGATTTGGATGCCTTTGATTTCTTTTTGTTGTCTGATTGCTGTGGCTAGGACTTCTAATACTGTGTTGAATAGCAGTGGTGATAGTGGACATCCCTGCCATGTTCCTGACCTTAGGAGGAAAGCTCTCAGTATTTCCCCATTGAGAATGACATTCCCTGTGGGGTGTTCATAGATGGCTTTTATGATATTGAGGTCTGTACCTTCTATCCCCATACTCTGAAGAGTTTTGATCAAGAAAGGATGCTGTACTTTCTCACATGCTTTTTCTGCATCTGTTGAGAGGATCATATGGTTCTTGTTCTTTCTTTTATTAATGTATTGTATCACGTTGATTGATTTGCGGATGTTGAACCAACCTTGCAGCCCAGGGATAAATCCCACTTGGTTGTGGTGAATAATCCTTTTAATGTACTGTTGGATCCTATTGGCTAGTATTTTGGTGAGAATTTTGCATCCATGTTCATCAAGGATATTGGTCTGTAATTCTCCTTTTTGATGGGGTCTTTGTCTGGTTTGGGGATCAAGGTAATGGTGGCCTCATAAAATGAGTTTGGAAGTTTTCCTTCCATTTCTATTTTTTGGAACACTTTCAAAAGAATAGGTATTAATTCTTCTTGAAATGTTTGGTAGAATTCCCCTGGGAATCCATCTGGCCCTGGGCTTTTGTTTGTTGGGAGATTTTTGATGACTGCTTCAATTTCCTTAGTGGTTATAGGTCTGCTCAGGTTTTCTATTTCATCCTGGTTCAGTTTTGGTAGTTGATACATCTCTAGGAATGCATCCATTTCTTCCAGATTATCTAATTTGCTGGCATAGAGTTGCTCATAATATGTTCTTATAAATGTTTGTATTCTTCGGTGTTGGTTGTGATCTCTCCTCTTTCATTCATGATTTTGTTGATTTGGGTCATTTCTCTTTTCTTTTTGATAATCTGGCCAGGGGTTTATCAATCTTGTTAATTCTTTCAAAGAACCAGCTCCTAGTTTCAGTGATCTGTTCTATTGTTCTTTTGGTTTCTATTTCATTGATTTCTGCTCTGATCTTTATTATTTCTCTTCTCCTGCTGGGGTTAGGCTTTATTTGCTGTTCTTTCTCCAGCTTCTTGAGGTGTAGGGTTAGGTTGTGTATTTGAGACCTTTCTTGTTTCTTAAGAAAGGCTTTTATTGCTATATACTTTCCTCTGAGGACTGCTTTTGCTGCATCCCAAAGATTTTGAATAGTTGTGTTTTCATTTTCATTTGTTTCCATGAATTTTTTAATTCTTCTTTAATTTCCTGGTTGACCCATTCATTCTTCAGTAGGATGCTCTTTAGCCTCCATGTATTTGAATTCTTTCTGACTTTTGTCTTGTGATTGAGTTCTAGTTTCAAAGCGGTATGGTCTGAAAATATGCAGGGAATACCTGATTTGTGACCTAGGATATGATCTGTTCTGGAGAATATTCCATGGGCACTAAAGAGGAATGTGTATTCTATTGCTTTGGGGTGCAATGTTCTGAATATGTCTGTGAAGTCCGTTTGGTCCAGTCTGTCATTTAAAGTCTTTATTTCCTTGTTGATCTTTTGCTTAGATGATCTGTCCATTTTAGTGAGGGGGTGTTAAATTCTCCTACTATTATTGAATTGTTGTCAATGTGTTTCTTTGCTTTTGATATTAATTGGCTTATATAATTGGCTGCTCCCATATTAGGGGCATAGATATTTACAATTGTTAGATCTTCTTGTTGGATAGACCTTTTAAGTAGGATATAGTGTCCTTCCTCATCTCTTATTACAGTCTTTGGTTTAAAATCTAATTTGTCTGATATAAGGATTGCCACCCCAGCTTTCTTTTGGTGTCCATTAGCATGGTAAATGGTTTTCCACCCCCTCACTTTCAATCTGGAGGTGTCTTTGGGTCTAAAATGAGTCTCTTGCAGACAGCATATCGATGGGTCTTGCTTTTTTATCCAATCTGATAGCCTGTGTCTTTTGATTGGGGCATTTAGCCCATTTACATTCAGGGTAACTATTGAAAGATAGGAATTAATGCTATTGTATTGCCTGTAAGGTGACTGTTACCGTATATTGTCTGTGTTCCTTCTGGTCTCTGTTACTTTTAGGCTCTCTCTTTGCTTGGAGGACCCCTTTCAAGATTTCTTGTAGGGCTGGTTTCATGTTTGCAGATTCCTTTAGTTTTTGTTTGTCCTCGAAGCTTTTTATCTCTCCTTCTATGTTCAATGACAGCCTAGCTGGATATAGTATTCTTGGCTGCATACTTTTCTCATTTAGTGCTCTGAATATATCCTGCCAGTCCTTTCTGGCCTGCCAGGTCTCTGTGGATAGGTCTGTTGCCAATCTAATGTTTCTACCATTGTCGGTTACATATCTCTTCTCCCGAGCTACTTTCAGGATTTTCTCTTTGTCTATGAGACTCATAAGTTTTACTATTAGATGTCGGGGTGTTGACCTATTTTTATTGATTTTGAGAGGGGTTCTTTGTGCTTCCTGGATTTTGATGCCTGTTTCCTTCCCCAAATTAGGGAAGTTCTCTGCCATAATTTGCTCCATTATACCTTCTGCCCCTCTCTCTCTTTCTTCTTCTTCTGGGATCCCAATTATTCTAATGTTGTTTCGTCTTATGGTATCACTTACCTCTCGAATTCTGCCCTCGTGATCCAGTAGTTGCTTATCTCTCCTTTTCTCAGCTTCTTTATTTTCCATCATTTGGTCTTCTATATCACCAATTCTCTCTTCTGCCTCATTTATCCTAGCAGTTCAGCCTCCATTTTTGATTGCACTCATTAATAGCCTTTTTGATTTTGACTTGGTTAGATTTTAGTTCTTTTATTTCTCCAGAGAGGGTTTCTCTAATATCTTCCATGCTTTTTTCAAGTCCAGCTAGTGTCTTTATAATCATCATTCTGAACTCTAGTTCCAACATCTTACTAATGTCCATATTGATTAGATCCCTTGCAGTCGGTACTGCCTCTTGTTCTTTTTTTTTTGAGGTGATTTTTTCTGTCTTGTCATTTTGTCAAGAGGAGAATAGATTACTGAGAGAACAAAATGCTAACAGAGTAACAACGACTCCAGAAAAATATACACTAACCAAATCAGAAGAGACCTGAAACTGGGGAAAAGAAAGGGAAAGAAAGTAAAAAAAAAGGAAAAAAGATTAAAAAAAAAGAATATCATCAGATATGATTAGGCTGGTGAATAGATCAGTGCCACACACTAGATTTGGAGTGTATTTTGTCTGTTAGAAGAAACTGCCTCTCAAAATTTTAAAGAAAGAAAAGCTTATATATGTACAAAAATAAGGGTAAACACAATGAAGGGATGGAATATGACTATAAAGATGAAAATTATAAAAGATTTTATAAAAGGAATTGATAAGGTTGAAAAGAAAGGAGAGAAATTAAAAAAAAAATGGTAGCGAATGTGATCAGGCAGGAGACTAGAACAAAGCCATACACTAGAGATTTAGGGTGTATTTTGGTCTGTTAGAAGGAACTGTATCCCCCGAAATTTTAAAGACAGAACAACTTATATATATACCAAAAATAAGGTTAAATACTATGAAGGGATAGAATGACTCTAAAAATGAAAAATAAAAAAGATTTTTAAAAAAGGGATTGATAAGATGTTGGTTGAAAAAGGTAAAAAGTAAAATCCAAAAAAATTAAAGAAAAAGAAAAAAAAGAAAATTAAAAAAAATTAAAGAAAAAGAAAAAAAAATTAAAAAAATTAACTTTCAAGGACTAAAGTATAGGGGAACAAAGCCATGAATTCTATGTGCTGTATTCCCCTAGCTCTGGAGTTCTGCCATTCTCATTGATCGGTAAACTTGGTCTTGGTTGGCTGTTCTTGCTGATCTTCTGGGGGAGGGGCCTCTTGCAGTTTTTCTCAAATGTCTTTGCCAGAGGCGGAATTGCCCCGCCCTTGCTGGGTCCAGGCTAATTAATCTGCTCAGGTTTGCTCTCCGTAGCTTCTGTTTCCTGCAAGCTTTCCGTCCAGCTTTGGAGGATGAGAGTGGAGGATGAGTTGTTACTCTGTTAGCATTTTGTTCTCTCAGTCATCTGTTCTTCTCTTGACAAAATGACAAGATGGAAAAAATCACCTCAAAAAAAAAGAACAAGAGGCAGTACCGACTGCCAGGGATCTAATCAATACGGACATTAGTAAGATGTTGGAACTAGAGTTCAGAATGACGATTATAAAGACACTAGCGGCCTCCCAATCTCCGCCCCAGAGGAGCCGAGAACTCGGGGCCCCACTCCTCAGTGCGCCCCCAGAGAAAAGCAGTTAATCATTCTCGTCTCCCCAGTCTCCGGCTGCCCCCCGTGCTCACCCCGCCTGTCACCCAGCATTTCTGTCTCTGGCATGCAACCCCGTGTGGAGTCTTCAAACCCAGCAGATCCCTGCGGTGCGCTTCCTGCCGCTCCTCCTGGGGGAGGAAGGGGAGTCTCCCTGGATCTGCCGCTTGTTGGGTCCCTGCTGGAGGAGCAGTGGCCCGACTGTGCCGCGGATCACGGTTTATGGCAACGCTGAGCTGAGGACCCGCGCCTCCGCTCCGTCTCTGCAGCTGGCTTCCTTGCTCCGATACCCGGGAGCTCTCCCACACTCAGGCACCCCTGGTCTTTCTGTGACCCCGAGGGTCCTGAGACCACACTGTCCCACGAGGGTTCCACCCCCCGCTTAGTCACTAGAGCGACGTCCCTCAGCAGAGCATACTTCTAAGAGTTTTGATTTTGTGCTCCAGTGCTCTGTCACTTGCTGGTGGCAGCTGATGGAGACTCCCTCCCCTGCTGTCTGTCTTCCCAATATTGCTGCGGATTCACTTCTCTGCACATCGTACCTTCCAGAAAGTGGTGGCTTTTCTGTTTAGAGAGTTGCTGCTATTCTTTTCTTTGATTTCCTGTTGAGTTCGTAGGTGTTCAGAATGGTTTGATCCCTATCTAGCTGAATTTCTGGGACCAGACGAAAGTTAGGTCTCCTGCTCCTCTGCCATCTTGCTCCTCCGGCATTCCTTCCATACCTGACTGTAGTTCTCATGCTTGTTTAGTCTCTTTAAACTGTGGGTTTTTTTTATGTTTTAGTGTGCCTTGTAATTTTCTGATGCAAGGTGGACGTAATGTATTGGGTAAAAGGTAATTAGACCCTTAGCAATATAGTGGTAAGGTGTAGGAGAGGGGAAGCATCTACAGTTTTATGATTAGTTCTCAGATGTTTAATGAGCCTGTGTCCCTGAACTGTGCACTTCACCATTTATTCTCAGTGGCCCACCATAGCTAGAAGAACCTTGGAATTGGCTATTTCCTTTCATGTAGAAGGCTAGGGGTGTCCAGAGTTGGGTATTTCCCTCCTTCCAGATAGTTTAAGCTCTGTTAAAACCCTAGTAGGTTAGGTTCTGGTAGAATAATTTATCCTGAGGGCAGGCCTTAAAGAATAGAAGATCTGGAATGTTTAAAAAATGGCTCCTTTTTCCTTTTTCCTTGATGAAAGCATGAGGAAAAAAAAATTTTTTTTTTTTCAGATAATCATTGTGAGAATCTGGTTGAGCTCCTGAAAGTAAAACTCCAAGTGTGGGGGCCTCCCTGTGACTGGGTCTTTTTGGAGTTTTAACCCCTAGACTAGTGTAAAGTGATCCTCCAATATTCCATCAATTACATTTTAGGTTTTTCTTTCCTGCAGTTTTTTTATCAGGGGTTTCTGCTCAAGTGAATTGGAATTCTTTGTATTCGCCTTTTTGTCTTTTGAGGGCAGTGGTTTGCTTTGTGACCTCACTTCTCTGACAAAGCTAAGAAGAGTTGCTGATTTTTACTTGTTGATAGGACACAGTGCAGACTTCTAAGCTCTCCATGCCGGGCTGGAAACTGGGAGTGGTAAAAATAATTTATTTTATTTGATTAGGTATATCTGGTGCACTATCATTTCAACCTGTAGAAGCAGCCTTATTTCAAATGATCAGAAGCGACATTTGACCAGTGGCTCTTGCACTGGACATGAGCTCTAGAAATCCCTGCACTGATGCTCAGGTGAAGAGTAATGGTCTTTCCCAGTGGGAAACTTACTGAAAGATAAGTATCTTATTCTCTAACATGATGCCCCTGTGAGGTGTTTTAGTTTTGACTGTGAGTACTTTGATCAAATTTGCTCAGTTTAGATGGTGAAAGTTGTAAAACATTTGTACTCCAGCTGTGGGTTGGAGGGGCATACCCAGTGAAGGTGACATTTGAGATGTCACAGAAATCACAGAAGTGGAATTGGGTAGAAATAACTGCATGGGGTAAATTACTAGAGCAGAAGAAAATCAGAGGAGTTTCCTGTGAAAAGAGATGCTTCCATTTGTCTGGGTCTAATTCACCTCTACACCCTCAATATAGGTGATCCTCACATTTGGGACTACTTTGCTTCTGGAGTACACTTCCACTTGGCCTGTTTCATCAGGAGATCAAAACCCATTATTGTCAATTTGGGTGTATGTAGCACCTGTTTCCCAAAAGTTCCTGAGTTAGATAACATGATTTTGCTTAGAGTGGAAAAAAAACAGCAGTTAATAAAAAGGAGAGACCATTTAATCTCAGGAAACTTTAGCAATTTAGCCTCTTGGCTTGGCTCCTGGGAATTTAGAGGTCTTATTGATTTTATTAAAATTCAAACCATTGTTTGAATTCTAAGTTAAACCTGTATTTGGCAGAGTACTGGTAACTCATGGTTTGCTCTGTTTTGAATATAGAATAACTAGAAGCAAAGTGGTGAAGATGTTATTTGTAGCCCTTTAAAACTTTTAGCTTCCTCAGTGTGTTCATATATATATATATATATATATATACACACACACACACATATATATGTATATATATATATATTTTTTTTTTTTCCTGAGTGTTTTCCTTTCAGTAAAGCATCAGGTTCTGATGGATACCCACAGATGAAAAACATTCAACTAGAGCCTAGCAATTTTAAAAAATTGCCAACTCATTATGTCAATATTTGTTTCCCACATTACCATTGTATACATTTTAAGGAGGCAGTGTTTGAGCTAACAACAACTAAAAGTGTAAATACTGTAATGCATCAGTTCAGGGCTGTGAATTCTTAGGATTGAATTATCTGCGTGTAGTTCCATGTAACGCTTTCACTATTTCCATAGTGGTAGGACTATATTTTAGGCAGCTTCTTTCATGTGAGATGGGGGGGGAGGCTTTATTTATGTTTCTTATGTCAGAAGTTAACAAAATCATCTCTTCATTGTCTTTTATAAAACAAATACTGACCAATTCCTGCCTTCCTCTTAGATTCCACACAAATTACTTTAATGTATCTTGTCATTCGAATGTAGTTCTTTGTGTAGAAACCAAGGCACTAGTAACACAGAACCTGAGGTGAGCAGAATAAGCAGGAGAACGGTGAGGAGATAGAAGATGGCCATGATTTTTTTTTTTTTTTCAAATAAATTCAATAAAGTATTGAGAAAGCGCCAGGTATATTCCAGTCCCTTTTCTAGAAATTATATATAAAAGAGGGCCTTGACCTCTAAGAGTTCACAGTCTAGCAAGGATGGACAAGAAAACAGATACCTGAGATTATAAAAGTATGACATAGGACTTTATTTTTTATTTTATTTTTTAATTTTTTTTATTCTTATGTTAATCCCCATACATTACATCATTAGTTTTAGATGAAATGTTCCATGATTCATTGTTTGTGCATAACACCCAGTGCTCCATGCAGAATGTGCCCTCCTCAATACCCACCCCCAGGCTAACCCATCCTCCCACCCCCCTCCCCTCGAGAACCCTGTTTGTTTTTCAGAGTCCATCGTCTCTCATGGTTCGTCTACCCCTCCGATTTCCCCCGCTTCATTCTTCCCCTCCCGCTACCTTCTTCTTCTTCTTTTGTTTTTTCCTTAACATATATTGCATTATTTGTTTCAGAGGTACAGATCTGAGATTCAACAGTCTTGCACAATTCACAGCGCTTACCAGAGCACATACCCTCCCCAGTGTCTATCACCCAGTCACCCCATCCCTCCCACCCCACCCCCCACTCCAGCAACCCTCAGTTTGTTTCCTGCAATTAAGAATTCCTCATATCAGTGAGATCATATGATACATGTCTTTCTCTGTTTGACTTATTTCACTCAACATAATACCCTCCAGTTCCATCCATGTCATTGTAAATGGCAAGATCTCATTCCTTTTGATGGCTGCATAATATTCCATTGTATATATATATACCACATCTTCTTTATCCATTCATCTGTCGATGGACATCTTGGCTCTTTCCACAGTTTGGCTATTGTGGACATTGCTGCTATAAACATCGGGGTGCACGTACCCCTTCGGATCCCTACTTTTGTATCTTTGGGGTAAATACCCAGTAGTGCAATTGCTGGATCATATGGTAGCTCTATTTTCAACTTTTTGAGGAACCTCCATACAGTTTTCCAGAGTGGCTGCACCAGCTTGCATCCCCACCAACAGTGTAGGAGGGTTCCCCTTTCTCCGCATCCCCGCCAACATCTGTCGTTTCCTGATTGTTAATTTTAGCCATTCTGACTGGTGTGAGGTGGTATCTCATTGAGGTTTTGATTTGGATTTCCCTGATGCCGAGCGATATTGAGCACTTTTTCATGTGTCTGTTGGCCATTTGGATGTCTTCTTTGGAAAAATGTCTGTTCATGTCTTCTGCCCATTTCTTGATTGGATTCTTTGTTCTTTGGGTGTTGAGTTTGATGAGTTCTTTATAGATTTTGGATACTAGCCCTTTATCTGATATGTCATTTGCAAATATCTTCTCCCATTCTGTCGGTTGTCTTTTGGTTTTGTTGACTATTTCCTTTGCTGTGCAAAAGCTTTTTATCTTGATGAAGTCCCAATAGTTCATTTTAGCCCTTGCTTCCCTTGCCTTTGGCGATGTTTCTAGGAAGAAGTTGCTTCGGCTGAGGTTGAAGAGGTTGCTGCCCGTGTTCTCCTTTAGGATTTTGATGGACTCCTGTCTCACATTGAGGTCTTTCAACCATTTTGAGTCTATTTTTGTGTGTGGAGTAAGGAAATGGTCCAGTTTCATTCTTCTGCATGTGGCTGTCCAATTTTCCCAACACCATTTGTTGAAGAGACTGTCTTTATTCCATTGGACATTCTTTTCTGCTTTGTCAAAGATGAGTTGACCATAGAGTTGAGGGTCCATTTCTGGGCTCTCTATTCTGTTCCACTGATCTATGTGTCTGTTTTTGTGCCAGTACCATGCTGTCTTGATGATGACAGCTTTGTAATAGAGCTGGAAGTCTGGAATTGTGATGCCGCCAGCTTTGCTTTTCTTTATCAACATTCCTCTGGCTATGTGGGGTCTTTTCTGGTTCCATACAAATTTTAGGATTATTTGTTCCATTTCTTTGAAAAAAGTGGATGGTATTTTGATGGGGATTGCATTGAATATGTAGATTGCTCTAGGTAGCATTGACATCTTCACAATATTTGTTCTTCCAATCCATGAGCATGGAACGTTTTTCCATTTCTTTGTGTCTTCCTCAATTTCTTTCATGAGTATTTTATAGTTTTCTGAGTACAGATCCTTTGTCTCTTTGGTTAGATTTATTCCTAGGTATCTTATGGTTTTGGGTGCAATTGTAAATGGGATCGAGTCCTTAATTTCTCTTTCTTCTGTCTTGTTGTTGGTGTATAGGAATGCCACTGACTTCTGTGCATTGATTTTATATCCTGCCACTTTACTGAATTCTTGTATGAGTTCTAGCAGTTTTGGGGTGGAGTCTTTTGGGCTTTCCACATAAAGTATCATATCATCTGCAAAGAGTGAGAGTTTGACTTCTTCTTTGCCAATTTGGATGCCTTTGATTTCTTTTTGTTGTCTGATTGCTGTGGCTAGGACTTCTAATACTGTGTTGAATAGCAGTGGTGATAGTGGACATCCCTGCCGCGTTCCTGACCTTAGGGGGAAAGCTCTCAGTTGTTCCCCATTGAACATGATATTCGCTGTAGGTTTTTCATAGATGGCTTTTATGATATTGAGGTCTGTACCCTCTATTCCTATACTCTGAAGAGTTTTGATCAAGAAAGGATGCTGTACTTTGTCAAAAGCTTTTTCTGCATCTATTGAGAGGATCATATGATTCTTGTTCTTTCTTTTGTTAATGTATTGTATCACATTGACTGATTTGCGGATGTTGAACCAACCTTGCAGCCCAGGGATAAATCCCACTTGGTCGTGGTGAATAATCCTTTTAATGTACTGTTGGATCCTATTGGCTAGTATTTTGGTGAGAATTTTTGCATCCATGTTCATCAGGGATATTGGTCTGTAATTCTCCTTTTTGATGGGGTCTTTGTCTGGTTTTGGGATCAAGGTAATGCTGGCCTCATAAAATGAGTTTGGAAGTTTTCCGTCCATTTCTATTTTTTGGAACAGTTTCAGAAGAACAGGTATTAATTCTTCTTTAAATGTTTGGTAGAATTCCCCTGGGAAGCCATCTGGCCCTGAGCTTTTGTTTGTTGGGAGATTTTTGATGACTGCTTCAATTTCCTTAGTGGTTATAGGTCTGTTCAGGTTTTCCATTTCATCCTGGTTCAGTTTTGGTAGTTGGTACATCTCTAGGAATGCATCCATTTCTTCCAGGTTATCTAATTTGCTGGCATAGAGTTGCTCATAATATGTTCTTATAATTGTTTGTATTTCTTTGGTGTTGGTTGTGATCTCTCCTCTTTCATTCATGATTTTGTTGATTTGGGTCATTTCTCTTTTCTTTTTGATAAGTCTGGCCAGGGGTTTATCAATCTTGTTAATTCTTTCAAGGAACCAGCTCCTAGTTTCGTTGATCTGTTCTACTGTTCTTTTAGTTTCTATTTCATTGATTTCTGCTCTGATCTTTATTATTTCTCTTGTCCTGCTGGGTTTAGGCTTTATTTGCTGTTCTTTCTCCAGCTCCTTGAGGTGTAGGGTTAGGTTGTGTATTTGAGAACTTTCTTGCTTCTTGAGAAAGGATCGTATTGCTATATACTTTCCTCTTAGGACTGCCTTTGCTGCATCCCAAAGATTTTGAATAGTTGTGTTTTCATTTTCATTGGTTTCCATGTATTTTTTTAATTCTTCTTTAATTTCCTGGTTGACCCATTCATTCTTCAGTAGGATGCTCTTTAGCCTCCATGTATTTGAGTTCTTTCCAACTTTCCTCTTGTGATTGAGTTCTAGTTTCAAAGCATTGTGGTCTGAAAATAGGCAGGGAATGATTCCAATCTTTTGGTACCGTTTGAGACCTGATTTATGACCTAGGATGTGATCGATTCTGGAGAATGTTCCATGGGCACTAGAGAAGAATGTGTATTCCGTTACTTTGGGGTGGAATGTTCTGAATATGTCTGTGAAGTCCATTTGGTCCAGTGTGTCATTTAAAGTCTTTATTTCCTTGTTGATCTTTTGCTTAGACGATCTGTCCATTTCAGTGAGGGGGGTGTTAAAGTCCCCCACTATTATTGTATTGTTGTCGATGTGTTTCTTTGCTTTTGTTATTAATTGCCTTATATAATTGGCTGCTCCCATGTTAGGGGCATAGATATTTACAATTGTTAGATCTTCTTGTTGGAGAGATCCTTTAAGTATGATATAGTGTCCTTCCTCATCTCTTATTACAGTGTTTGGTTTAAAATCTAATTTGTCTGATATAAGGATTGCCACCCCAGCTTTCTTTTGGTGTCCATTAGGATGGTAAATGGTTTTCCACCCCCTCACTTTCAATCTGGGGCTGTCTTTGGGTTGAAAATGAGTCTCTTGCAGACAGCATATCGATGGGTCTTGTTTTTTAATCCAGTCTGATAGCCTGTGTCTTTTGATTGGGGCATTTAGCCCATTTACATTCAGGGTAACTATTGAAAGATAGGAATTTAGTGCCACTGTATTGCCTGTAAGGTGACTGTTACCGTATATTGTCTGTGTTCCTTTCTGGTCTATATTGCTTTTAGGCCCTCTCTTTGCTTAGAGGACCCCTTTCAAGATTTCCTGTAGGGCTGGTTTTGTGTTTGCAAATTCCTTTAGTTTTTGTTTGTCTTGGAAGCTTTTTATCTCTCCTTCAATTTTCAATGACAGCCTAGCTGGATAGAGTATTCTTGGCTGCATACTTTTCTCATTTAGTGCTCTGAATATATCCTGCCAGTCCTTTCTGGCCTGCCAGGTCTCTGTGGATAGGTCTGTTGCCAATCTAATGTTTCTACCCTTGTAGGTTACATATCTCTTCTCCCGAGCTGCTTTCAGGATTTTCTCTTTGTCTCTGAGACTCGTAAGTTTTACTATTAGATGTCGGGGTGTTGACCTATTTTTATTGATTTTGAGAGGGGTTCTCTGTGCTTCCTGGATTTTCATGCCTGTTTCCTTCCCCAAATTAGGGAAGTTCTCTGCCATATTTTGCTCCATTATACCTTCTGCCCCTCTCTTTCTTCTTCTTCTGGGATCCCAATTATTCTAATGTTGTTTCGTCTTATGGTATCGCTTATCTCTCGAATTCTGCCCTCGTGATCCAGTAGTTGTTTATCTCTCTTTTTCTCAGCTTCTTTATTTTCCATCATTTCATCTTCTGTATTACTGATTCTCTCTTCTGCCTCATTTATTCTAGCAGTTAGCGCCCCCATTTTTGATTGCACCTCATTAATAGCCTTTTTGATTTCTACTTGGTTGGATTTTAGTTCTTTTACTTCTCCAGAAAGGGTTTCTCTAATAACGTCCATATTTTTTTCAAGCCCAGCTAGTATCTTTAAATGATGATTCTGAACTCTAGATCTGACATCGTACTAATGTCCATATTGAGTAGGTCCCTGGCAGTCGGTACTACCTCTTGTTCTTTTTGTTGAGGTGATTTTTTCCGTCTTGTCATTTTGTGCAGAGGAGAATAGATTAATGAGAGAACAAAATGCTAGCAGAGTAACAACGTCCCCAGAAAATATACTCTAAACAAATCAGAAAAGACTTGAAGCAGTGGGAAAAGAAACGGAAAGAGAGAAAAAAGAAAAAGAAAAAAAAGTAAAAGATAAAAACAAAAACAAACAAAACAACAACAACAACAACAAAAAAACCAGAATGTGATCGAATATGATCAGGCTGGTATATAGTCAGTGCCACACACTAGAGTTGGGGTGTATTTTGGTCTTTTAGAAGAAAGTGCCTCCCAAAATTTTAAAGAAAGAAAAACTTATATATGTACAAAAATAAGGGTTGATATGATGAAGGGATGGAATATGACTATAAAGATGGAAATTATAAAAAATTTTATAAAAGGAATTGATAGAAGTTTGAAAAAAAGAAAGAAGAAGATTTAAAAAAAGAAAAAAAAGGGAGAGGATGTGATCAGGCAGGGGAATAGAAAACACCATATAGTAGAGATTTAGGGTATATTTTAATCTGTTAAAAGAAACTATCTCAAAATTTTAAAGAGAGAACAAGTTATATATATAAGCCAAAAATACGGGTAACTACTATGAAGGGATAGAATATGACTCTAAAAATGAAAAATAAAAATGTTTTTTTTTAAAAAAAGGGATTGATAAGATGTTGGTTGAAAAAGGGAAAAAGAAAAATTCAAAAAGAAAAAAAGACAGTTAAAAAAAAAATTAACTTTGAAAGACTAAAGAATCATGGTAAAAAAGCCATGAATTCTATGTGCAGTAGTCCCCTAGTGCTGGAGTTCTGCCGTTCTCATTGATCGGTAAACTTGGCCTTGGCTGGCTGTTCTCGCTGATCTTCTGGGGAGGGGCCTGTTGCCGTGGTTTCCAAATGTCTCTGCTGGAGGCGGAATTGCCCCGCCCTTGCCCCCTCCCGGCTAAGTAATCTGCTCAGGTTTGCTCTCCGGGGCTTTTGTTCCCTGTGAGCTTTCCGTACAGCTTTGGAGGCGGAGAGTGAAAATGGCGGCCTTCCAATCTCCGCCCCGGAGGAGCCGAGAACTCGGGGCCCCGCTTCTCAGTGAGCCCCCAGAGAAAAGCCGTCAGTCACTCCCGTCTCCCCGGTCTCCAGCCGCACTCCGTTCTCACCCGGCCTGTGACCGCGCGTTTCTATCTCTGGCACCCGACCCCGGGTGGAGTCTCCAAACCCAGCAGATCCCTGCGGCGCACTCCCGCGCGGCTCCTCCCGGGGGAGTAAGGTGAGTCTCCCCGGATCTGCCGCTTGTTGGGTCCCTGCTGGAGGAGCAGGGGCCCGACTGTGCCGCGGATCACGGTTAATGGCAACCCCAAGCTGAGAGCCCACACCTGGGCTCCGCCTCTGCAGCCGGCTTCCCTGCTCCGTTACCTGGGAGCTCTGCCACACTCAGGCACCCCCGGTCTTTCTGTGACCCCGAGGGTCCTGAGACCACACTGTCCCGGAGGGTTCCACCCCCCGCTTAGCCACCAGAGTGACGTCCCTCGGCGGAGCAGACTTTTAAAAGTTCCGATTTTGTGCTCCGCGGCTCTATCCCTTGCCAGAAGCGGCAGACGGAGGCCCCTCCCCCGCCATCTATCCTTCCAAATATCACCTCGGATTCACTTCTCCGCACGTCCTACCTTCCAGAAAGTGGTCGCTTTTCTGTTCAGAGAGTTGTTGCTCTTCTTTTCTTTGATCTCCTGTTGAGTTTGTAGGTGTTCAGAATTGTTTGACCCCTCTCCAGTTGAATTCCTGAGAGGAGACGAAATCCAGGTCTCCTACTCCTCCGCCATCTTGCTCCGCCCCCTAAAAGTATGACATAGGACTTTAGAAGCAGAGAGAGCCACGAGTTTTGCTCCATGGGAGATAATTAAGAAAACCTCAGAGAAGGTGATATCTGGCTTGAGACTTAATGTGTTGTAGGAGTTCTGTGAGCTACTAATGGTGGTGGAAAGGTCTGGGGATTCTCAAAAGAGGCAAGCCATATCCTGAGGGTTGCTGGAGGGGAGGTGGGCGCGGGGATGGTTTCAGTGGGTGATGGGCAGGAGTGCTTTTGTGATGAACAATCACTAAATTTTCCACCTGAAACTAATATTACACTGTATGTTAACTAACTGGAATTTAAATAAAAAGGAAAAAAAATAATTGAAAATAAAAATAAACACAAAATAAGTAGAAGCAATCTGCTTTCTCTCTGTCATTAACACTTCCTCTGTCACGCAGTATTCCCTTTTCCTGTTAAGATTATGTAGAACGCTCACCACTTTTTCTGTTCAGTGTCATGACAATGATGAGGTGTCACCAGATGCTCTGCATCCATAAGGAATAGCATGGAGGACATTAGGAGAAGGAAGGGAGAAATGAAGGGGGGAAATCGGAGTGGTAGACGAACCATGAGAGACTATGGACTCTGAGAAACAAACGGAGGGTTCTAGAGGGGAGGGGGGTGGGGGGATCGGTTAGCCTGGTGATGGGTATTAAAGAGGGCACGTACTGCATGGAGCACTGGGTGTTATATGAAAACAATGAATCATGGAATACTACATCAAAAACTAATGATGTCTTGTATGGTGATTAACATAATAAAATAAAATTTAAAAAAAAGTAGTGGAGCAGTGAGTGGACTTTGGGGAACCAGATGGCAGTGCTTTGTGGGGAGGAGGCGGTTTTTCAGTTCATCTCTCTTAGAGTGTACAGCTGTGTGGAATACAGCCACGGAGTTCCAGCAGGCTGGGGGAATCGTGAGTAATCCCAGGGGTGCCGCTGCTCTAGAGGAGTAGGAGCAAGTTTGGCAATGTCATTTAAATGATACTTCTCAAGTGGATGGCAAGTTTGTTGAAGCTTCCTGAGAACCACAGTGCATAGCTGGGTTCAAAATGAACTGACACAGCTTTCTAGATCAACACATAGCTGGAACCTATGAATGGAGCACTTTCTGTTCAGTCTATGCCTAAGCCTGTTTATTCTAAGTGCAGGGCAAAGGAGTCCAACATGGGGCTTGATCTCATGACCATGAGACCATACTCCAGGCCAATATCAAGAGTTGGATTCTCAACCGACTGAGCCACCCAGGTGCCATATATATACATATATATATATATATATATATATATATATATATATATATATGTATATATATGTATATACACACACACACATATATATACACATATATATGTATGTATGTATATGTATATGTATACATATATATGTATAATTAAGTTGGTTGGGTTACACTGAAATAATTTGTACAAGAAAGTCAGGATAAATATTTAATTAGTTCTTTTTAAATGATTTTCAGAATAAGGAGTTGAGGCTACATATACTCTGCCTTCATAAAATTATTTGGATTTTGGATTTCTTTTTTTTTCTTTTTCCTTTTTAAAAATATCATTAGGAACTTACAAGTTTTTAATACTAGTGTGTTTGATCCTATAATTACATACTATTTATATATATAGGTATGAAATTATATATACCTATATATTTAAAATTACATATAATTGTGTATTCAAATTGTTCCATTTTTGTCCTGTTCAGGTTGGCTCTATGCTCTTTTGTTAGGACCCAAATACCTTGACGGGTTCCCTTTTCAGTAATAAGGTATCATAGTCTCATTTTGAGTATTTCCTACCCCAGCTCTGTAATCAGCCCTTTCCATAATCAAGTGTATTGACATAATATATCAGAGGTGAGCCCATTGAATTTTTATTATCAAATACTCAACCAGTTCTCTACAACTGGACACTTAAGTTATTTTTCACTTCTTGCATAGCTATGCCGTCTGAAACTCAAGTAAACGTATTGAACTTAATATAACTTGTCATTATGTTTTAGCTGTTTTTCAGAGATGTAGAATCTAGGAATCAAGTGGCCACAATCAGAGAACATCACTCATTTTTTAGATAAATTTTATGCAGTAGGTATTATGTTAGATTTTACAGAACAGAAAGAAGGTAAAGCAGAGCACCTGTTTTTAAAAATCAAACATTGCTATTGAATGATAAAAATACTACATAACTATTGAGGTTAAGCAGTAAATATGTTGATAAAGACGTTGTATTTGTTTCATGGTTTCTTGACTCCCCTGTGAAAGAAACCAGTAGGGCTCTCCAAGTTGCCTAATACTAAAATACAGGAATTTGTGGTTAGCAGAATATTCATTATAGGAGTTCTGACAGCTAGGAGAAGGAACTGGAGGAAATATTGTTGAAGAAAAATTGTATCAGACAAGTTAAACAGGCAAGGAACTATTGAAGTAGAGGAAAGAGAGTTTAAAGAGCTTGGTGTACTGTGGGGAAATCACAGGCCACCCGTGTTTGCTGATTGGCCTTGTCTGAATGTAAAGGCTATCTTAATAGCTGATACAGACTTTGGAGTAAATTGTCCCCTGAAGTTAGGCTCCTGTGCTTCCAGAAAGACTGGTACATGGGGGTGTTATCTTCCTGGATGGTTATATTTCAAAAAGATGATTTCCAGGTACGTGAGAAAGACTTTTCCTGGGTCTTAAAGCTTCCAAGAGACCTTTAAAGGAAATATAAATATAAATATATGTAAAGGGGGACAAAGATTTTGCAGTCAAAATTTTCTAGAGTAAATGCTCTAAGAAAAGGAAGATCGGGGGTCCTATGGTCAGGAAGAAATGTTTCTGAAGTCTAGTCAAACTAAGGAAAGCATTAGTCCATCTTTGTATTTCATAATAAAAAATTTTGTGGCATTACTTACTGATGAATTGATTTACTATAAAGGGAATCTAATTGCAATCACTTATTCTGTTATAATTTTGTTGATAGGTCTGTCTCCATAATCTGAAGTGGTTAGTGTGGTAGGATACAAAGAAAAGACAATGCAAACTAATTGCAAATTTAAAAATTTTAGAAAGTTAATAAAAGGGGTATTAAGCGTAAATTACAAAGCCACTGGTAAAATTATAGCAGAGATGGACAATTAACAATTAAAAAAGAGAATTTGCATGAGTATTGACATAATTGAGTTTCAACAGAGAATGATTTGAATGTCAATAAGTGAAAGAATTGTTGAAAATCTGATAAAAGTCAATAACAAAATGATGAGGATAAAGTCAAATGTAAAATGATGACTGTAGCTTTACCCTATCATACCATTTATTAGTAAAATACACCTTCGATGTAAACAATTAAACCATAATTTTAAAAAAACATTAAAAACCATAATCACAACCTAAAGTACCATCAGTGTAAAATAAGCATATTTTCATGATTTTTGTTTGTAAGGTAACATCCTAATCATTATTTTTTAATCTATGTAACAGTTTTTTTTTCCTCCATTTTCTGTGGATTAATTCTTAACCCATATCATCCACAGATATGGAAACACTTTTCCAAAATAGAAAACTTTTTGAAGTACTGAAATTTTGATAACAGATACTTGGTAATGGGTGTAACAGAAGACTAGAATACTTCTTAGGAACTAAAGTAGAGCTGTGTTTTCCATTTAATATTTAAAAACTGCATAGAACAATACTACATGTTGCTGTAAGTACATTCACAGAAAGATATGCTCAATTTCAGGATGGTGATTTGGTGGGAAGGGATTGAGGTGAAGGAAATAAAGGGTAAATATATCTCACATCTTAAAAATGATGTCTTCTTTTCTTTTTTTTAAAGATTTTACTTATTTATTTTAGAGATAGAGCATGCAAGCATGAGCAGGGGGGAGGAAGAGAGGGAGAGGGGCAAGCAGACTCAGTGCGGAGCACGGAGCCCAACGTGGGGCTCGATCCCATGACCCTGAAATACTGACCTGAGCTGAAATCAAGAGTAGGGAGCCACCCAGGCACAACCCCCTCTCCCCACAGTGTCTTATTCTTTAAAAACAAATTAGATATGACAAAAAGTTAACCCCTGTTAAATCTGAGTGATGGGTAAATGAATATTTTACTGCATTAGGTTGCATGCTTTTTTTTTTTTTTTCAGTTTTAAAAGAAGGAAAAACCCAAACTTTTATCTTGCCTGTTTTTCTTACTAGAATATAATCTTTTAGGGGGGAAAAAAGCCTTATTCATTTTTGTTTTGTTCCCTGTTTAAACCAGAGATTCACACATAAAAGATGCTGTAACTTGATGTTACCTTGAATTGGAAGATCCTTAAGTTGTGGATTTAGGATTTACAATAATTTAAGTGACTTGGGCATTTAGGACACCTTTTAATATTTCTCTAATGGATGAAGCTAGTCATCAGTAAATTCAGTTATGCTGATTAAGTGCTGGACAGTAATGGTGATTTTATTGTGTAGGGGATTGGATTTTGCTCCCTTTAATCAAAAATGCAAGTGCTAGTGCTTTTCTCTGTGTCTCTGTGTCTGTCTCTGTCAAGACTTTACTTGTACAGAGAAACTGAACAAAATTACTCTGTTATTAAGTAAATGGCAGTACTCTATCAAAACAAGAAAAAGAAATAGTTTAATTTCTTTAAAAAACAGTGTGGGGGGGGGGAAGTACTTTTAATTCAAGCAGCTTTGAACTAATTCTCTGTGGCAGCCCTTCTCTAAGGCACACATTCTGCCCTGAAGTGAAATGAAGCCTTGCAAAGGTCTCAACACCCACACACGGTGTCCCAGGGGTTTAATGATGGCTCTTACCATGACACAGTAGTGGAAGCTTCAGTTCTCTTAAGTGTTTTGCAATGGGTTAACATAGAAATCTAGACTTATTTTAGTGTAGATGTTTTATTCTCATATCCATCTGTTTGTGTAGTTAAATTCCACATATCCATCAGCACCTTTCTCTGAAACTTTTTTTTTTAAAGATTTTATTTATTTATTTGAGAGAGAGAATGAGATAGAGAGAGCATGAGAGGGGGAGGGTCAGAGGGAGAAGCAGACTCCCTGCCGAGCAGGGAGCCTGATGCGGGACTCGATCCCGGGACTCCAGGATCATGACCTGAGCCGAAGGCAGTCGCTTAACCGACTGAGCCACCCAGGCGCCCTCTCTGAAACATTATTTACAGTGTTATTATTCAAAGAAAATTTTATTTTGTAGAGTATTTATTTATTTGACAGAGAGAGCGAGAGAGAGCACAAGCAGACAGGCAGAAGGAAACGGAGAAGCAGGTTCGCTGCTGAGCAAGGAGCCCGATACAGGACTAGATCCTAGGACCCTGGGATCATGACCCGAGCCGAAGGCAGACGGTTAACCAATTGAGCAGCCCAGGCACCCCAACGAAAATTTTATTTAGTGCTTGTGTCTTATGGAAATTCATTCTTTAGAAACTTGTTTATGAACTATTTGAAACAGACCAAAGACAGTGTCTCAAGTCCCATGTGCCTACCACCTACGTTTAATAGATGAAACTGTATTTCCACTTTAAATCTAGGAGTTAATGGTATTTGGAGGTTTTGACTTACCAACTCATCTAAGTTTCCAACCTCTGAGAATGTGATGAAAGCTACAGATCCTCTCTCAGGAAAATTTGCACATATACAAAATTTTATATCCAGCGTGATTGTGTTTATGGACTTCACAAAGTGTAAGTTAAGAACTCTAAACTATGAAGACCCTGTCTGGATAACCCACTGTGAATAGACTGAGGGGTGCCCATTGACACAGATACTTAAAAAAAAAAAATTAGGTGAGTCCGTAGTAACAAAAGGCAGCTGGAATGTTTAGATTCACAAATTACCAAAGTTTTAAATAAGGAGGTAATTTTAAAATACTGTTTGAATTAAGAGAGAATAAGTTAATGATCCCATAGTAAAGTCCAGATAATTTTTTCAAGTAGTGTGAAACGCTATCATAAATATACATGTATCTACAGACGTGTGAGGTTGTGTATGTGTGTGTACATGAGTTATTTCAGGCTGTCCTTTGACAATATGGAGACTAGACGGGAGAAGACAGGTCGTTAGACATTGTATTTCACTGTGATCAGCTTAGATGAGCCTTCATGGTTTCGTCTTCGGTATGCCATTGTGGTAAAACAGAGAAAAACAAAAGTATTTTTTTTTTAATGAAAACTTTCACATTTTTAAAAATATACTGTAATGAAATTTTCCTATCCCCAGAAATATTTTTGAAAGGTTTGTTGAATGTCTTCCCAACTATGACCTTACTTATTTTATAATGAAAGCCAATTTAAAAGCAGGGGTGAATATATTCAAATTATCTTCGAAGGCGAGTTGTTACACAAAATGCCTTTTTACTGTCTTACCAGGTGATCATAGTCTAAATTGGTTTTGATACATGAAATGAGTCCAGGTGTGTAAGGAACTCATTGTGTAACCGTGCTACTGGGAATTCTCCAAGTTTACTTGCGTGTAGTATACAGTGTTTATTAAAGGATAAAATGTGCAGTTTTGAAGCTTATGCATCCATAATTAAAACTAAACCATATTCTCAACAGTTATTTAGGATGTTGATAAAAAGATTATGTCAGGGCGAAGTATTTTGACATTGTAATTATTTAGAGTTAATGGTGCATGGGGATAATTAGAAACAGACCAAATTGTAGTCAGTTTTATTGCTGGTCTTAATTTCTGTGCAGACAGTGCATCCTATAATTGCCTGCTCCAACCGCCTTTTCCTTATATACCACTCCTTTTGACACCAGGCTGTGTGTTAGCTAATGGGGCTATAAGTCAGTAGACCTCAGTTCTAGCACCCTATCTACAAGGAGATTGGTCTATGATATTGTGTCCCATTATTTGAACCCCTCAGGTTCAATTCTACCATCTGTAAAATACTGTCCAATCACATGGTTCCTATCTCTGAATTCAATTCTCTGAATTACTACTACTTAGTATTTAGTGGTAAGAATTGTTGGAATATATGTGTGTGTGTATTTGGAGCTCATAAGCAGAGCACTGATGTGGGAAGCATAAACCCATCTAAGTTCTAACCACTGCACTGTCTGTCGCCCAATCTTCTGTGAGTGCCTTAACCTTAGATCTTATATCAGCCTCATTTTTCTTACCTCTGTTGGACCAGGTGATTCAGTGTTTTTGGTTTTTTTCTTGTTTTAGTGTTGTTTAATTCTGTATATGATTCTTAAATTCCTCAAAATATTCATCATATCGCTTTTTGTGTACAGATACATTGATTTGCTTAGTTGTGATGAAGGACGGGAATTATATGATAACTAGTGTAGATGAAGAAATTGAAGTTCACAGAGATAATATGTCTTCCATACTTCGTAATTGGGGAATCTCAATTTATTATATATTATATATTAGTTAACATCACTGGAATTTATTATCTTGTCCATTATCTTACAGTTTTTGTAGAACTGTATTAAATCTTTTTTCATGATTTTTAGAAGTTGTTATATCTTAGTCACACAACTAGCAGTTTTGAGCTGCTGTAACAAAAATACCATAGATTGTTTAATACCAGTCTTAAACAACCGATGTTGATTTCTTACAGTTTTGGAGGCTGGAAGTCCGAGACAAAGGTGCCAGCAGATCTGGTGTCTGGTGAGGGCCTGCTTCCTGACTTGGAGATGGCCGTCTCCCCCATACCTCCTCACATGGCCTAGAGAGCAAGCACTGGTCTCTTTCTCTTCCTAGAGGACACTAATCCCATCATGGGGCTCCACCCTGATGACCTCGTCTAAACCAGATTACCTCCTAAACACTCCACCTTCTAATACCCTTCCACTGGGGTTAGGGTTTCAACGTAAGAAATTCTTGAGGACACAAGCATGCATTCCATAACAAGTCATAATTAACTTTGTATTCTTTTCCTAAACTTGCTTAGGTATGACCTCTCTCTAAGGCTTCCCTCCAACCTTCCTCCCAAACCATCTTCATGATTTGCTAATTCCGATTCTTACCAGGGATGAGGCTAGCCAGTCCCCATCCTCCAAATCTGGCCCCATACCTCGTCAGATTTACTGAAGTCCTGGCATTCTTTTGGTCTTAGTCATCTCAGGTTGCCATAAAAAAATGCCACAGACTGTGTAGTTTAAACAACAGAAATGTATTTTCTTACAATTCTGGAGGCTGGACGTCTGAGGTCAAGGTGTGGGCACATTTGCTTTCTCCTGAGGCCTCTCTCCTTGGCTTGCAGAGGGCTGCCCTCCTGCTGGTGCTCCTATAGTCTTTTCTTGATGCACACGCCCTTGGCATCTCTTCATCTTATAAGGACACCAGTCCTAACAGATTGGGACCCCACCCTAATGACTATACTTAATTCTGAGTACCTCCTAAAAGGCCTTTATCTTCAAATACAGGCACATTTTGGTTTGGAACGTCATCCTTTTGAGTTTTAGAGGACACAGTTACATCCCTAAGCTTCCTTAAGCTGCCTCATGGAACTTGTTCTGTCTTTATATTTTAGAATTAATCTTTCCCTCAACAGCTCCCTACTCCCGTCTGCCAAATGTGCGGCAGGTACTAATCCTGTGTGTTCCTCTCTCTCCCTTTATTCTCTGATCAATATTTGTCTCTTTCGGGGTGCCTGGGTGGCTCAGTCGTTAAGCGTCTGCCTTCGGCTCAGGTCATGATCTCAGGGTCCTGGGATCGAGCCCCACATCAGGTTCCCTGCTCGGCGGGAAGCCTGCTTCTCCCTCTCCCACTCCCCCTGCTTGTGTTCCCTCTCTCGCTGTGCCTCTCTCTGTCAAATAAATAAATAAAATCTTTAAAAAAAAAATTTGTCTCTTTCTGTTCTTTATACTTGATTGGACTGTGAGCTTCTAAAAAGCTGAGAGTGTATCATTTTCCAATATAAAACTCTAGGACAGTTACTGTATGCAGATATATTATGCAGCCCATAAAAGCTTTTTTAATTAGTTAATTAATATAATGTTTTTATTTCCTATAAAGTTTTTTTTTTTTTGTAGGGTTGGAAATTGCCCTGCGTGTCTTTATCCTAGATATTAGCAATTTAAATTGTGCCTTCTTAAGATCATCGCTTCTGCTTTGAAGAACATCTCAGAAGAGGTTAAAGCACAATATGCACTTAAGAATACTTGTGGAATTGAAGTGAGAGGTCTCTAAAAGAGCAGTTTAGAAAAATTACTACATCAAAGGGAACTGCAGTAAATGAAGTACATTGGTCTGATTCAGAGTTGAGGGGATAATGTGTTTCTGCTGTGGTGTGACCACCAAACATTCCTGATGGCAGGTGCTTCGTAGAGCTGAGCCCTGGATGCATAGCCTGACACTTGGATGATGGGTTATCAGGAGTGGAAAATGAACGAGGACTCTAGGAAAAAAAACAAAGGTGGAATGATTCCATTGGTGTTTGATTTCCTCAGTTTCTTGATATCTCTGAGACATTTTTCTAAATGACTTGCTTACCTCAGCCTTTTTTGTTTTTGAACCTATCCTTTGCTTCCAAAGATTGTAAATCAGGTCTGCTGGTCCACTCTGTGTAACTTCAAATTTAACAACACAAAAAATTTAATTCCCGAGGCTTCTAAAAGGAAGAAGAAATTGAAGTTCAAAGAATTTTCTTTCTATTTCACATCACAGTGATTTAAAAAAAAATTCTTAATTGAGATAATGTTATTCATTCGTTTAACAGCCCAGTGGATGTCTCATTTCATTCAGGTGAAAATTCAGAGTCCTAATGATGGCTTACAAAGTCCACCTTGTGCTGAGCTCCCTGACTTCTCTGACCTCAGGTCGAGTTGCCCTTCCCCCTTGCTCTCCAGCACATAAACCTGCTTTCTTTCTCTCCAAAGCACTTGTAACTTTAAAGATACATTATCTAATGTGTGAATTCATTTTGTGTGTTGTCTCACCTTTTCCATTAGATAACAAATTCATGACAGAGATGTGTCTGTTTTGTTAAATGCTGTATCCTTGATGCCTACGAGAGTGTCTGGCCCAAAGCAGATCCAGCACTCAGTAACTTACTGTTGAATGAATAAATATGATGCAGATTAAAGATGGACTTTTGTTTTGGAAGCAAATGAGATTGTAAATTTATCACAGAATATCGGTATAGGAAAATAAAATTAGTAACATTTTGTCAAAGCATTGGCTTTATACTTTTGTATAATCATGTTAAAGAAAGTTGATTTTATTTTATTTTTCTTAGGCTACTCTTCATTTTAATAGGTTAGTCCCTGGTGTAAACAATCCATGATCATATTTATTCACTGAATTTGCATTGGTAATGGCCTCTGTGTCTTCTATAATAATACCTTCCTCTTTTATTAAAACTTGCAGGATGCAAATAGAGTAAGAATAGAGGAAAATACAAGGGGAAGAGGAGAAAGATCAGACAAACACTTTTTGTTACTTTGTATTTTTAGTCACGCCGATACTTTTCTCTGCCTTTTTTTTTTTTTTTTTATTTGACAGAGAGAGACACAGCGAGAGAGGGAACACAAGCAGGGGGAGTGGGAGAGGGAGAAGCAGGCTTCCTGCCGAGCAGGGAGCCCGATGCGGGGCTCGATCCCAGGACCCTGGGATCATGACCTGAGCCGAAGGCAGACGCTTAACGACTGAGCTACCCAGGTGCCCCCTTTTCTCTGCTTTTTAAGAGGTACCTTCATAGTTCCCAGCTGAGGAAGGTGGGCTGAGCTCTTCTCTAGTGTTTGTATGTGAGACACGAGGGGAAGAGAGAGAAGGGGTTGATGATTTGTAGAGGACAGAGTGTCTTCCCTTTCCTTTCCACATTATAATTGATCATTTTTCTCTAGGAAAATAAAGCAATCATTTTACTTAGAAAATTTTCAAGATAGGCTTTTCACAAGTTACGGTAATCTTTTTCTACATGCAACATACATTTTCATGGAAACTGACTTTTGAAAGCACAGCAGGAAGGAAAAGACATGATGGACTCCCTGCAGGATTGCCTCTTGTTACTATAACAAGAGGATGAACGACCAGAAACACAGCAAGGGGCAGGGCATGCTTGGCAGAGACAACAGCTCAAAGACAAAAAATACAAAACATCAATTATGTATTAGAGAAAGGTGTTCAGTTAATGATCACAGCAGATGCAGCTTTGTTTACACACACACAAAAATTAGTCTCCCCACAATTTGTGTTCAACCTTGAAAACACAGTCTCATTAGTCAGAAAGAATCTGCCCTAATTATTCTTCAAATTAGAAATTCCTTAGGGAATGTGGTCCATTCCAGCTATCTGATAAAGACTGCTCAAGAGGGATTTATTGATCCTGACTTTGAGAAAACCTCATTGCACATCCCATGCTACCTTGTTTAAGCAGGATATTACTCTGAAAATCCTTTCCCTTGTTACTGGGACATCATTGAGACACAGAAATATCTCAGACAATCCTTTCTTAATTATGAAGCTGAGTAGGGAGTCAAACATGAGTGAAAGAAACCAATTGAGCAAGTTGGCAGCTGCTTTATTTATTTATTTTTTTGAAGATTTTATTTATATTTTGAAAGAGAGAGAGACACAGGAAGAGAGGGAACACAAGCAGGGGGAGTGGGAGAGGGAGAAGCAGGCCTCCCGCCGAGCAGGGAGCCCGACATAGGGCTCGATCCCAGGACCCAGGGATCATGACCTGAGCCGAAGGCAGACGCCCAACTGACTGAGCCATCCAGGCGCCCCTTGGCAGCTGCTTTAATCCATAAACATAGTAATGGTAATAACTGGTACCTTGATTGAGTTTACAGAGCCCTTCTCATATACCTTATATTGGTCAGTCTTCTAAACAGTACTGTGAATTAGGTAAGAGAAATGTGTGTCTGTGATACTGCTTGCTACCAATTTTACCTTAGTTGTAGCCAAAAATGAGATTTTGCTTGGCTGCCTGTTCTGAACCCAACTGGAATGGTTAATGGTTTCTCCTATATGGTACACATCAGTTACTGTGGTTCATAGCAAAACCTGGGATTGGATTTTATGTGGAGGACTGGTGAGGTAATGGATCTGCTTAGAGGACATCAGAATAGCGGGTAAAGCTCGCAGATCACTTCTGCTCTAATGAGAGACTTTTCAATTCCAAGGACGCAATTAATACTTAAAATAACAAAATGTATCTAAAGTTAAAAGATTTATAGTAAATAAACATAACAATAGCTGGCAGCTTGAACCAAAGAAGTCCTATGAACATAGCTTTCTGGCATTAGAAACACATACATACTTAAGAAATGCCAAATTTTAGTATTTTAGGCTGACCTTTAACAATACAAGTGTTGGGAATCCCCAAGTTACCCCTAAGACTGATTAGCTAGATGAACTCACAGGATTCAGAATTGTTTTACTCATGAGTATACGGCTTATGAATGTGAAAGGATATAGATAAAAATCGCCAAATGGAAAAGGTGCATGGTAGAAGGCCTTGGAGAAACAAGGCATATGCTTCTAGGTGTCTTCTCAAGAGGAGTCTCCCAGGATGCACTTAATTCTCCCATCAGTGATGTGTGACAACATGTGTGAAGCGTTGCCAACAGGGAAGCTCACCTGAGCCTTGGTGCCAGGTTTTTTACTGGTGGTCATTCAAGCAGGCATTGCATGTGACTTACATGTATAGGGGTATACTGCAGTGCTAGTTGGATTCTGTACCACCAAAGAGAAAAAGCAGAGATTTAGCGTAAATCACATTGGTAGCATAAACTATATGGTGAGCTGGGAGAGTATAGCCCAAGGCTGCAGGCAGACAAAAATACTCTTCTATTTTTTAATTATTATGAACATATAATGGATCATTTGTTTCAGGGGTACATGTCTGTGATTCATCGTCTTACACAATACACAGTGCTCACTACAATACATATCCTCCCCAGTGTCCATCACCCAGCCCCCGCACCCCTCCCAGCCCCCTCCACTCCAGCAACCAAAATACTCTTCCACAGGCTCAGAGCTCAGCCATCATGCGTCCCGAATAAAGACTGAATAAAAGCTAGGTTAGCCCTTTCCTGCACACTATGTTATTTCAGTGAAGAAACACTGAAATAATTAAGTGAAGAAATATTCTTTGAGACCGGCTTCCTTTCAGCCCTTGTAAAATCATTCAAATACTCTGTATATATTGATCATTGGTCTTTTATAAATTTAATGTAATGCAATTTAACATTTTTCTTATATTTTCTTTGAAGATGAACTGAATTCGTTTTATTATTCTAAAAATGTACTTTTCCATAGTAAAATTTATTGATCTATCCTCATACTAACTGGATTGATTCACCCTTTATCTGGCTCTTTTAGCCTCAAAGACACACAACTCAGAACTTTTTCTTCTGCCTTTCCTTTTCTTTCTTCACGAGCTGTATTTTATAAAACTGCTTATCTAAAAATGAGTACCCAAGCTGTTTTTGATTTTTCCTAATTGTAGTTTTACTCTTTACCTGTCTGCCTTTTAAAAATGCATCTACATTGTTACCAAGTTGTAGCATGTATATGGTTTTAAAAACAAAAGTTTCGACCAAACACTATTTATGGTTTTTACCTTAATGTTTCTAAATAATATGCTTTTCACTATTTCTTGAATTTCCAATATTGACTTACTAATAGGAAAATGGAAGATGGAGACTTATTTCTCTAATGTCAAAGCTTTACTCTCCTATTTTTAGAAGAGTTATATTTGGGGGATGTTTAAATTTTATGCCTTTATAATGTAGAACTGAGACACAAAGTGTATGATTTTTATTTTCTATAGTTTTAGGACTTACTTGGAGTGAATAATTGCCTTTTATTATTTGCTTAGGATTTTTCCCCCTTAATTAATTAATTAGAGAGAGAAAGAGAACATGTGAGCCCGAGTGGGGGGTGGGAGACAGAGAAGGGAGAGGGAAAGAATCTCAAGCAGATTCCACACTGAGTGTTGAACCCAGTGTGGGGCTCAGTCTTATCACCTTGAGATCATGACCTGAGCTGAAAACAAGAATTGGATGGTTGCTTAACTGACTAAGCCACCCAGGTGCCCCAGTTTGCTTAGGTTTTTTTAATGTAACTTTCACCAGTTTAATCAGAATTCATCAAAGAATTAAAAAGATTCTTTAAATATGACCAAAACTGTCAAGTCATCTATCAGTTCATTTTTCTTGAAGCCCTCCTTCGTACAGCACTCTGGGCTGGTTTGTCTTTAGGCCTTCTGCAAGCTACCAAACTGGGGCTTCCTCTCATAAGCAAGCTTAGGATTTTTTGACTATTTTCCCTTAATGGCTTTTATATTGGCCGGATTCCGTATATTCTGACACCAACTGGTATACTGCAGTACAATCTGATAACGATTCAGAGTTAACACAGACCCTGCAAGTTAAAGGATGTGGTCCTCATCTGCCCTCACTTCTGACACCAGCTCCACTTTGGGACTGCCAAGGGCACTCACAACTCTAACCCATTGTCTACAAATTCAGGGGTTCCTAGGATTTGGGGGACTTAGGGAAGCAACAAAACTGAATGTGCTATAGCTATACTGAGAATATGATGATAATTTGTAACTCTAGATTGTAAAGAGTGAAATCCCCAAATTCCCTACTCAACTCCCCAAGCACTAATACCCAAAGATACACCTTCCAGGCCGGAAAACAAAATCTTTATTTCTAAAAAATGTGGCCCAAACCAAAATAAAAATGTAAAAGCAGTGTGATCATGTTCACTAATTTGCTAGAATGACTCCCAGAACTCAGAAAATTACTCTTCTTAGAGTTACATTTTAATTATAGAGAATACTATGGGATGGGTCTGGAAGGGTCCCAAACCCAGATCTTCTATGCCCTCTTCCCATGGAATCACCCTCTAAGCACGTCATCAACCAGGCAGCTTTGTGAGCTTTGATGTACAAAGTTTTTATTGGGATTTCATTATGTAGGTGTGATTGATGTAATAATAGGCCACGTGATTGAACTTCCCTGGAGGCTGGTCTGGCTCAGAGTCTCAACCCTCTGATCACATGGTTGGTCTTTCTCTTGACCAGTCTCAGCACTGATTGTCTCATTAACATATACTGAGGTGTGATCTAAGGGGCTCAGGATTAACAAAGACCTTCCTATAATTTAGAAATTAGGATTCAGTCTGTCTCCAGGAACCAGAAATAAAGGACAGATTTCTTATTATACAACACCATTTCATCCTGTTTCTTTTTTTTTTGTTACATTATTTTGGTGGAATGCATCTTTGAGAAACAACATGGTTCATAGGAAGTGCAGTTTTTCTTTTTTTTTTTTTTAAAGATTTTTTATTTTTTAACAGAGAGAGAGACAGTGAGAGAGGGAACACAAGCAGGGAGAGTGGGAGAGGGAGAAGCAGGCTTCCCGCAGAGCAGGGAGCCCAATGTGGGGCTCGTCCTGGGATCATGACCCAAGCCGAAGGCAGACGCTTAACGACTGAGCCACACAGGCGCCCGGAAGTGCAGTTTTTCTGAGATATTACCTGAAAATGTATCTCTCTGTCATACTTTATGGATAGTATATATGGATATAGGCATCAGTGTTGGAAAGAGTAGTCTGCCAAAATTTGCGAGGCATTGGTTCACTGTCTTCCAGCTTCCATTGTTACAATTGAGTAATTTGATGATTTTCATAAAACTGATAATCTGTATGAGCATTTCTCCCCTGCCACCTTATGACTTTCTAAAAAAAAACAATTTATATTTTTATTTTTTCATTGGATCCTGAAGTGGTTCTGTTTTGTGGCAAGTCATATCTTTACTTTTCACTCATGCCACTCATCTGAAGCTGCCCTACTATGGCTCTACTCCATATTTTCTTAACTGTGGGACCCAGGCTGATAGGTCTGCCAGATTTTATGGCAAAGGAAAAGGAAATAAAGTAAATCAAGAAATAGCTTTTTTTTTTTTTTTTTTTTTTTTTTTAAGAAATAGCTTTAACTACTTCTGCTAGGAACTGCTACCTCTGGTCACATGTAATTGAACAAAGAAAGTCACATAGTATTACCGTCATCAGTACAGGGAAGGACATAGTAGGTTAGATACGGTTTTCCATGCCAAGTCCTGCCATGGTCACACTACTTTTAAATTTTTATTGCATTTTGGGCCACATTTTTTAGAAATAAATACTTTGTTTTTATTTCTATAAACATTTCAAATATATACGTGTGTGTGTGTGTTTATGTTTCTATAAACATTCTATAAACATTCAGAAACATTCTGGACCTGATTTCAATACATTAAATTTCCAAGTGTCTGTCAGGGTAGATGACAAGAAGGCCTGTGTTGGTGGACTCGGGGAAGAGATCTGATGATGCACATATATATGCATTTTCAGGAAGTTCTCCTGTTTTGAGACAGAGCCCACACCCTTTCAGAGGTCCTGGAGTGTCTAAACTCTGAATCAGACTGTGGCCATGAGTTTGTTTCTGGTCAGCTTACTCATCTGCAAGCAGTTGGTGTGTGTGTGTGTGCATTCTGACAAGGTGGTTATCTCTAGCTATTCTGCTTCCTATTTCCAAAACTTCTTCGATATTTTTAATCTTCTGTCATTTTTGTTATTTTCTTTCCTGTTGTTTTTGTTCATGTGGCTTTATATATTTTGAGTATTATTTCAGTAGGGATTTAGAAAGAAAAATAAACATGTTTGACTCATCACGTTTAATTGAAAGCCTCATGTTAATCACCACATATTTATTTAATTATCATCATGCTGGGTTTTTTCATCACATGGCGTCTACATTTATAGCTAACGTTGTTTGCTTTTTTGTTTGTTGCTTTTGTGTTTTTTATATATCTCTGCAAAGTGTTAAGAAGACACTGATCTACCAGATTACTTAATATATTATTCTTTTTTTACTCATAGCCTACAATTCAGTCTTAGATCTTTGCTCAGATCTCTAGAATATTCACCCTTATGTTGGATTCCTACAATATTGAGTTAGGTTGAAAAATAAGATTGTATGATTTTTATTTTTATGTACCTCTGAGTCTTTACCATGTTTTTTTCCAGATGCCCTCGGGATAACACTTTCTGTTAAAATTACTTCCTTGGCTAATAGAAAAAAGAATAAAATTGTGTTATAAAATCTTTCATTGCCTTACTGGGTACAATATATAATTTTTATGTCATGTTCTAAGGGTAATAAATTGCAGTGTTTGGAATTAACATTGTTAGTGAAAGCAGAACTGTTTGGTTAAAGGATTTTATGGGACAAGGCACTTAAATACTCACATGACGTTTAATAGTTCTGTTTCCTTTACGGCTCTCATATTGAGTAACTGATCCCATAGTAATTGAAAAAATTTCATTGAGAGCTAGCACATAGTGAGTAACAAATGGCTATAGTATGCCCCTCACCTTGATACATGATGATATTGTTGCCTTTATTACATAGTCACAGAATAAGCTTCTGTTGCAGTTTGGGAATGCAGCGCTACTTCAACATGCCCAGATCTCAATGACTACTCCTTGGCTTTTACTTGAGGCGCAGGTGACGTATGTAAATGAAATGTTTCCAGGAGAATCTTTCCTGGATGTTCTAGAATTCATGATAAATAGGTGGAACCGAAATAAATTCACAATTTTCTTCCTTTCTTGAAGGGACACACTAAAGCAATAGACATATTTGGGATCAGTGTCATGGGTTGGTGGTCTAGATAAAATGTGTACGTTTTTTACATATAGTAGTTTTCACTATAGTTTAAATTCTGTTTCTGAAGTAAGTATTCTGTAAATAATCTTATCTATTAGAATGTTCCGAGTGAACTGACATCCTATGGATTATATACTGAGTTGATATGTTTGGAATAAATATGAAATGTTTGAATTTTTCTGTCTGCAGGCATGATATGCAAAGTATGTCCTTTCACATCCCTTAACGTCTTGTGATATTCCACAATTTTCATTTCTTCTTTAATTAAAAAAAATCTAGGTCATTTTCAAAGTTCAGTCTTACACTGAACTTAAATTTGTCTTTCTTCTCCCCCCCCAATTGTAGGTTTGAGTTATATCTTTGGTTGGAGTAAAGGGGAAAGGCATGGGCAACCATGATAAATACATCTTTAATATTTTAGCTATATTATCAGAGTTGGAGTCACACGAACATGAGAGCAAGTATTTTTATTATAAGCAAGTTTTAATGGTCATGGGGAAGTGTCAGTCTGTCTGAGTTCATCTTTAGCTGGTGGATCCTAACTCCACCAGTGTGATCGTTTTTGTATGGGATGTGTGCACAGTTCTTTGGGAGGATACTGAGTTTCATCCAGTTCTCTTTCATTACTGAAGAACCTTCAGAGAGGATTGGTTGATTCTCTTTCAGTCTCACCAGTGGTGCATGTCCTCAAGTCATTCTTGTGTAAATAAACGGTCTACTTAATCAACTTGATGGCCCTGGGTGTTCTCTAATGCTTGCCGCCTCTTCTAATGTTTGTGCCCCTTCAGAAGAAATACCAAGTTCCTCTCCCAAAGGTTTTGAGGGACCCTTTCCAAAAAGTAGGATTGAGATGGGGAGGAGGATTACACTTTTTCTCAAAAAAGTTATGTTTTTTGCTCTTTCTTTTGATCCAGGCTTGCACCTCAAATCTTAAGGCTTTAGAAATTCATAGACTAGAAATGGATATTGAGCTCAGTGTTTATATACTGCCTCAAATTGCAGGGGTTATATGTCAGGTACTCCCAAGAATGACCTCCAGTGATCAGCGTCCTTCTAACTATGGCACACGGATGGAATTCGGGATTCTACAGCTCATGAGTTAAGCAGCCAGGGAATGAAGTGATCATCTTCCTTTCTTCTCAGTGCCTCAACTCTCTGTGAGTGGTTCAGGTAGATCTACCTCCTGTGAGACTTGACTCAAGGCTGGGGAAAATGCTTCTTCACTTTACCCGGAGGGGCATTTTTTCTCAACACAAATGCTTACTCCCTGTGTAGTGGAAAGCTTTTATGTTTGTATTGAAAAATCCTCTCTCCCCTCCCTCTTTTTTTCCTCCCCTTAAGTTTATCAGGGAGTAGAGTGTGGAGTGGTTAGGGCCATTGTAAGAGAGGAACATGGGGATGATGGTAGTAGATCTGATTTTATTGACCCTTGTTATGCCCTCAGGCATTGTGGCTGTCTCAGTTATATTTGGCAGGCCTTAAATGTGCAGTAATCCGCACTCACGCTATCAGTCTTTGAGCTTTAGTTAAAAGCATCCTATAATTGTATTACAGTTAAATAAACCATAGTGTTCTTAGAGACAGTGTCTAAATCAGAGGTCAGCAATCATGGCCCACAGACTAAATCTGCTACCCACTTTTTTTGTGTGTATAAAGTTTTACTGGAGCATACCCATGCTCATTCGGTTATTGTTTATAGTTGCTTTTGTGCTATAGCAACAAAGTTGATCAGTTGTGGTAGTGACTGTATGGCCCCCATAGCCTGATTATTTTTTATCTGAACCTGTACAGACAAAGTTTGATCCCTGATCTAAATCACTTCTCCATGTATATTCTTCCATTTGTCACTATAACTTTCATAATACAACCCAGCACAAAATTAGAGTATTATATGTACCAAGGAGAGGTACATACGTGTTTTAGGTTTTTGCATTGTTTTACTGATTTCTGCAGAAATCAGTGCACACTCTAGAAAGGACTAGGGAAAGAAGGGGACAATCTAAGATCAGTGATTGGGAGCTGTCTCTATACAGGTGATCCTGGGGATGGAATAATAAGAATAAATGTACTTTAGAGAAATCGCAACCGTTTGATATGATGATGATTGAGCATTCAGCTTAATTCCTGATTGAGTTTTGACACCTCTATCCATATGGAAATTTGATAGATACTTAGAAAATCTAAAAGTACATGAAAACCCATTAGAAGAACACATATTACCCATCAGGAGCTCCACAATCATCTCAGATGGCATACCCCACAGCAATATCGTAGGGACATGTTTATTTTAAAAAGCACAAAGATGATCTTCAAAAATACTACTCTTCTAATGACAATCAGTCATTATGCTGGTGATGATTGACCAATCCCAAGTATGAAACCTGTATTCAAAAGATTTAAAATGAAATAGTCACTCTCCCACACCAAGAAAACAGAGCAAATGCAATGGATTGGTAAGACAGCATTATGATATAGTATTGGAACAACCTTGGCCATAGGAGATATATTAAAAGTATAATTAAATGGTAAAATATTCAGTACTTTGTTTTTATAGTGAGTTTAGTGGAAAGGTGTGAAGCACACCATAGAGAACCATGTGTTCTCTTCTTGAACCCGAGACTCTGGAATTCTCCCCTAAAATCTAAGAGCATGGATCTAAGAGTAAAGGGGTCATTACTGAAATTCCAATTAGGTCTGTAATTAGATCTGGAATCAGGTGTGCATGTGGTGACCACTGGCTCATAGCATTGTTCTGCACTCCTCATTCCACTATCTTCAATTCTTGCCTACATGGTGTCTGAGATCCTACCTCTAGGTTACAGCTTGTTTTTCACTCTGATTCTCTAGATTTCCCCTCCTTTAGAATTTTTATTGTGTTGTGATCTCAAGATTCAGTGGCTGATTCCTGCTACTGATGGTCGGATTCCCAAACATCAAATTCTTCTCTATATTCTCAACACCTAATAATTGCTTGAGAAGTGATCCTTTATAGCTTTTGAATAGCTATAATCCAGGTTTCTTGCTGCTAGTCACTGTAGAAATTGCTTTACTGGCCATGATCTTTGTCATCCAAACCATTTCCTGTAGTGTGCATGAAGCTGCTATGTGTCAAGTGATGGACCCAGGAACCTGTTCCAAAGGACCTACCAACCAGGCCTATCCTATTTGAGTGTGTGAGCTCTTTGGAGCTTCATTTTTCCCTCTTCTGCTGTCCCATGTTTCCATGGGAACCATCTTGCCCAGTGGCATTTGTCTACAATGCAGCATGTTATACCTGACATAGGATTCAGTGTTTTATAAGATGGACCTAAAAATGTGATCTGTATTCCAGTGCGTAGTGAAAGAAAATAGCTGGGTTTCTAGTCTTATGTGCAAGTCCTGGCTGTGCGACCTGCTGAAAGTTACATCATTTCTGTGAACCTTACTCTCCTCATCTGTAAAATAAAAAATAGAAAATATACGTTATTTTTGGAGTTAGGATGAGAAAGTCAAAAGACATAATGTATATACAGCATTTATTTCATTGTATATCTTCTAGTGCATACTCAGTGATGATTAACTCCCTCTCTTCTCTTTGAAGAGCACTCTGTTTTCAATAAGGATAATTCTGTTGTAGAGACAGTTTGTCTCTGAAACTCTGTTTCAGAGTTCAAATAAGAAATAAACTTGAGGGCTTGATGTATGTAGCAGAAGCTTTTAGAGGAGGTGGGGAGTTCTTTTAAGACTTGAGAAGTGAAAAAAAAATCTAATGTACATTAAACTTTAAAGACTCGTCTCTTGAATTTAATGATATTATAAGGAGCAAAGCCCCAGGTTAATGCAGACCACTGTCACTGCTGGGGGTGGGGTAGTTCTCACTAACTCTTCCTGGGAAAGGTTCAGAGGATTTGTTTGGGCTCTTCACTGTATTTAAGAGACTGCAGTATAGTTAAAGTAGCTAAGGGATCAATCAAAGTTTCATCATTGCAGGAGAGCTAACGAGACTTAGAGGATGATGGTGTTGGTTTACCAGAGAAGAGCATACTAACCCTACAGCTTAGAATTCAGGGCATTTTCTAAACAGAAAAGGGATCTTCTGAAAATGCTGGATAATTAAAACATGGCAAATGATCACTTGAGGAGTCATTTGCAGTGGGACATCATACAAAGCTAGGACAGGGTTGTAAATAAAAGATACTTGTACTGAGCTTAGAGACTTAGGAAATTCTAGGTTATTTCAAACCAGTCATCAGCTCACTGATGAGTTTATAATCATAGTAAAGTAAATGTTTTCCATGAAGCTACATTACGATGTGTTGGTGTTGTGGAGAGAGCACTAACTGTTGTCTTTATATTCTGATACTCAGAGTTTAGAACATACAAATGAATAAGACAGGAAGGAAGGAGAGGTGGGAGAGGGATGAGGGAGTGTAACATTGTCCACTTTATACATAGAACGGCGAATATGGTTTTAGATGTGTACTAACAACGGGCTTCCTAATGCTTTGCCTCTCTTCTAAACATACTGCAACAATAGCATGACCAGATAATTTCAGGTCTGCCTTTCTGGGGCAGTGTACTTGTACCAAGCAGTGTGGAGAGAGAAGCGGGAAGCCCCTCTCAGTGGAGAAGCAGAGATGACATAGGGTTCTTAGCTGTTTTCAGGGTATATTCAGTTCACGCTTCCAGACTTGGACAGAATCTCAGAATAGGGCAGAGAGAGTGAGAGAGAAGAGCCAGTAGCATTATTCTAGAAGAAATCTTATAAAAAGTATGACTCCAGGGTGAGAGTGGCCACCTCTAGAGATGCTCATTATATTTGGTGGTCGTTGCTAGGAGACCAGTTGGAACCATATTTTATAAACACTTGAATCTCAAAGGGGGCATCTGAGCATCACAGCTATTAATAGGTTTTCTTTTAATATATGAGCTCAGCCCTGCTTTAACAATATTTACAAACAGGTGTTGTCCAGACAGAATGTTCTTGGGTCATGTAGTCTGATATTTTTGGAAGTGAAAGGCTGAGTAAATTTAGCTACACAAGGGAATAAATAGAACAGGAAAAGCAGCCCACCAAACCTGGGGCCAGATCTGTCACTCCAACCTATCAGTAGGCATATTGGAGGCAGAAGTCATGGGTTAAACTTCTTCCTTGACTCTCTCAGCCCCCTGTGAGATCACTTGGTTTTCCAGTAAATGCCCAGTGATTGGCATACATGTATAGATTTTTATACTTGTACTGAGTACCTGTGACTTTTACATCTCTATATTGCAGATAATAAGGTTGAGAATGTTCTATTTATAAGAATTTCTCCTACAGTGCACATTGTATTTATTTGAGAGTGATTTCTTGATAAGCCCATTTAAGATAGACTCTGAATCAATATGAAACTGTGTGTCAGATAATACCAGCATTATGGAGAAGAAAATGATTCTGTTCTCTAGGTGACAAGAATTTTTGCTTGACTTCTAAGTGGGAGAAGGGTATCGTGAAGAGGCGGATGAGACAGAAATGTATGTGTTCACAGTGAAGGCACCATCGGCCCACTTCCTCCATACTTTCTCATTGCTGGTGAAATTTACTAAAACTCATTATACTCTTTTCAAGAACTTCATGGACACCCATGTTTGGAATGAATCAAACACCGCAGCATGAAAGAGAAATGCATGTGGAACTGTAGACATTGGAAATAGAGGCTAATTCTCAAATTGTAGCAGAAAGTAGATGAGGCTTTTTCTACACAGTTTCCCAGCACTCGGACCTTGCTTTCCAGGGCTAGAGAGGGCCCCGCCTACATTAGGTTTCAGATGTGTGTATGCGTACCTGCGGCAGCACTTTCCTTTATCCTGATAATCTCCGCACAAAGCAAGATGGATTTGGCTTCTGTGCAGTTACTGAGCTGGAGCCAACAGCTTACACACAGGTACCGGCCAGAGCACCTGTCTCTGCATTTCTAGAAGATGAACATAGATGTGACTCAGCAGTGATTTAATAACCATCCTGCCGCCCTTTGGAGAATGTATATGGGTCTGTTACGTCACTTGCTGCCACACAGAGTTGCATGGGGGATCGCTCTGTGGGCCTGCAGGGGAAGGAGAAGGGAATGGATCAGATTTCACAGAACAGTCCAAATTGGGGTTATGATGGGTTTTTTGTTTGTTTGTTGGTTGGTTTTTTTTGATCTGCTTTCTGATAGGGAATACGGTTTTTGTTTCTATAGTTAAATTTCAAAGAGGTGTATTTCCAGTGTAGCAGGCTGCATGGGTGGTAGGGATGTTACGTTACATGTATACAAATACATGTTTGGCAATGAACTTCCTTTGTTCATCAGTTCTGTACTCAGACATGCTCGATCTAATCTTCCTTAACCCACTATTTAACCTACTTCCTGTGCTTTCAGTTTTCTGATGTGGTTTTTCTTGCAGATCATTGATTGATTGATTGATTTTATTTTATTTTTTTATTTTTTATTTTTTTTTTTTAAAGATTTTATTTATTTATTTGAGAGAGAGTGAGAGAGCACAAGAGGGGGGAGCAGGAGAGGGAGAAGCAGACTCCCTGCCGATCAGGGAGCCCGATGCGGGACTCGATCCCGGGACTCCAGGATCATGACCTGAGCCGAAGGCAGTCGCTTAACCAACTGAGCCACCCAGGCGCCCTGATTGATTGATTTTAGAGAGAGAGCTTGCAAGTGGGGGGAGGGGCAGAAGGAAAGGGAGAGAGATCCTCAGTCTGACTCCCTGCTGGGCGTGGAGCCCTATGGCGCCCCACAGATTTTTTTTTATTTGTAGTAATGCCTAATGAATCTTCAGAATTTCTGGGGCTTTTTTTGCATTAATAAAAGTTCTATGGGTTTGAAAATCTAGTATAATTTATAAATATGATAAAGCAGAGTTAAGATGTATTTTTTTTAAAGTAGAGCTTTTTTTCTTTTAGTTAGCTCCTCCCACCCCAATTAATTTTTTTCTCCTCTATCAGGAAGAGGCTTTTCATGTACTTGGCATGCAATAACGGATTGGCAGAAAGTAATTATTTGTTGAAGTGACTGGTAGGGTAAAATTCCTTCTCTTACCAATGTTCCTCCTGGTGTATTTTTAAAAGTTTGCTTTTTTTTTCATGGGTTTTTATAGTCTGCACTTTAATTTGTGGCACAATCTATATACACGAACACACAGTCATGTGTATCTACATCTCCATACTTTCCCCATGAAAAGAAAATGATTATAATTTAGGTACTACAGATCTTCTCTCCTTAGCTTCCTTAATGGGTGAGTGAGTGATGGGAGTTGGGATTATTCTGTGTTAGAGCCCACCTCGGTTCTGAGGATCACATCTACTTATAAATCCACCATTGTAAGTGCCATTCCTGTCTTTAAAGGTACAAAGATGTCAGCCAACTTCATGTGGTCCTCAATCAAATAAATGATGTGTTATTCCTTATTTAGGAATCTTTCTTGTTTTGTAAATATTGGAGGAGGGCAGGTCTGTATTTTATGACGTGGCACTTCTCTGCAGTGTTTCCAAGAGCTTTTCACTCTTCCTTGTATAACCTAATTCATCATAAAATAAGACTTCATTACCTATGTTCTCTCTCAGTATATAATCTGCATACGGGTATGTATACATTCACATGTGTAAAAATAAGTTAGTATCTGTGATAGTGTGTATATATATAATGTACAGGTATATCGATATTATTCAGTTATGTTCAATAATTTCATGGTACATATTACAGGTGAGGAAAATTTCAAAAATTCTTCACAGAAAAGCTGAAAATTTTTTTTTGAATTTCACTTCATGTTTGAATGAGCAAACTTGATTCTCTGCTTCTCTCCTGGCCTCACCCTCCATTTAATATGTATTGCTATGGTAGTATGTGGTGTATATGGACCACTTTTTATATAACCCAAGGACCTTTGAGACTTTCTTGGCTCTTGGAGGTGTGGGAAGATGAGGCCTGTAACCACAGGGTTTAACTGTGCAGGTCTGATACCTTCCTACACCCTCCATCCCAAGGGCAGATGGGTACCATTCTTTGTCTCTTGTTAGCTTCCCTATGAACTCAAACGCCGATTGTACCTTGATCTCTTTGGCTTATTTATTGAAGGTCAGTGGGTCGCCAGGGAGGGAGCTCTTCATACCCCACTCAACATTCCACCCTCAGCCCCAGACCCCCCATCTGTGCCGCCTTTCCCTGAGCTGAGCAGCCCTCCCTCACTGGTTTTCCCTGCTGCTCAGACTCCCTGGGAAATCAGTCATTCTCAGGGGTTGCAATGGTAAGCAGCCCCTTCTGTCTCCTGAAAACAAGATGATGTCCGAATAATTTCTTTCTCCGAGGAGAAGGGAAAAGTGATGAAGGACATTTATGGGCTGCAGCTCAGCCTCCTTTGGCTCACAGTGCCATCCTGATCCTCTCCTCATTTTCCTGGGAAGTTAGTTAGGAATCTTGTCATCTCTGTAGGTGCCTTTGCCTGGTTCATAATAGCAGTAGTTTCAGAATTGTTGGAACTTACCAGCTAGTAGCAGTTATGGGGCCAAAATATCAGGATTGAAATTCTTGAGTGACCTCATGGAAGCTCAGGGCTGGGTCCTTGGTCACCGCTCCCCCCTTTTTTAGACTTTATTTTACAGAAATATTGGTTTCACAGCAGAAGTGGGTGGAAGGAGATTGCCTATATATTGCCTATCCCCACACATGCATAGCCTCCTCATGATCTACATCCCCCACTGGAGTGGTACATTGTTTTTTGTTTTTTTTTTTTAAGATTTTGTTTATTTATTTGTCAGAGAGCAAGAGAGAGAGAGCACAAGCAGGGGGAGCGGCAGGCAGAGGGAGAAGGAGAAGCAGGCTCCCGGCTGAGCACGGGCCTGATGCGGGCCTTGATCCTGGGACCCTGGGATCATGACCTGAGCCGAAGGCAGACGCTTGACCAACTGAGCCACCCAGGCGCCCCTGGAGTAGTACATTTGTTACAGTTAGTAAATCGACATCGACACATCATTATCACCCAAAGTCCATCATTTACATTAGGGTTCCCTCCTGGTGTTGTCTGTTTTATGGCTTTGGGCAAATGAGTAAGGACATGTGTCCATCATTACAGTATCACAGTCGTTGTACTGCCCTACAGCCCCTCACTGTTCTCCCTGTTCATCCCGCTGTTGCTGACAGCCACAGATTTTTGTACTCTCTCCACAGCTTTGCCGTTTTCACGGTGTCATAGAGTTGGTATTATACAGTGTGTAACATTATCAGGTTGACTTCTTTCACTTAGTAATATGTTTTCCCTTGTTACATTTTTATTTCATGTTTCTATCTCTTTGTTAGGAGTTACTGTAAAGCAGTGATACTGAGTGAAGAAAAATATCAGTGCTCTGTCCCCCACTCTCCATCCTGGAATTTTTTTTCCATTTTTATTGAGATATAATTGATATATAACATTGTGTGAGTTTAAAGTATACAGCATAGTGATATGCTATATGTATATATTGCAAAGTGATTACCACAATAAGTTTAATTATAACATAAATCAGCTTACATGGTTACAAACTCGTTTTTTTCATTCTGATGAGAACTTCTCTTTTAAATTTTTAATTTTTTTTCTGAGAAGAGCATTTAAAATCTACACTCTTAGCCCTCATACCTGTCAGAATGGCTAGAAACAACAAGTGTTGGCAAGGATGGTAAGGAAAAGGAACCCTTGTGCACTATTGATGGGGATGCAAACTGGTGCAGCCACTGTGGAAAACAGTATGGAGATTCCTCACAACATTAAAAATAGAACTACCCTATGATCCAGTGATCACTCTACTGAGTATTTACCCAAAGAATACAGAAACACCAATTTGAAAGTATATATGCATCCTTGTGTTTATTGCAGTATTATCTACAATAGGCAAAATATGGAAGCAGCCCAAGTGTCCATTGATTGATGAATGGATAAAGAAGATGTGGTATATATATATATATATATATATATATATATATATATATATATATATACACAATGGAAATCTATCCAGCCGTTAAAAAGAATGAAATCTTGCCATTTACAACAACATGGATGGATCTAGAGCGTGTAATGCTAAATGAAATAAGCCGGTCAGAGAAAGACAAATAGCATATGATTTCACTTATATGTGAAGTTTAAGAAACAAACAAAAAATGAACAAAGGAAAAAAGAGACAAACCAAAAAATAGACTTTTTAGTGAACAAACTGATGATTATCAGAGGGGAGGTGAATGGAGGATGGGTAAAATAGGTGAAGGAGATTTAAAAAGCAATATACTCTCTTAGCAACTTTTGAATGTACAATACAGTATTGTTAACTATAGTCACCAAAGTGTATATTATGTCCCCAGGACTTATTTTTTTAATTGAAATATACTTGACCATACGATATTATATTAGTTTCAGGAATACAAAATAGTGATTCAGCAATTAAATACATTATGAAATGCTCACTGTGGTAAGTGTAGTTACTATCTGTTGCCATACAAAGTTATTACAGTCTTATTGACCATGTTCCCTATTCTGTATTTTTCATCTTCTTGACTATTTTAAAACTAGAGTGTTTTTTTAAGATTTTATTTATTTATTTGACAGAGAGACAGCAAGAGAGGGTACACAAGCAGGGGGGAGTGGGAGAGGGAGAAGCAGACTCCCGATGAGCAGGGAGCCCGATGCGGGACTTGGTCCTGGGACTCCAGGATCATGACCTGAGCCAAAGGTAGATGTTTAAGAACTGAGCCACCCAGGCGCCCCAGTTGTGCCTCTTAATGCCCTTCACCTCTTTTACCCATACCACCACTCCCTTCCCTCTGGCAACCACCAGTTTGTTTTCTGCACTTATAAATCTGTTTCTGTTTTTGTTGTTGTTTGTTTTGTTTTTTAGATTCCACAGATAAGTGGAACCATATGGTATTTGTCTTTCTCTTTCTGGCATATTTCACTTAGCATTATACTCTCTGTTAACAACCCATGTTGTTGTGAATGGCAGGATTTCATTCTCTTATATGGCTAAATAATACTACATTGTGTATGTATAGCACATCTTTCTTATTCATTCATCTGTGAATGGACACTTAGGTTGCTTTCATATCTTGCCAATTGTAAATAAGGCTGCACTAAACGTATGCATGCATATATCTTTTCAAATAAGTGTTTTGGTTTTCTTCCAGTAAATATCCACAAGTGGAATTTCTGGATCCTATGGTATTTCTATTTTTAATTTTTTGAGGAAGCTCCACTGTTTTCCAGATTAGCTACACCAAGTTACATTCCCACCAACTGTGCATAAGTGTACCCTTTTTTCACATCCTTGCCAGATTACACAGAATCTGTAGCTTCCTTAGGTAGTATGGACATTTTAACAATATTAATCATTCCAATCCAGGAGCATGGAGTATCTTTACATTTGTGTCTTGTTCAATGTTTTTCATCAGTGTCTTGGAGTTTTCAGAGTACAGATCCTTAACCTTATTTCTAGGTATTTTATTTTTTTGATGCAATTGTAAATGAGATTGCTTCCTTAATTTTTGTTTCTGTACTTTGTTATTAGTATAAGAAATGCAATAGATTTTTGTATATTAACTTTTTATTATGTGTCTTTACTGAATTATTTTTTAGTTCTACTAGATTTTTGCTGGAGCCTTTAGGGTTTTTCATGTGTAGTATCATGTCATTTGCAAACAGTGACAGTTTTACTTGTTTACCAATTTGGATACTTTTTTTTTTTCTAGGGAGATTGCTATGGCTAGGACTTCCAGTACTGTGTTGAATAAAAGTGGTAAGAGTGTATATAATGAGGCTGTGGTTTTAAGGTATGTTTACATAATACCATAATTATTAATTAACTGGCCATTTAATCAAAAAGATTAAGGATTTGTCTTTAAATGCCTTTGAGTCAAGTGTTAACAGGTGAGTGGCATCTCTAAGGGTTGGACTTACATTCAGGCTGTGCTGTATTGTATTTGGCCTTGCTCAAAGTAACTGCCTGAATGTTATTTCCATATGCAAATTATAGTAATAATTCATACCTTGTAGAGATATTATGATGATTCAAGGAAAAATGTATGTAAGATGTGAGAACATCTCACTCTATATCTGGCATAGCGTAGTTGTTAAATTGCTGCATGAATAAGGAATGACAGTGTGCATGAATAAATGAATTAACTGAATGAGAGAACAGAGGGATCATTATTAAAATAGGCTGTTTTATTTGTAAACTTAAAATTAAAATAGTACATGTATAGTTTTGGGATGATAAGACTGAAATCATAACCTCAGCACTACATATGTACTATTATTTAATTTTTTCGTATTTTGAAACAGAAAAGTTGTACAAAAACATTTATTTCCTGAAATATATGAAAGTTGACCATCCAGAATGCTCCTCCATACCCACAATATTATCATTCAAATCAGGGAAATTTATACTGATTCATTTCTGTCATGCAACCTACATACTCCATTCAATTTCATTGATTTTTTTTTTTTCAGTAGAAATTACTTATTGCAAAAAGGATCCAGTTTAGAATCAAGTGTTGCATTTAGTTGTAATGTGTCTTTAGTTTTCTTCGGTCTGGAATATTTTCTCAGCATTTCTTTGTCTTTCATGACTTTGACACTTTTTAAGATCATAGGCCAGTTTGTTGTTTGTTCTTTTTTAGAATGTTACTTAATTTGTGTGTTTCTGATGTTTCTTCCTGATTTGATTCAGGTTATGTACCTTTTGTAGGAATATCACAGAAATGATGCTTTGCTCTTCTTATTTTAACCTACCAGATGGTACCTAATTTGGTTTGTCCTATTACTGAAAATAGTAGTGCTTGATCATTCATGAAGGGGATATTTGTCTGACTTCTCTATTGTAAAGGTTTTCCATCCTTTTAAAACAAGATGAAATTTTTGGGGAAGGTATTTTGAAACTATATAAGTGTCTCTTTCCTCTTCAGACTTTAAATTTATGTATTTTTTGTTTATGTCAGTATAGATAATGGCATTTTAATAAGTGATTTATAATCCAAAGTTTTTTAAAGTGATACTTACGTGATTGCTGTCCTGGCCACTAGAAGCCCTTTAAAATTGGTTTTTGTATCCTTACATACTTTTGTCTTTCTTTCAGCACTTCTTTGTTTTCTGGTACAGCAGTGGATTCCAAGTTTGTTTTGTATTTTTCCTGATCCATTAGTGGAATTAGCTATATCTTCAAGGAACCTGAGTTCTTTTAGAGGAGAATACATTCAGAAGCCACACTCTAGATGATAGATGTGCTTATTACTTCATCAGGGTGTTGCTACTTTCACACTCTCTGAGTAGACAGAGCTGGAGTAGTTTATATACATTTATCTGTCCATTTATACATACTTTTATATGTATGCTCTCTTTTTTAAAGATTTTATTTATTCGAGAGAGGAAGCACAAGCAGGGGGAGGGGCCAGGGCAGAGGCAAGTGGTAGAAGCAGACTTCCCCGCTGAGCAGGGAGCCCATTGCAGGCTTCGATCCCAAGACCCTGGGATCATGACCTGAGCCGAAGGCAGATGCTTAACCAACTGAGCCACCCAGGTGTCCCATGTTTCTTTTGATCTAGAAACGTTGTGTATCATGAGTTCACACTGATGTTTCTGATTCCAGTTCAATGCCTCAGGGTTTATTCTATTTTTTTTTCCTGAATTTCTTCTCTGATAGTGAGAATCCTGGCTCCCTTTACTATCAATATATACTTAGTCAATTTCTGTGTATGTAACTTACCACCCCTCTCCATGGCCCCTCCTTTCCCATGTAGATGCCCTCTGAACCCTACTGGACAGGTGACTTTAAGCCTAATTTTTGTTCCCAGTGCATTGAGCTGTATTGTCTCTTGGATGCCTTCCCTCCTCCTCTGAGGCTCTGATTCCTTGTACCAGACTGCCTGCCCACATAGGCACATTGCTTGTCCCATTTAAGCTCTGAATCTCTCCCCCCTCCTCCTCCTCTCCTCTCCCCATACAGGGACTCCTTCCTTACCCTTTCAGACACCACCTGCTGGGCTGACTCTGGAATGGAGTCAGCCCTCCTTACTCAGCATTGGCTCTGACCCCCCACACAGGGCTGGCCCTTGTGTGGATACCTTCCTTACCCTACTCGGCTCTAAAGCCCTGCAGCAAGACACACTCAGGTGTGGATTCTGTCTCCATCCTGCTTAAGATCTGACTTCCTTCACTGGGCTTCCACACACTGGGCTTCCCTAATGCCTGGATACCCTTAATCCCATGTCTGGATAGCCTCCTCTTGATGCCTGGATAGCCTCCTCTTGATGCCTGGATAAACCCCCTCTCCCTTTTCTAGCTACCTAGCCTCTTCTCCCCAGCCCCACCCTTACTCCCATGTCTGTCATCTTGCTTCTCTTCTAGCATCCTGCTGTGAGCTACCACAGCATCCCTACCCCCTGGTCCAGGTAGACCCTGTTCTGCTTCACTTAATGGTTTGATAAGTGAATTATTCAAGCAAGGAAAGGAAGAGGAAGAAGAAGAGTCCTTGCACAGTTTTAAGATATTTCTTTGCTGGGCTAAACTACAGCTGAAAATACAGAGGAAGAAGCTTAAATATTTACACTGGAGATGACTAAGTAGTGTCAGAAGTATAAGCTCACAGATGTCAAGATACATATATCTCCATATTTGTATTCTCAGTATCTAGCATATGGCCCGGCACATGGCGAATATTTATGATTAATGAGTGAAAACTTTAAGAATAGGATGACTTTATGGTTTTGTGGGATTTTAAAAAACTAATACCTTTCCCCCTCATTTTTATTATTCTAAAAACACATACTCATAAAACAGTGTAGTTTAAGTTCTAATGGGCTTTGAATCTTTATTTCTTCTTGTTTTTGCCTCATTACTTTTCCTCTTTCTATTGGATCATTCCTACAGATGTGTAAATTAACCGTGGTATTTAGCCTTCCTTTTGATCTACATCTCCATGTCCATTCACCCTTTTTCATCCCTCTGCCACCAATCTATTCTAAACCACTATCATTTCTCAGCTGACAAATATCTTTTCTTGGGGGAAGGGGCCGTATTGATTCTTTACTGGTATTTCTGCTTCTACTATTTTTCTCCTCCAGTCTTTTCTCCAAGTAGCAGTATGAGTCTTATTCCCAACCATCTCCTCAGCCTTATTTCACGCCACTGGCTCATGGTCACCACCTCACACAACTGACTTGTTGATAAATCCTTAACACATTAGACTACTTCCATATAATATCTTTTCACTGGCTGTCCTCAGCCATGGGGTTCTTGGCCTACTTGCCTCCAAAATTTTGCATTTTCTTCGACCTTTAGCTCCTCGCTAAACACTTTCATATTGGAGGCTGTTCTGTCTACCCCAAGTTCTGTTTACTTTCTTCACTTTGAATAGTTTGTAATTATTTTGTCTATTTCCTTTTTATCACCTTTCAATCTCATAGGCAATAGACTCCATCCTGGTAAGGACCATGATTATCTTGTTTTCCATTGTGTATTCTAAGTAGAAAAGTTAGATGCTCAATAAACATCTGATGAAAATGTGAATAATAATGCTGAAACATTCTCTCAAACAAAATGATACACAGTTTTAAGAATATGTGCTTTATGGAAATAATTGTTGTATATATTTTTGCTCACCTTTCCAAATATGCCTTTAATGCAAATTTAAGAAATCATGTAGTTTCCAAAAAATAAAAAAAAGACGCATTATTGTATAACATTTATATTGGCTTTTATTTGGGAAATAATGAATTTTTAACTTAGGAGAAAGCTATACGGATTAAATATTTTCATTTAGTTTAAAGTATTTTTGCAAGTACAAAACAGTTGATTTACTTAGCTTAGTTCAAAGTTTTTCAAGGTTTCCGTTAACTTAAAATACTTACTAGCCAAGCCTAGAATTCAGGAAAGCCATTAAAATGTTAACATGTCAATTCTCACTCTGTGCCAACTGAATAGATGCATAAAGTTTTGAATATTCTCCTCATACATACTGAGGTGAAATATAAGAAGGAAACATGTTGACTGTATACTACCATACCCAGTTACTGTGTCTCTGCCATTGGATTGCTTGTGGTCGACAGCAATTGATAAGGTCTCAAATGATGTCAGAAGCAATTTATTTTAAAGCGGGGGTTTGCAGACTGTGGCCTGTGGCTTATGTTCAGCCCTCCAGGTAAGAATTGTTTTCACATTTTGAAGGCATTATTAAAAAGAAAAACAAAGAAAGATAGGAGACAGAGATTGAATGTAATCTGCAAACCCTAAAATATTTACTCTATTGCCCTTTACAGGAAAAAAAAATTGCCAACCTATCTTGAGAAGCAAAATTGAGGAAATAGAACAAAATGGAACAGATGAATCTAATGTAGATAAGAGCACATTTTGGAATGGAATACTCACAGCTGAAGGTTTGATTTTTTTGGCTCTTTTAAATTATGAAATTTTGGTCATTTTCTTTTTCTTCCAAATTACCTCTGTGGGTAAGATAGCTAGAGGGACTTCAAAAATGACTTTAGATGTTTCAAGAGTTGTCTTGGATTTTAACAAACAATATGTTCCAATTTCTCAGACAGAAGAAAAACTGAAGAATATTACTTGGTATACATTATTATACTGGGCAGGATTTTGTCTCGTACCACACTTTTTACTATGCAGTGGACTTAAAACCTTATTAAAATACTAGTGCCGATTACCCTAATGTTCTTTCTCCTCTTTTTTTTTTTTAACCACAGATTTAGTGACATATAATTGACATGCAATGAATCAAACATTTTAAGCTATTTTAAATAAGTTTAATAACTTTTGACACAAACATACACCGTGAAACCATCACCATAGTCAAGATAATGATCATATTCTTTACCTCCAACCATGAAAAGTGAAAAGTACCTATTGTAAACCCTAGAGAAACTATTAAAAAATTAAAAGAAGTATAGGTAATAAACCAAAAGCAGACATTAAATGAGATACTAACACTCAAGTAATCCAAAAGGCAAAAAAAGAGAAAAATAAGGAAGAGAGAACAAATACAAAATTTAGAAAATAGCAAGATTGTAGATTTAAACCAACCATATTAATAAATATTATAAATATAAATAGTATAAACTCTCCAGTTTTAAGGCAGCAAACGTAAGAGTAGATAAGTCTAGATATAACTATATACTTTCAAAAAATTAACATAAATATAAATACAGAGATGAGTTGAAAAGATGGAGAGTCACCATGTGAACATTAAACTTAACCTGGACTTGCTCTGTTATTATCATAGTAAATTTCATGACAAGGGGTATTAGCAGAGATAGAGACATGTCATAGTGATGAGTCAATTTATCAAAACCTAAAAATCCTACATATATATAACAACCTAAAAATAGGTGTTTCAAAATACATGAAACATCTATTGACAGAAGTGAAAAGAAACACAGACAAATGAACAATTACAGTTAGATTCAACATCCTCATCCTAGAAAATGATAGAAAAGTAATCTCTAAGTTATTAGGGAGAAAAGAATATTTGAATGACACTGTCATGAGCCAACCTGACTAGGTTGATATATGTAAAGCACTCCACTCAACAGCAGAACATAAATGCTTTTCAAGCAGGCATGAAACATGCACCAAGATAGACCATACTCTGGGCCACAAAACAAGTCTTAACACATTTAAGTGATTGAAATATTAAGTTGTATTTCTATACGTGGGCAATAAACAACTAAAAAAATAAAATGAACAAAATAATCACATTTACAATAGCATCCTACAACATGAAATATTTTGGGATGAGTTTAACAAAAAATGCATACCCTAGAGACATAAGTACTGAAAACTAGAAAATATTTTGTGATTGTTGATGTGATCGATGTGTAGGGAGCCAGCCTGTGGAATGCTTTAAAGAGCTGGTGTACTGTATGTCCCATAAGCCCAGCAACCTGTGCTTTTTACATGGAAAAACTCCTATCAGGATCTACGTACTGTAAGTTGATGGATTTCTGTTTCATTTCTGCCATGCACTCCTACCTATCTCCTCTTTTTAGGGTGTAGCCTAAGGTTGACTCAGAAGCTCTAGATCTTATCAAGAGAGCAGAGTCAGGTATCAATCATTTTGTGATTATATCTGCCGTTTTTCCCTCCTCTCATTCAGTATCTTCCACAAACTTCTTGTGAACATATTATGTTTCAGGAACTGTAGGTTTTATAATAAGGATTTAGAAAAAAAAATAGATTGCTGCCCATGTATGGTCACAGTTTTGTAGGAAGGCCTATACAAACTATTAATTTACATATAACCTGCCCTAGTAGTTTTAGAAGCTCTCCTGATGTCAGTCTGTTGTTCACATATTTCAGTGTCTTACTGCACACTTACTGAGCTCTGAGTGTTTGTTTTTGTTTTTTTTTGACTAATTGCCTGGATTCTTTCTGACCACTTTCTTTCTCTGACTTTTGATCCCATGTTGGTTTTTGCACCTGGCTGTTAAGTTATATTCTAATTTTAAACCCGTTTTTGGAAGCCCTCCCTGAATTTGGCTGACTGTCATCCTTTGGTTATGCTCAGGTTTCACCCATTTCTTCTAGTTTTGGTTTAAGAGTGATTATATGTAACTCCTCACTTTGGTGTTAAAACTGAAGACAAGGTTATTTTATTTTTTTATAAAACATTTTGTTTAGCCATGTCAGTACATTGAAGAGTATGTAATAATCTATTAAAAAAATGTTCATTTTAATTCCAGGAGTTTCTCTCTCACGAAATATTTTGTGCGCTCTGTATTTCATGAAAATCAGTGTTTTCTCTTCTGAAAACCTTGCAGCCTGACTGCTGAACACAGTTTAAAAGCCATCAGGAGGCTTGTAGGCTGGGAGTGGGTGCTTGGTCGTTAAGGCTTTATTGATTTTACAAGTTAAAGAATGACCGAGTCTTTCTTTTTTTTCCTCCCAAGGAATCCTATATTCTGTCTTTCTGGACACAAACAGTACCATAGAAAGGCAATAGAATGGGGGTGTCTGGCATAGTTAACACCACCAGGAGCTTTAAGAAATCTTTGGGGAATTATACTCTGTGGAGGCTTCATAATACAGTGTTTAGACTGGTTGTCTAGACAGTAGGAAATGAAAATCTGGCAGCCTCAGCTCTGTAATACATTTGATGAATATTGAGTTACGGTGTAGTCATGGGCTCCTTAATATGTATGAGGAAAGCTAAGGTAGAGCTAGCTTGTACCACATTTGCCTGGTGACTCACACTGCCGAAATCAGGATTCACAGCTTCTGGCTTTATCTAATGCCCAGAAGATTGTATTATGCCCATATTACCAAATAGCACTGAATTATTTTGTTCAGAAACTCTTACTGTCATGAGGCTTCAATAATCAAATATGTTTAATTTTTTAAGCCATAAAACTTTTTTCTTTTCATAAATGGAATTGAGATTATCTAAATATAGGTGGGGTATTTTTCATTTGGGTTGTAGCAAATAATGGCTTTTTATGTCTTTGTTTTGTGGAGCCTATAACACTAAAAGTCAGTGGCTCAGCTACTCAGTGGTACAGAGATATGTGAAGATCTGAGATACGTTCTTACTGGATGCCAGGGGAATGCTTATAAACTCATGTGTGCTTTTCTTTTGAGGTACTATTTTATGAAAAAATGGCTTTTACTTTTTAAATTCAAGGGAATTTGACCTATGTCTATTCTGGGGAGGAAGTATTAAAAAATAAAATTCTATCAGTGAATAATCACCCTCTTGGCTGGTGGATTCTGGAGGCATAAATATTTTTTTAGTAGTGTGACAGCTATATTTTTGTAATGGAATTTAGCTTTATTCACCAAATTATTGACTTTTCTTTAATTTTCTCTGTATAACAGATAATTTGTGTGTACTTTCTCCTAAAGTGCATTTTTGCTGTCCCTTTTAACAATATCATATGAAGTTACTGGCCATTCAGAAAACAATTTTCAGATTATTGACCACAATAAATGAGCCAGAAATTTTATATAAATAAAACGTTTCGGACTATGAAACCATTTCAGCCACATCACTGAATAGATTATTTGCCAGTTTGGTATCTTAGCCACAAGAATGATGGGTTGCTGACTAAGTTTTTAGATTGCTATGTAAGTAACTTCATTTTCTTTGGGTGACTTAAAAATAGAAATCATCTAGGCAGGGGTCTTCTTAAGGCCTGACATCTGAAATGATTACAGTAGACTGAGCAAGGATAATCTGATCCATTTCAGAAAATGTTGCCATTACCCTGGCACAGAGCTGGTTTAGGGATTAAGATAATGATAATGATAGTAGGTTTAATAATTTATTTTGGGTGACCATTCATTCTTGGAATAGTCCTATGAAATAATTAATATTTACATATTTCTTGCAGATAGAGAAAATAATATTCTTTTGGGATTCTCACCTTTATCACCCTTCTGATGTATTTTGATTCTAGCTCACCTGAGAGGTAGATGTCACTTCCTGACTCTGGAGGGTTCTGAAAGGGAAAGTGCCTGGAATTGTCTATCAGAGTCTGTGGTGTGCAATTGAAAAAGCTCTCCACATGGTTGATATTTGTATCCTCGTGTCTGAAGTTGAATAGTGCTAAGTTTATTTCACTATATAAGAGCCTACCATTCATCAGTCATGGGGTTGCCTTCAAACAGGTGATGTTACGATTTACCTGCCCTTTCTTTTAAGTAGAGTAGGTGGCTTAGAACATACTAATTAAAAGATGTTTAAAAGCAGGTGCTTGGGTGGCTCAGTTGGTCAAGTGTCAGACTCTTGATTTTGGCTCAGGTCATGATTTCAGGGTCGTGAAATGGAACCCCACCTAGGGCTCCATGCTGGACATGGAGCCTGCTTAGGATTCTCCGTCCCTCTCCCTCTGCCCCTCCCCCATCTCTAAAAAAAAAATGTTTAAAAGCAACTATTTCATCGTCTAATAAAATCTTACCTAAAAATTTAAGAGGAAAATTATACATTTTAAAGTAAGTCTAATGGATTTTATTATTTGCCCAAAAATACAAGGGCCAGCTATGTCAAGCACAGATAAAATAAAACTAAATAAGTACAGTCTTTGCACCCAGGAAGCTCAAATGATAGTAAGAAAGATACATTCGTAACCAACCATGTTATAGTGTGGTCGGTTCTACACTTTTTATATATGAAGTAATACAGTAGGATACACAAATTGTCATTTTTATTTTCCTAGCTGTGTATAGACTGAGAGAGACAGGGTGGTAGAGGAACAGGAAGAGCCATGAAGGTCTTCATGGAAGGAACCCTGTTAGCGTTTTTTATATTTTGAATTTTTGGAGTTATGTCTGTACACTCAAATCACTTGATGCTTTTGGGTGAACATGTAAAATACTTCAGTTCATACAATCAATTTAGAGAAGCCATTACTGACTCTGATTCATTCATTCATTTAAAGTGTTTATGGGCAGCACTGAGGATTAAGGACTAAACCAGAGACTATACGTAAATAGAAAACAAAGGAAGATTTTGGCTGAAAGATGATAAATATGAATGTGGACAGGCTGATGTGTGATTTTTCTTTAGGACATCCCACATAGATGAGTCCAGCAGTGGTGGAATGTGTGTATTAGAGCTTAGAAGATTTATCAGCACATGGTGGTGTAGTGAAAACCCTAAACCTGGATAAAATCATGGTGCAAAGAACACAGGCCAATGGCCTCATTCTGGGATCCCAGTGTGAATGTAGAAAACTCAGAAGATATTGGCACCAAATATTCAGAAAGGTAGAAAAATATCTGGGAAACTAAGGCCTTAGAGAATTTTGATAGTAGACCAATTACAAAAATAAAGTTCCCAAAATATTCATTGGATTGGATAATATGGATGTCCATGATGACCTAAATCGCAGAGTGACAAGGGAAAGGGAAAGTGCCAGATTGTAGGGGGCTTTCAAATGAATGAAGAGAGCTTGAGAGAAACAGAAATAGGGAATATGGACAACCATTTCAGGAAACATGGAAGAAACAATAGTGCAAGAAAAATAGAACTAGATAGAGAAACACAGCCAGGAATCCCAGAGTGGAGAAACGTGAATTTTGTGTGTGCTGGGGAAAGACCCAGCAGATAGAGAGATGGAAGAGGCAGTGAGAATATTGTTCTTCTCTGTCAGACTTGCTATGTGCTAAATGGCATAGCCTAGCTGGTTTATTTACTGTAGTTAGCAACTTAAAGGGAACACGTAACCTTTTTCGAATCTTCTCTCAGCAGTGTATTTGTTAATTCTCTGGAGGCTCCCTGTGTTGGGACTGGTTCTGTCTTTGGATGAGCTATGAGAGGAAGACAGAGACACCTGGCCTGTGGTCTCTCTTGCTTGGGGATATGTCAGCTGCTGTGGTGTATTCACCAGGGAATGCATGTGAGGAGGACAGATAGTGTCCCCCAGCCCACGGGGGGAGGGCTGTGGCCAGCTGACCAGAGAGAGATGCTACCTTTTCCTTAGCCTCCCCTAGAGAGAACACACACCCCTAACTCAGAAAGATGTTTGAAGTAGGTTTTGTTGTTTGTAATTGAACAGTCACATCTGCATCCCAGAGCTATACAAAAGGAGGGGATTGCCAGTTTGGGACCTAACTCATTCCCATGTGCTTCAAAAAGGGTCAGGTGTGGCGGAAGGGACCCTGACAGTGCAGGCCCTGGGAGTGTGTGCAAACATCTCTACAGTATCACTCCAGTCTCCATGAGTCTGTTTTTGCTGGCTCCCCTTAAATTCTCTGATGCTCATCTTTGGTATCCCAGATCTCCTTCTTCAGAAAACTGTACACATCCCCATTTCCTGAAGGAATCTGGAACACTTCCTTTTCTAGTATCCTGCAGACCAGGCTTCCTGAAGCATAAACTTTGCTAAGTCTCTGCATAAAGTATCATTGCAACACTTACACAGAGGTACTTCCCATCTAACTCAAAAAAATAAATAAATAAAAATAAATAAAAGGAAAAGGAAAGAAAGAAAAAAGCTTGTATGCTGTTGCAAAATCTGAATGAATACGTACTATGGCTCACTTACTAGGTTGAGGAAATGAGCTCAGGGGTTTACCTGATAATATTTAGTTTATGTGAAAGATCATCTCATATATAAAAGCCCTTTTTAAATCCATGGTTAGAGCAGATGCATTGGACCTTTAAAGATCAGACAAAGCTTCTACAAAGTACTTGCTCTCCACAGCTGGCTGTGCACATTCCCGGTCATCTCCCCACGGTGAGGACACACATTTCAGGTTTGGGAGAGAAGAGCCACTTGAGAATTCACAAAGGGTATGGTAGGGGCAGGACTTACTCCCATGTGCAGGTGTGCGGACGAGTGTGTGCACATTCTCTGTTGGAGTGTGTGTGTGGCTGCACGTGCAGGTCCTGGATGTGTAGGCAGGATCCTCCTCTTCTAGCTGTAGGCTTCATTGGGGAGATTGAGAATCTTTGCATCTGTCTATGCACTGATGCCTGTGAGTCAGTACAGTTATGTGATTGTGCTATATATAAACGGTGCCCTTAACTTTGACATCCTTATGCAATATACATCTTAAAAAACAAAAGTGTGTCCGTGTGCAGGGAGGAAGTGGAGACGGGTGACTGGGCTCCCAGGAGTGGGAGGAATGTCCACACGTGAAGGCTGTACTTCTGGTTTCTATCAGTACGATCTATCAGTCCTCTTTCAGAGTACCTTTGTAATATCTATGTATTTTTCTTTTTTTTAAAATACAGCACAATATCATATTGCTTGAAAAATAAAAATACTTTTTCTTTTTATAGCTTTTATTCTACTTATTGATGAAAAAAACATCTGACTGTTGTGCTAAGGACCATTTTGATTCGTTCTGAAGACCTACAATTGCTTTTATTATAAAGTGCCACAACGTAATCATTGAATGGCTCTGTTGGAGCCATCTGAGAAGAATGGTGCCTAAAACCCAATTCTTTCCTATGTTTTAGCAGGGAAGAGGGGTTAGTCCAACCAGTTTCACGTAGATCTTTGTAATTTGCAGGTTTTAAAAAAATAAAATGACCAGCTTCGTAGGCAAAGCCTTAATGCCAAGATTTACTACGTGTTCTATAGACCCCAGCTCAGTGTTCTGTGTCATGATGACCCTGTGGCTATTGCTCTCAGAGGGAGAGAGCACAGAGATTGTTAATAATCTGGAAACCCAGTTAATGTAGTTTTTTTTTTTTTTTTAAAGATTTTATTTATTTATTTATTTGAGAGAGAGGATGAGAGGAGAGAGAGAGCACATGAGAGGGGGGAGGGTCTGAGGGAGAAGCAGACTCCCTGCTGAGCAGGGAGCCTGATGCGGGACTCGACCCTGGGACTCCAGGATCATGACCTGAGCCGAAGGCAGTCGCTTAACCAACTGAGCCACCCAGGCGCCCCCCAGTTAATGTAGTTTTAATTAAGTGGAACAGAACAGTGTATGCAGTCCCTTCGTTGATACAAAATTTTAATTTAAAATCAGACTGGGAATTGTTCTATATGCTCTGCCACTAAGATGAGTGGAGACAGAACTAATCTTACCACTGGGGAGGTTAACTATGAGGTGTGGCCATGGGGGAGGGTGGAAATGTCTTTCTTCCTAAGACCAGGTAACAGGCTTTTGGGGGCTCTTCCACATGCCTAGAATTGGCGACCAGGACCCAAATGTGAAAATAAGTCTTCCTTCACTCTAAAGAGGTCACAGCAGTTAGAAACTGGGTGTAAAGACTTCTGTGTATGTTCTGAATGAGGAATAGATGGGTGCTCCTGTGACCCCACCACTTCCGTGAGTGTATTTAGGAGGAGGAGGGGGCTTGATTTGCAGGGAAAAGGACCTAGGGAAAGATTTGTGAGTCTGTGCCCTGGAGAGGATTATTGCTGAGAGATTTTTTTCTCCAATCCATAGAAGGGCAGATGGTTCTTTGCTTTCCTTGAAGCCGATTGGGAAAATAGAATACTTGGAAAACTGGTTCTAAACATTTGGGGACTTCTAAAAGAAGGGGAAGTTAGGATGTGATTTCTCTTTGAGAATATGCTTAGATCTGGCCCAGTTCCAAGGGGAGCGAGGACAGAGAATGGAGGGAGATGGCAGAGGGATTGGTTGTGATTCACGCTTAGTTTCCCCAGGCAGCAGATGGTAGGAAACAGCTCAGATGAGTCCTGGTGCCAGGATCCCACCCAAGTGGCCTGCTCACTGGAGAAACAACCCCAGTGGAGAGGGGCTATATGTGACCAGCCACAAATGGGAGAGTTTAAGCTGGATCCACATAGCCCATGTCAGGAAATTTTGTCGGTCTGCCATCTCCTAGTGCATTTCAGGGCAGCCCACCATGCTTCCCATGAGGAGCTTGTATTTGAGTGCTGGCTGTACAGAGGACGTGTCCTAAGACCAATGGCCTCCTAAGAGCAGTGGTCTGAAACCAAGTAGAGAGACTTCCACCCTTTCTCATCCTTCCTGTTCTCAACCACCTAGAAAAGCAAGCATCTGGAAAAAGGACCATGAATGTTGTAGAGTTTTTCCTTGGATATGAGATTAGAAGTTTTAAACAGATTACACTTTTTTTTTTTTTTAACCTAACGTTAACTAGGAAGCTGGGCTCAGAATTCCATGGAGGATGGGGGTAGTATATTTCAGTAGGATCCAAAAGCAAGGTTGAAAGAAGAAAATGGGAACTTACCCACTTTACGTTTATGCAAAAGATTGAGACAAGTAAACCAATCTAGCAGTGATCTGAAGACTGCAGGTTTGGAAACTTTTAATGCCTGCAGTAGAAATTGTCCTCTTACTTTAAATAGTGAAGAATCACAATGCCTTCTACACTTTCAGAAGCACAGCTCAATACCTTAATAGAGAAACTGCCAAAAGATTTTCTTCCCTTATTCAACTTAGGTCTGTACACACGAAGTGCTCTGCATGGAAATACATGACTTGATTCCGATTGGAATCTATAGTTCCTCAGTTTGGCAGGCTCAGGGAAGGAAGGATATGTTATGAGACACCATGGAATCATTGGTCCCCTATAATTCTTCGTGAACTTGGGTATATCTCCCAAAAATCCTTTATACTTGGGTCAGAAGCCTGTGTATTTTCTTAGGGAACTCATGGGAACCAATTCTCTTATTTAAATATCATTATGAGAGAATGGAAGACCCAAAAGGCTTATAGGTAGTAGGTAGCCCTGCTCTAGATTGGGGTGGAGTGGGAAGGAAGGAATCTATGACAGTTAACCGTCCTGGGCATAGCCTGTGGAGCCCAATTTTCTCAGCGATCCAGAATTACAGTTTAAATATAAGTTTGTGCAGAGATTGATGGCGTACTGGGTTTGCTTCAGGATTTTGTATATCCACAGTTCTTTAAGGGAACCAACAATGTCTTAGGGGTCCAGCACACACTTCAGTGAGTGTCGATGGTTACCCGTGGTTATGGATTCTGTAGCAGATAGGCATATTATCCCTCATCGTATCACTGATGTGTAGAACACCAGGCTCCTTATACAAGCCCAAATAGGTAAGAATGACTAAAGGTCATAGGGGGTCTTCTCTCTTTAAAATGGAGTGGTTTGTCATTTTTACTTTTACTGATAATGCTTTTCTAAAAATAATTTAAATAGCCCCGGGTAATTCAGTTTGTATCTTCACAATGGGCAGGTACACAGTGTACATTCTAGAGCTCAATTCATCTGCTTCAGATTAGATTGCATTTCAGGAGACATGCCTCAAGGCTTATTAGCATTACAAACAGACTTCAAATGATGATCTAAGTTATTTATTGTGTGTGAAGCTGCAGATGGAGGTCTTAACAGCTTTAAGGAGGCAAAAAAAAAAAAAAAAATTATGTACCTTCTCTAAAAGGCTTAGAATCTGAAGACAATGATTGAAATTAGTTCCCACCAGAAGTAAAGGGAAAGGGATGTGAATGTCTGTTACGGATGGATTTATTGAGCAGTGGATTTATGGAAAGCGTTGATCCTTGAATGTCAATCAGGAAAGGACCTTGTTGCCGTAGAGATTTCTATGCATGTTTTTAATGTAGAGTTCAGTGGAAATAAAACAAAAAACAAAGGCTTTTGTTCTTTCGTTGGCTTACTTAGATCAGAAAATAATGTAAGACCCCATATATAAGGAGAATCTGAGAGCTGAGGTGGTTCGCAGAGCAGAGGTCAGCACCCACATCATGTCAGCAGTGTTTCCTAAAATGATGACAAATATCAAAGTGCAGCCTGTATAATATGCTCAGATAGTTCTAATGAAAATCACAATTTTATCATTATTTGAAGGACAGGAGAGTACACTGATCTACTTTTGTCCGTAGGTTTTAATCATGGTACCAACCCAGTTATTGCTCCTGGAATTGAGAAGGATCAGAAAGGAAAACATGCAGTTCCTGTGTGTATTTTTGTGTTTAATTCCCCCCCCCCCCCCCTTTTTTTTTTCCTCTGCTGTGAGACTCTGGAAAGCAAGTTTAGGATATTTCATCTTCTTATGCTACTGTTCTTATTATTACTTAAAATACTGCATTAAGTCTATTTCCCGGAGGTGCTGTGCAAACAGCCACCTCTAGTCTATCAGACAAAGTGCCCAGACTTGTAGGAATTAACCATTTAAGAGCCTTAAAGGCTCTATTTGTATATTTTCTTAAATGGGTAACATTTCAGTCACTTGGGATCTGCTTCCTTTACTTTGAACTAAATTTTTCTTTACATCTCGGACGTTCTTTATCATGCATGGATCTGAAGAGGCCCACTGACTTTCCCTGTGTCAGGATCCTTTGTATAATTTTTAATAAGCGCACATCTCACTGAATCCCCAAAGTGCCTTTTACCATCTACTTTCTTCATATTGACGGTCCCACATAATAACTCAGGCACTGAATTTATTCCACCTGCCAAATGAAGTGTGTCTCTTCACAACTGTCAGACTCCACAAAAGCTTGCTGAGCAAGTGGCAGCAAAAACTTCATAGGATAATGATGTAAATCATTTCATTTGATACTTGTTCTTTTTCTTCTTCTTTTTCCACCTTCCTCCTTCTGGACTGGGACTCAGTATAGACAGTAACTCCCAGTCTTCAACTCCTGCTTCTCCTCTTAGCTCCTTTCACAGGGGACCTGTTAACCAAAATGCGAACATACACTGATAAAGCAAGAGACAGTAACTCTCATGTTAGAAAGTGGCAAACATAAATATTTTAAAATAAACCATTTTAAAGCTTCATCTACTATTGTTTTCTTCATGTTTGCCATTTACTCTTTCCTTCACTTTTATAGAATGCTGGATTTTTCACAAGGTTTTGGGGGAACCTTTCATTAGTGTCTGGAGAATCTAAGCAGTTTATTTACCATAACTTGTAATACGATGCTCTCCTATTTCATGGTATTAGTTTCTTTTGATTATTTTATAGAGAATACTTGATGTTTTACACAGGGGTTTTACCCGGATAGATCTTTGTCATTAAGTATTTAAAACTTTTTTTTTAACTGATGAAATCTGGTCTTTTTCCTTCATTCGCTCAGTCGCAGCCATTTGTTTATCGGGCGCGAGTGTGGTCACCAGAATCTGCTTAGATTTGGGAGGGATCGGGAAGGACTCAGTGGTATCTGCCCCCAAGAGCACAGAGTCTAGGGACAGATGGCAATGGTACAGGGCAGTTACCGCGGGATCAGTATTACAGTGAAGTTAAGCAGCACATTTTCTAGAATCGGGAAGGGAAGATACTGCTTTCACACAGAGCATCTGGGGAGTGAGCTCAGATGAAATGGAAGAATTTTCTGGGAGAAGAAGGGGTTTGGGACAGTCTAAAAGAAAGGCAGTGGGGACAACACCTAGAAGCAGTTACTTTATTGACACTAACTTGGAATTGGTTTGGATGGTCTCAGCATTAACTCAGTTTCTCAAAATGAAATACTTGGGGTGATTCCCACCTTGAGTTGAAGGGCAGATGGCAGGAGATAACAGAGAGAACAGTACATGTGTACTTAAAGCTCATCTGGTGCCCATACATTTTATCTCTTCTAGTCTTCACTCTTGCAGTTTCTCTACGTTAAGTATTTGTATACAACTTCTGCAGACAAAGGAATGAGTTTAAGAGATTAAATTTAATAAATGCTCATTAGCAGCCATTCCCTAAGCATTTGCTAAGTCTTAGCCCATACAGTTTCTGCCATACTAGTAAAAGACATTGTTTTCTAGGGGAAAGAATTTTTGGCTTGTCCTCAAGTAGGTGGAAAGCAAGTGCTAGCATGATTAGCCCTTAGATTGAGAAACAAACTGTAACAGCCAGCTCTGTGGATAATGGTGGAGGAACAGACAGGGATTAACAGATAAAAGGCCCTTCTAATAGACATGGCAGAAGATAATAACTGTCCTAAAGAGGGAAGAACATGTGATTCTCTTTGCAGAGAGTGGAATGGAGAGATACGAAGCAGATTTATTTATTTATTTATTTATTTTTTAAGATTTTATTTATTTATTTGACAGAGAGAGACATAGCGAGAGCAGGAACACAAGCAGGGGGAGTGGGAGAGGGAGAAGCAGGCTTTCTGCCAAGCAGGGAGCCCGATGTGGGACTCGATCCCAGGACCCCGGGACCATGACCTGAGCCGAAGGCAGATGCCCAACGACTGAGCCACCCAGGTGCCCTACGAAGCAGATTTAAAAGAAAGCATGTGGAGAAGGGAAATCTTTGATATAGTGAGCACCTTGTATGTGTCAGATATTTGATGTATATATGTATATTGTGCCGCTTGAATCCCCACAGTAAAGCCTATTCCTTTATTTGCTCAATCAAGAAATGTTTGTGATATCCTGTAAGGATCAAGAAGTATGAGTGAATTAAAACAGGTTCTACTGTCAAGCGATGTATAGTCTAATCTAGGGTATTGTTGTGTCTCTTTCTCAGATGTGTGAAGATCAAATCAGAGAGATTATCTCCTCCAGATTTACACCATATCTTAGCCTTCCATTGCCACATCTGTCTGCTGACGCCTTTCTCACATCTGTACTGGGAGAATCTAGCATCTCTGCTTGTTTCTGGTAGGTCAGCGTTGTATACAGCTTCAAGGAGTCAGAGCAGCAGATAGGACTTGCCCCAGATGTTGTCAGACACTATGAGTTTGTGAGTGAATGGACTCAAGATAGATCCTTCCTTGTCCGATCTGATATTCTGCTTCACGCTCCGGTCCAACTCTGTACGATCCTCTCATATGTGTATTCCCCTTGGTTCCTGCCTATATGACTTAGTCAATTACTCAGATTTCTTTGGCATGTAAGCTTTTTTTTTCCCGGAGAAGGGGGCTTTATTTTACCACTTCAGCTATGCGAAGACATGACATTATTTGCCTAGGGGCAATGAGGAGAGCTGGGGCAGATCTAGAAGAAAACAAATATTGTCATCAGAGGCTTCAGCTTCATCTGAAGCCATTTCATGATTTCCAGTCAGGAACATGTTGATCAGGGAATGAAATGAGGCTACTCCTACTAAGGCATAAGAGTCAGGTAATTTGAGGATTCAAGATTTTCATGCTCATCTAACAAATAATCCCATCTTAGATTACTTCGTTTTCTCCTTTTCCTATCAAGGATCTGAATTTGACAAATGACTGAATTGAAATGATGCTTTCAGTCCCCTCTGCAATTCTTTTTTTTTTTTTTTTAAGGTTTTATTTACTTATTTTTTATTTGACAGAGAGAGACACAGCGAGAGAGGGAACACAAGCAGAGGGAGCAGGAGAGGGAGAAGCAGGCTTCCTGCCGAGCAGGGAGCCCGATGTGGGGCTCGATCCCAGGACCCTGGGATCATGACCTGAGCCGAAGGCAGACACTTAACGATTGAGCCACCCAGGCGCCCATCCCCTCTGCAGTTCTGTTGTGACTTTAATATCTTGGTCTGATTTTCAGCACATTCGGTACTTCAAGAGATGAGAGTCTCCTTAAAAAGCTGAAATTCCTCTGGCTTTCAGATCATACCCTCGGTTAGCAAATGGCTTCCATGAGCCTTTTTTTCGCTACCCCCAGTATTTCCAGTTCCATTAATAGAAACCAGCCTACCCCACAATTCTTAAAATTGGTGATAATTTTAATGATTATGTAGCCACTACCTGTAAGCTGTAATCACAACCCCAGTAGTGGGGTCCATTATTGTCAGCTTGTGAGTAAATGGGCCGAGGCTTGGCTTAGTCATGTCAATCATCTACTGAACCCTCATCTCTAAATCAAGGGTGTGTAAAGGGAGAGAAGAGTGGAAGTATGATTTGGAAATTCTGTATAGTTGACATTGGATTTTTGGCTTTTACCCTGTCATAGATTGAAAGCATCAGGATGCTTTGGAGAAACTTAAAGCCTTTCAACTCATATAAGGTCCAGGCTCTGTAGACTGTTTACTTCTATATTATATGACCTGCTCCATCAGTAGAAAAAATGAGTGTTTCACATAAACCAGACCAAATTGCTGGTACCCTCTACTGGCTCTTGCATCTTCTTGCCCGTTCTTTAACATCTCTGTTGGAATGCTCATGGTTTCATGTTTCCACACCACTTAATCATTTCCAGTAGCCCATGACAGCAACCAGAATCCATAGTGGGGAACATGTTGGGCCCCATCTGCACCAAAACCAGTGTCAATACTGGAAAGAAAGGCCTTGACGGCAGCCATGGTAACTCTGAGAGCTCTTCACATACCTCACATTCCTTCCAGGGAGAGGCAGGAAAGCTCTGGAACACATGCCAAGCAAGGGGTTGTTCAACCAAACCGGACCCTTTACTTGAGTTGAAATCCCCTGAGAATCCCAAAAGGGGAGTTGATAAGTCCAGTCATTTTTTTTTCTGATGAAATTGCACAGAACCAATCTAAGCTGTTCCTCGACTTCTTTTATTTTCATTTGTTCTCCCCATCACTAACTTCTTGGCTCTGGGATTTATGACTGTTATTCTCTGGTCCTTTTGAATAGGCCCTGCCCAGCAGGTGAAGCTCCGTTCTTTGCTCTCAGATTTCCACTCTGCTCCTCATATTGATCCTGACAGTCCAGCAAGGTCACTCATTGACTCAGCCAGCATCTGGCTCTGTCACCCAGCATTCAGCAGGGTAGAAGGAAATTGGGTAGGCAACAGAAAATATTTCAAAGAATGACAGTTAAATGGAGACTGAAAAGCACTCTCCTCATATTTCAGTTTACAGTAGGTGATCTGCTCTAAGAAGGCTAAAAGATCAGTAGTTTGGCTATGCAACAGATGCAAGTGGGAAGTAGGCTTAGTGTTTTACTTGGCTTTAAAGCGTTTTAAAGCTTGAAAGCAAGGACATGCTGCATGTATGCCAGTTACAGAACAGTTACGGTAGGCTGCCTTCCTTCTTAATGCCCAACCTTTTATCAGTACAGCTTGGAAACGACGTTACTCTCCAGAACACACCAGAAACATTTCAAGTATAACATTCTCTAAAGCCCATTGGATTCATGAGATTTTGGGCTCAGAGAGAATGAACCCAAAGAAAGTTCTGGCTCAGAGATTTTGCCCATGAAGCTGATAATATTTTTTTTTTTTTTTTTTTAAACTTTTTTTTTTTTTTTTTTTTAAGATTTTTTTTTTTTTTTTTTTGGGG
>NC_058409.1:13970296-14026683 GCF_002201575.2 Neomonachus schauinslandi
TTTTATTTATTTATTTGAGAGAGAGAATGAGAGACAGAGAGCATGAGAGGGGGGAGGGTCAGAGGGAGAAGCAGACTCCCCGCTGAGCAGGGAGCCCGATGCGGGACTCGATCCAGGGACTCCAGGATCATGACCTGAGCCGAAGGCAGTCGCTCAACCAACTGAGCCACCCAGGCGCCCGAAGCTGATAATATTTTTAATTACTGGAGTTCTGTAACCTAAAAAAGAAAAAAAAATCCAAAGAGAGGAAAGGGATGAAGATGGAATAATCCTATCTTTGGAAGTGGCCTATTTTGCTCTGGAGGGATGTGTATTTCGTTGACCACGTACTGCAAAATGCGGGATTTCCCACAGATAACACAGTTCCCAGAAACACATGCATACAGCTCTCTTCAGCCCTCTTTCAGCATATAAATATGTCATTTTATAATGACACATCATTCAGTTTTTCAGCTTTTGGAATCCAGTGATTTTAGTGCCATCAATTTCAGTAACATGTTGGGATGAGGAAGATGGAAAGCTTTGGATCCTAAAGAGAATGGTTCAATTATTGAATAAATAGTTTAACATAAAGTTTATTTGTAGGTGAAGATGTTTCTGTGCTTCTTTTGGGGACTCATTGTTTTAGCCAGATGAAACCGTCAGAAATTAGATCTATTTGCAGTTATATCTTCCAGTAGTAATTGTTCTTTTCCCCCACTCCCTTGGGATATGAACAGTAGTTCCTGTCTAGGAACATTTCTCCCTGCAATGCAGAATATAAAGAAAAAGCATGCCGTGTATGTGCCACTTAATCCCTAGGGAAGTTATTTGGACTCTCTGGACTTCAGTTTCTTCAGCTGTAAAATGGGGACTAGTAATAACCTTAATATAGGGTTACTAAGAGAAAAATATAAGTAGCACATGAAGAATACCTGGCATAGTGCGTAGACTGCAGTTCAGACTAAAAACATTTCAGTTCGTATATTCTGGGTATAAAAACCACAATACATTTACCCCAAGTAATGTATTATGTAATGTGTTATGCAGATGTCTTATCTTTTGGAAGCTTCACCTCTGATTTTAGTATTTACTTTGAAGTGGGTAGATGTTTTGTCTTTCTTAGTACGCTAACTTTGGTCATTTAAACCTATATGGAAAATAAACATATTTGTCTTTACCAAGTATAGTTCTACTTAGATATTTTTAGTTGAGTCCAATCTAAGATATTTTTGGTTAAATCATTCTCTTTTTATCTTAGTTTTTCAATTAAGTATGTATTTGTTAATTTTCTAAATTGGAGATGCATATCAAGAAAACCATCTTTCTTATTACTTTAAGTCATCTCTGTACTCAACGTGGGCCCCGAACTCACAATGTGGAAGTCAAAATTCGCATGCTCTACTGACTGAGCCAGCCAGGCGCCCCTCATCTATCCTTTTTTTTTTTTTTAATCTTTTAAGGTGTTATTTTAAAGCTGCCAATCCTTCTTGGCATTCCCTGTCCCCAGTGTGTATGTAAATGGTAGATGAGGTTCAGCCTGGTAAGTAAACAGAGTGGCTGTCATGGGAAATATGCATGGAGGAAATAGGAAAAGCCAGGACCAAAATGCCTTGGAGCAGTACTGAATTCATCCACCAGGTGTCTGTTCACAGGGTCTGGTTTCTTGTACCTGATGTATGTTCTGATTGGGTAGCCATGAGGTCCTGGAAATTGTTAAATATATTAACTATCACTTTTCTCAGGAAGAAATTTGAAGCTTCATTCAGTTTGCGTGGGGTTAGAGATTGACCAAAAAAAGTCTAGAAATAGAGCTGGGAATGAAGATTAGGGTACAGAACAGTAGTAATTTAGGATTCAATGAAATTTTAATTGTATAAATTTCATGTCCCGTGTCTGATTTTAAAGCCCATGTGTATGCCTACGTTCTAGTTCCTTCGAACCTCAGACAGAAATGCGTTTGGGTGCCGCCTCTCTTGCTCACTTGCTGTATTACCTTGAGTAACTTTCTCTCAGATGACTTTTTCATGAGCATTTTGAGACTATTGTGATGCTTATTATAATTAAATATCATTGATATATGTGAACTTCTAAAATGGTGGCTATACAGTACTTTTTAGGTAACTCATCCTTGCCCTTGTAACTGACGTTTTATTGAAATGATTCAGTCGTAGTCTACATTGCAAAGAAAACACCTAGCAACATCACCTGCCTCCACAGATTTGTCATTAATCTTCTGAAAATGTATAATTATATACGAAAGAAAATCTGAAGTTTATTCTTAGAGTCAATTAATTCTGTTTCCACAAATAAACTACAGTCTAATTATATTTTGACAGTTGGGTTTTCAGAATGGATAATTTTAAATACACTTTGTAACTGGAGTCTTTTTAAAGGTTTTTTTTTTTTTATGAGTTCCTTTTCTGTTTCCATATCTTTAGACTCTTCATTATTTTACTTTTAATGTAAATTAATTTTACTTTTTTCCTAGAATCATCAATTCTGCTAATATTAAACTAGCCATTAAGGATAATAATAAACGTATTTAAATAAAATAAGAGCCATTTTTTATCTTTATTGTTATGTTAATCACCATACATTACATCATTAGTTTTTGATGTAGTGTTCCATTGTTCATTGTTTGCGTATAACACCCAGTGCTCCATGCAGAACGTGCCCTCCTTAATACCCATCACCAGGCTAAACCATCCTCCCACCCCCCTCCCCTATAGAACCCTCCGTTTGTTTTTCAGAGTCCATCGTCTCTCATGGTTCGTCTCCCCCTCCAATTTCTCCCCCTTCATTCTTCCCCTCCTGCTATCTTCTTCTTTTTTTTTCTTAACATATACTGCATTCTTTCTTTCAGAGGTACAGATCTGAGATTCAACAGTCTTCCACAATTCACAGTGCTCACCATAGCACATACCCTCCCCAGTGTCTACCACCCAGGCACCCCATCCCTCCCACCCCACCCCCCACTCCAGCAACCCTCAGTTTGTTTCCTGCATTTAAGAATTCCTCATATCAGTGAGGTCCTACGATACATGTCTTTCTCTGATTGACTTATTTCGCTCAGCATAACACTCTCCAGTTCTATCCACGTCGTTGCAAATGGCAAGATCTCATTCCTTTTGATGGCTACATAATATTCCATTGTATATATACCACATCTTCTTTATCCATTCATCTGTTGATGGACATCTTGGCTCTTTCCATAGTTTGGCTATTGTGGACATTGCTGCTATAAATATTGGGGTGCATGTACCCCTTTGGATCCCTACATTTGTATCTTTGGGGTAAATACCCAGTAGTGCAATTCCTGGATCATATGGTAACTCTGTTTTCAACTTTTTGAGGAACCTCCATACTGTTTTCCAGAGTGGCTGCACCAGCTTGCATTCCCACCAACAGTGTAGGAGGGTTCCCCTTTCTCCGCATCCCCGCCAACATCTGTCGTTTCCTGACTAGTTAATTTTAGCCATTTGACTGCTGCGAGATGGTATCTCACTGAGGTTTTGCTTTGGATTTCCCTGATGCCGAGCAATGTTGAGCAGTTTTTCATGTGTCTGTTGGCCATTTGGATGTCTTCTTTGGAAAAATGTCTGTTCATGTATTCTGCCCATTTCTTGATTGGATTATTTGTTCTTTGGGTGTTGAGTTTGGGTGTTGAGTTTGATAAGTTCTTTATAGATTTTGGATACTAGCCTTTTATCTGATACGTCATTTGCAAATATCTTCTCCCATTCTGTCGGTTGTCTTTTGGTTTTGTTGACTGTTTCTTTTGCTGTGCAAAAGCTTTTTATCTTGATTAAGTCCCAATAGTTCATTTTTGCCCTTGCTTCCCTTGCCTTTGGCGATGTTTCTAGGAAGAAGTTGCTGCGGCTGAGGTCGAAGAGCTTGCTGCCTGTGTTCTCCTTTAGGATTTTGATGGATTCCTGTCTCACATTGAGGTCTTTCAACCATTTGGAGTCTATTTTTGTGTGTGGTGTAAGGAAATGGTCCAGTTTCATTCTTCTGCATGTGGCTGTCCAATTTTCCCAACACCATTTGTTGAAGAGACTGTCTTTTTTCCATTGGACATTCTTTCCTGCTTTGTCGAAGGTAGCTGACCATAGAGTTGAGGGTCCATTTCTGGGCTCTCTATTCTGTTCCATTGATCTATGTGCCTGTTTTTGTGCCAGTACCATACTGTCTTGATGATGACAGCTTTGTAATAGAGCTGGAAGTCTGGAATTGTGATGCCACCAGCTTTGCTTTTCTTTTTCAACGTTCCTCTGGCTATTCGGTTTCATACAGATTTTAGGATTATTTGTTCCATTTCTTTGAAAAAGTGGATGGTATTTTGATGGGGATTGCATTGAATGTGTAGATTGTTCTAGATAGCATTGACATCTTCACAATATTTGTTCTTCCAATCCATGAGCATGGAATGTTTTTCCATTTCTTTGTGTCTTCCTCAGTTTTTTTCGGGAGTATTTTTTTTTTTTTTAAGATTTTATTTATTTATTTGAGAGAGAATGAAATAGAGAGCATGAGAGGGGGGAGGGTCAGAGGGAGAAGCAGACTCCCTGCTGAGCAGGGAGCCTGATGCGGGACTCGATCCCAGGACCCTGGGATCATGACCTGAGCCGAAGGCAGTCGCTTAACCAACTGAGCCACCCAGGCGCCCTTTCAGGAGTATTTTATAGTTTTCTGAGTACAGATCGTTTGCCTCTTTGGTTAGATTTATTCCTAGGTATCTTATGGTTTTGGGTGTAATTGTAAATGGGATCGAGTCCTTAATCTCTTTCTTCTGTCTTGTTGTTGGTGTATAGGAATGCCACTGATTTCTGTGCATTGATTTTATATCCTGCCACTTGACTGAATTCCTGTATGAGTTCTAGCAGTTTTGGGGTGGAGTCTTTGGGGTTTTCCACATAAAGTATCATATCATCTGCAAAGAGTGAGAGTTTGACTTCTTCTTTGCCGATTTGGATGCCTTTGATTTCTTTTTGTTGTCTGATTGCTGTGGCTAGGACTTCTAATACTGTGTTGAATAGCAGTGGTGATAGTGGACATCCTTGCCATGTTCCTGACCTTAGGGGGAAAGCTCTCAGTTGTTCCCCATTGAGAATGATATTCGCTGTAGGTTTTTCATAGATGGCTTTTATGATATTGAGGTCTGTACCCTCTATCCCTATACTCTAAAGAGTTTTGATCAAGAAGGGATGCTGTACTTTGTCAGATGCTTTTTCTGCATCTGTTGAGAGGATCATATGATTCTTGTTTTTTCTTTTGTTAATGTATTGTATCACGTTGATTGATTTGCGGATGTTGAACCAACCTTGCAGCCCAGGGATAAATCCCACTTGGTCGTGGTGAATAATCCTTTTAATGTACTGTTGGATCCTATTGGCTAGTATTTTGGTGAGAATTTTGCATCCACGTTCATCAAGGATATTGGTCTGTAATTCTTCTTTTTGATGGGGTCTTTGTCTGGTTTTGGGGGTCAAGGTAATGGTGGCCTCATAAAATGAGTTTGGAAGTTTTCCTTCCATTTCTATTTTTTGGAACAGTTTCAGAAGAATAGGTATTAATTCTTCTTTAAATTTTGGTTGAATTCCCCTGGGAAGCCATCTGGCCCTGGGCTTTTGTTTGTTGGGAGATTTTTGATGACTGAGAAGGCATTTGTTTTTAACAACAGCTTCAATTATACCGGTGAAATGCTGATGTTTTAAAAAAAGTTTTGGTGTCATTAAAATGTCTTTCATCAATTTTGGTAGTGTTCAGCATACAAGTCTTTCAGGTCCTTGGTTAAGTTTGTTCCAAAGTTTTGTTTTTTTTTGTTTTTTGATGCTACTGTATGTGGGATTATTTTCATAATTTCCTTTTTGCATAGTTTATTGTTAGTATATGGAAACATAACTGATTTTCTTTTTGCATGTTGATTTTTTTATCCTGCATATTTTTTATACATGTTTATTATTCTCTCAGCTTTTTTGTGGATCATTTAGGTTTTTCTACATATAAGAACATGTCATCAGCAAACATAATTTTACTTCTTCCTCTGTGACTTAGATGCCCTTCATTTCTTTTTCTTGCCTCATTGCCTTGGCTATGACTTACAGTTCTGTCCTGAATAAAAGCAGCAAGAATGGGAATCCTTTCATTTTTGTTGATCTTTAGAGGAAAAGCTTTCAGTTTTTAACTGGTGAGTGTGATGTTAGCAGTGAATTTGTTATATATGGCCTTTATTATGTTGAAGTAAATTCCTTGTATACCTAGGATGTTGAAAGTTTTTATCATGAAAGGATATTGAATTTTCTCAAATGCTTTTTCTGCATTTTATTGAGATCACATGATTTTTACTCTTCATTTTTTAATGTGATATATCACATTAATGGATCTGTGTATCTTGAACCATCCTTCATTCAGGAATAGATTCTACTTAGTCATGGCACATGGTCCTTTTAATGTGCTGTTGAATTCAGTTTGTTAATACTTCTCAGGGATTTTGTATCTGTATTTATCAGGGATCTTGGCTTACAGGTTTCTTGTGTAATATCTGCCTGGCTTTGGTAATAGGATAATGCTGGCCTCAGAAGATGAGTTTTAGAGTGCTCAATTCCTCTAATTTTTGGGAAGAGTTTGAAAAGTCTCAACATTATTATTATTTTTTTTAATTTGGTAACATTTAGCAGTAAAAACATCTTTTTTTTTAAATTGGGAGTTTTGATTACTGATTCAGTCTCCTTACTTGTTATTAATTTGTCCCAATTTTCTATTTCTTCCTGATTCAATCTTGGTAGGTTTTATATTTCTAGAATTTACCATTTCTTCTAGGGCATCCAATTTGTTGACATACAATTGTTCATAGCAGCCCCTTCTCCTTGTTATCTTTCTGGCACCAGTTGTGATTTTTTATTTTACTTATTTGAGTGTTCTCTGCATTTTTCTTAGTTAGCCCAGCTAAAATTTGTCAGTTTTCTTTCTCTCTTCAAAAAATTAACTCTTAGCTTTGTTGATTTTTAAATTTGTTTTTCTACTCTGTTTCATGTATTTATTAAATTGAACCCTTATATTACACCGTACATAAAAAGTCAACTGAAAATGCATTACAAACTTCAGTATAAGATTTGAAACTGTATAAACCCTATAAGAAAACACAGAAGTAAAGCTTCTTGACCTTAGTGTTGGCAGTGATTTCTTAGGAAAAATGCCAAAAGCATAAGCAACAAAAGCAAAGTAGGCAAGTGGGACTACATCAAACTGAAAAGCTTCTACGCTGCAAAGCAAATAATCAACAGTTAAAAGGCAACCTATGGAATGCGAAAAAATACTTGAAACAATGCATTTGATAAAGAGTTAATATCCAAAATACATAAAGTACTCCTATAATTAAATAGCAATGAATAAGTAAATAAATACATAGGCAAAGAACTTGAATGGACATTTCTCCAAAGAAGAAACACAAATGACCAGCAAGTGTATAAAAAGATGTACAACATCGCTAATCAGCAGGGAAATGCAATTCAGAAGCACAGTGGGATATTATCTCACACCTGTTATGATGGCCGTTATAAAAACAAAACAACAAAAGATAGCAAGTGTTGGCAAAGATGTAGAGAAATTGGAACCTTTGTATGTTATTGGTAAAAATGTGAAAAGGTATAATCTCTATGGAAAACAGTGTGCAGTTTCCTTAAAAAATTAAAAATATGGGGCGCCTGGGTGGCTCAGTCGTTAAGCGTCTGCCTTCGGCTCAGGTCATGATCCCAGGGTCCTGGGATCGAGCCCCGCATCAGGCTCCCTGCTCTGTGGGAAGCCTGCTTCTCCCTCCCCTACTCCCCCTGCTTGTGTTCCCTTTCTCGCTGTCTCTCTCTGACAAATAAATAAATAAAATCTTTAAAAAAAAAAAATTAAAAATAGTACTACTGGGATGCCTGGGTGGCTCAGTTGGCTAAGCATCCAACTCTTGATTTCAGCTCAGGTCAGGATCTCAGGGTTTGTGAACTCGAGCCCTGCACTGGGCTCTGCACTGGACATGGAGCCTACTTAAGATTCTCTGTCTACCTGTCCCTATGCCCTTCCCCCCCACCCCCACATGTGCTCTCTCTCGCTAAAAAAAAAAAAAAAAAAAAAATAGAACTACCATATGATCCAGCAATTTCATGTCTGGATATTTATTCAAAAGATTTGAAATGAGGATCTCAAACAGATATCTGTACTCGCATGTTCATTGCAGCATTATTCACAATAACCAAGATATGGAAACAATGTAAATGCCCATCTGCAGATGTACAGATAAAGAAAATTTGGTGTATACATACACTGGAATATGGAATATTATTAAGTCTTGAAAAAGAAAGAATTTCTGCCATAAGTGACAACGTGGATGGATCTGGAGGATATTACACCCAATGAAATAAGCAGTTACAGAAGGGCAAATACTACTTGACTCCACTTATATCAAATATCTAAGACAGTCAGAATCGTAAAAGCAGAGAGCAGAATGGCTGAGGGAGGGGAGAAATGGGAAGTTTCTGTTGGAACAGGTGGTAAGTGTCAGTTACGAAAGATGAGTGAGTCTAGAGATCTGTACACCACCACACCTGTACCTGATAGTATGTCTTATGCACTTAAAAAATTGAAGAGGCTAGATTTCATGTTAAGTATTCTTACCACAGTAAAAACAACACAATAATTTAACAAATCAAGTTAGTTTAAATGTATTTCACAAAATTAGTTATTTTTTTATTTTGCATTTTGTTAATCCACACTTACCGTTTTATTATATGATTGAATACTTCTGTTTCCACAGAATTTCTTCTTCCCTCCCTAATCTTTTAATCAGATCCTCTGAGAGAGCTGGAATGAGTAACATGATTTAAAAGAGCAGCATTAGCCTTCATTTTTATTTCAATTCAAGCCAGTTTGTTTCAGTTTCATCATATTCTAACTTTTATTACAAATGTTTTCTTGGATATAAAGGATTCATTATAATTCTGCTATAGATATCAATTGGCTTTTCAAACTTTAGTCATAGCAACATTTACTGAGACGATTTAATGTGACTAGTTCTTTCCAACCATTATCTCCTTCTTGTATTTCATGCCTCTGAGACAGAAACTGTCATTATCCCTACATTCTGCAGATTAGAAGACCAAGCTTTACAGAGATTAAGTGAGGAATCCATGGTGATCTTGATCCACAGAGGTAGAGTTGGAGCCCAGATCCACATTTTAGAACATTTAGAGAAAAATGAAGAGGAGATACAAGACAGTCACTTGTTGTTGGGTTATTTTTGGAAGTAAAATTGATAACTTTGGGTAAGAATGTTCATATTGCATTGAGGTTATTTTCTCTTCAGATCACAATTAACTGCATGTAGCCAAAAATAGTCACTTCCATATTTAGAGTCTGGGTTTTAACAATACAATTCATGGGGTCAGTTACGATGTTTTGTACCCTGTTCTGTTAGCAGTGACACAATCCCACATGTAAAATCATTCTGGGATTGGAAAAAAAAAATCTGCTTATTATCTTTGATATTTTGTATTTCTTCTCTTGAAATTGGTCTTCAGCAATAAATTATAAATGAATAACAAACATCTGAAAGAATTTGGACCCTCACCAAGAATAAAATAAATGGAATAAAACTTTTCACCTTTCAGTTTGGTAAATGAAAAAGACTGATAATCCTTGTTGGTAAAAAGCAGGCAAACATTCCTTGATGGCCACTGTGTAAATGGAAGTAATAATTTTGGAGGGCAGTTTGCTGATACCTCTGAAAATTAAACATATAAACTTTGGACACAGCCATTATACTCCTAAGATAATTTCTTGCATCTCAGTTATGCAAATAGATAGGAGGAAAAAATACAGAAACCATATACAAACTGTATGAGTTTAAATTGTTAAACTATTACAGTCTTGCTTAACTCCACTATAAATGGAGCCCTTTATAGAATCTAATTGAATGTTGTATGAAGTAATCCATTAAACAATTAATTTGCATCTAGCAATCACAACTTTTTAATCTTTAAAAAAGCCAAATTTGTATTACCTTTAACCAACCAAATTTTATTTATTTATTTATTTATTTTTAAAGATTTTATTTATTTGAGAGAGAGAGAGAGCATGAGAGGGGGGAGGGTCAGAGAGAGAGGCAGACTCCCTGCTGAGCAGGGAGCCCGATGTGGGACTCGATCCCCGGACTCCAGGATCATGACCTGAGCCGAAGGCAGTCGCTTAACCAACTGAGCCACCCAGGCCCCCACCAAATTTTATTTTTAAATTGCAAAGTAATATATATGTTAGAACTCATAAAAGAGTATGAGATATGTAATTTTCCTCCTTTGACACCAAGTAAAACATATGTTGATTTTGCTATCTGAGCACATGGGAGATTTTTTGTTTGAGATCTTGTATGAATTGGAAATGATTTTCTGGGGTTATCAGGTTATTCTCAATTGTTAATATATGGATTGAGGAAATCTGTTCATTCTATTAAGTATATTAGACTTGGACCATAGTTTGCTAATTTTAATAGCCTTAACTAACAAAGGGATAATAATCAACCACCCATATTAACCCCTCTAAATCACCAACATTGATACATAGCCATGAATGTCAGTCACTCGAATCCTCTTCAGTAGTAACATTCTTTTGATTTTTCTGCCAGATGCACATCTTTCTCAAATACGTTTTAACAGAAAAATTAAAAAATATATCAGATATTCTCGATATGAAGTAAGTAAGGAATATCACAACCATTGGGGGAAAACTTTTGCTAAAATGTCCTCAGAATAGATTGAAGAAAGAATTCTGAAGGGACATCATAAAGGTTTAGTTTATTCCTCTTATTTTTAACATAAGAGAAACTGAGAGGTTTTACATATTTTCAGATCAGATTTTAAGACCAGACCACTAGTTAGAGGCAGAATGTGGTGATGTCCTGACTCCCCATCTTGAGGCAAGGCACTTCCAGCCACCACGCGTGGCATTCTACTTGGCTGTTTCCAATTAAATATACCTATGGCTTGTTGAGCAGCCTCACTCTTCCCTTACTCTTACCCTCTTGGCTTTTATGGACAGTAATTAGAATAAAGGACAGGAAAGAAGGTCACAGGTTTATCTGTAGCTATTCATTCACTCATTTTACAGTGATTTAGTAAGCACCAAAAATATGCCGAATATGTCCTTCTGCTTGCTGTGGATACAAAAGTGAACGAAGTGGTTCTTTTAAGCAAAATGGATACAAAATTTTAGATGATTTTAAGGCCTCTTCTCATGTGGACTCTAGTCCTATCCATACTTAAATATTTCCTTTTGTTTTTTTGTTTTTTGCTGATCATAGGAATTTATTAGTTTTAGAGTGAATTGGCATATACATTATTTGTAAGTAATCATATAATATCCAACTTGGATTTTTTAATTTCTTTTGGACATTAGTAATCAAGAGTTCCAAGTATGTCGAGCACTACCCAAAGGAATTCTATCAAACTGGTTAAATGTACAGTATCTGGAGCTAGAATTCCAGAGTCTGGATCCCAGGTGTGCCAGTTAACAGTTTTGTAACCTTGGGAAGTTTTTAAAATGCTCAGTATCTTGGCTTTCTTATGGGTAGAATGGGCACAGTAGTTCTGAGGTATCAGGTTCAATTTTTTTGAAGATTGATAATGTAGATTGTGTAGATAGCTATTATTACTTCTGTCAATAAACGAATAAAGCAGGAGAAGAATAAAACAGTGTTAGAACTAGTAAAACAGCAGACTCCGGCAAAATGAGAAAGTCCTCCACACCTGTGGCACCACCTCTTCCCCTGAGAATTAATCCTGGCATGCCTTCCTTCAGAGTCCTAACAGTCTTTCAGTTAGTGCAGTGCTCCAAGCATCAGTCACGGGAGGTGATTCTTTTTTTTTTTTTTTAAAGATTTTTTTAATTTATTTGACAGAGAGCGAGAACAGGAACACAAGCAGGGGGAGTGGGAGAGGGAGAAGCAGGCTTCCTGCCGAGCAGGGAGCCCGATGTGGGACTCGATCCCAGGACCCTGGGATCATGACCTGAGCCGAAGGCAGACGCTTAACGACTGAGCCACCCAGGCGCCCAACGGGAGGTGATTCTTGAAGCCACTTTGCCATCCCAAACATGTTCTGTAGACAGCATCTCAATGCTTCATGGGTTGACACTGTTTTCCTGGGAAAAAGAAGGAAATTGGTAGGATTCAAAGTTCCTTGTAGCGAAGGTAATCATATTTTGCAGTTTGTCCCGGAAAGCCTCTGTTTTCAGCCCAGTGTAATTATTGTTAGTATTCCCTCTCACTCTCAAAGTTTTCCACTTTGGATAACAAATTTTATGACGGCTTTAATCATATCTTACTATAAAGGGCATAGTGTAGATTATTTTCACTATTTTGAACTTGGTGTTTCTCATAACTGTCCTTCACAAATGGAAACAAGGAACAACAGAGCTGATTCTCATATGTATGAATATTAAAGTCTAGCTGTAAAAACATTTATATATATGAAAAAAAAGCTTCATAAGATTGTCAAAGGGTAAGTTTCATCTTCACTTTTATTTTCCAATAAATGTTAAAATTTTATTGCTTGTTCAAATACCCAATTCTTATGTGTGTTTAACAATTACTGACAATTTCAAGAAATACAAACCTGAAACTTGGATTCAATGTTCCTTCCAGGACCAACTTCTTTTTAAGTGACTAGAACAATTTACCATTCTCAAGAGGCTTGTTAATTTCTTATCTCCAGATGACAGTCTTAAAGTAGATGACTCATTTACAAACTATTAGACAGTCTTTTATGAACCAATGCATATGTTTTATGTTTAACTTTTAATATGAATTTTTTATACCTTAGATAAATTGAACTCAGGACATATTTACATATCCTAAATCAAGTCCATGTAATAAATATTTATTTGCATAGTATTTGCATAGTTGTGATGGAATCCCTATTCAGAGAATAAAGTTTTAGTAATAAATTCTTTCATTCAGCCATGGTTATTGAGTGTTGAACAACGTTCCTGACCTTTGTCTTCCTACAAATCACTCACAGATGAATTTATAACAAATAATCAGTTGGTAAGTGTTAATAAATTATTTTTAATTAGTTTTCACTTAGCTTCTTTAAAGTTTTAAATATATTAACAAAAATCAGTGGTATGATATGTCATTCATCAAAGCAGATCTTACCTTTAAATAATGCCCTTACTCTTAGGCATTTACACACACATAGAGCATATGCAAATAATATTAAGTTTTTGTAGACCCCTAACATTATTCATTAGAATCCAATTATTACTTACAACTATCCCAGTGGAAGTAGTACTAAAACAATTCAAGCTGATCTTAATAAGAAATTGAGAAGATCAAGTAAAAACATGCCACTGGAAAATCTAAGTTTCCATTGATTCCTTATTAAGAAACTGAATACCAAAGTGTAAAAAATGTAACAGGGTAGATACTATATATACATAGTAAAACAATTTTTTAACATTGTTCATATTTTAGATTATATGGTATTTTAGATTATATGATTTTTAGATTGAATAATGTTAGAAAGTATTGATAATTTCTGTTACTAACAGATATGAATTGTTTCCTAAGTGCATTTCTTTCAAATGTGGTTATTGGTTATATATTCAGATGTAGTTTTATAATGGGATTTAGAGAGTATTAGAGTAGAAATATCAGAAAAATGTGCTAGCCAATGGCATAAGTTTTGGCCTTGTTATTTCTGCTAAAATTATAGTAAAATATTTGCTAAAATGTGCTAAAAAGAGATCATGCCCATGGATTATGAAAAGTCATCTTCTTAATTCTGAATTAAATTGACTATGAAGACAAATCATAAATATTTCAGCTGTGTTGGAAAAAAGTCTGATCTGTGTTGTCTCTTAGAAATGGTCTTGTCTTCTTGTTTGTTAAAAATTATTCTGTCTAGTATGTTTGTGCATTTCAACGAAATAGTATTTTTAAAGAACATGTCCCAGTGCTTGCAACATAGTAATTGTTTAGAGAATGTGGCAATTCTCCTCTTATCTTTATGTCTCTGTCTCTCTTTTTATCTCCTTCAGTCTCTCTTTCTCTTTCTCTTGCTGGCTCCATTTCTGTTTTTTCATTCCTTGGTTTCTTGAGCATGTATATGCCTCTGACTTTCTTTTCCTTTCCTTTTCAAACTTAATTAGAAGATCTAGTTTCTAGTCTCAGTTTCACAAACTCAGTAATATCTTAGGTTACAGCTCACAATAAATTGGCTTTTGAAACTCTTGGGGACATTCAATCTCAGTAAAATTTCAAAAGCAGAAGAATGTACTGATAATTCTAATTCATTTGGAGGCCTCCGACTTCCCTATTCCCTGTTTGCCCACTCTTAAAAACCAGTTACAGGGGCGCCTGGGTGGCTCAGTCGTTAAGCGTCTGCCTTCGGCTCAGGTCATGATCCCAGGGTCCTGGGATCGAGCCCCGCATCGGGCTCCCTGCTCCGCGGGAAGCCTGCTTCTCCCTCTCCCTCTGCCCCTGCTTGTGTTCCCTCTCTCGCTGTGTCTCTCTCTGTCAAATAAATAAAATCTTTAAAAAACAACAACAACAAAAAAACCAATTACATTATCTAATTCAGTTCTAACCTAATTCAATTTAAAAAGATTACTAAAGGTTTATTGTATGCAAAGCAACGATTTAATTTCTCTGGGGAATGATGGTTAATAATTTATCATCTAAAAAGGAATAATATAGAAAGATGATATAACAGTGGATATGTATGAATATGTACTCATGTAAATCCAGAGCTTAAAAATCTGTGTGAAACAACAGACTGCCAAAAATAGTTGATAAATCAGCCATTTTAACACACACCTCTCAGGGACTGACAAATCAAGTAAGAAATAGAGGTGCCTGAGTGGCTCAGTCAGTTAAGCCTCTGCCTTCAGCTCTCAGGTCATGATCCCAGGTCCTGGGATCGAGTCCTGCATCGGGCTCCTTGCTCAGTGGGGAGCCTGCTTATCCCTCTGCTGCTCCCCCTGCTTGTGCTCGCTCTTTCTTTCTGACAAAAAAATAAAATCTTTAAAAAAAATTTAAAAAAACCTTAATAACCCAAAGCTGTATTAAAAAATCAATATGTTTAGAAATCAAATGACATATTCTTTTTTTTTTTTGAAAGATTTTATTTATTTATTTGACAGAGAGAGACACAGCGAGAGAGGGAACATAAGCAGAGGGAGTGGGAGAGGGAGAAGCAGGCTTCCCGCTGAGCAGGGAGCCCGATGAGGGGCTCGGTCCCAGGACCCTGGGATCATGACCTGAGTCGAAGGCAGAAGCTTAATGACTAAGCCACCCAGGCACCCCTCAAATGACATATTCTTAAATAATTTGTATTAAAATGAAATTATAAAGAACACTAGAGAAGATTACTAAGCTAAAAGCTATTTCATAGAAAAGATTAATAAAAGAATGATATAATTTTGAAATGAGGTGAAATAATTCGTATAAAACTACAAATTGCTGGACTTAACACAGGAGGAAATAAAACATAAATAGTGATAAATAAAGATGGTATTCAAAACCTATGCCCATAAATATCCAAGTTGTAGCTGTTTTCATAGGAATTCTGTTAAATTTTTAAGACTAATTAAACTGTCCACATAAACTGTTGAAGAAAAGAGAAAAATCAGACCTTCCAAACTCATTTAAGGAGACAAGTGCAATCTTAATCCCAATAAAGAGGAAAAGTATTGGCTCTTCTTATGATTGCGTAAGAAAAATCTGAAATAATGCAAGGACTAAATAAAATAAAAATGCATTTTATAATACATAATTACCAAGTAATAGTTATATAAGTTACAAAATGATTCAACATAAGAAATTTATCAATATAGTTTATGTAACTCCATTTATGCATTAATGATTTCTAGGAAGAAAATTATTTGATATCTTTAGATGCGGAAAAAATGCTTTAGTAACGTTTTGATAACAACTCTTAAGTTAGAGATATGTGGGAACTGATGTTTATATTTACTTGTTTTATATAAGAAAGACATATATATTATATATAAATAGTATATTGCTATAAAAACAGACATTCCTAATAAATATATCTAAAAACAGATAAAATAAATATTTTTCCATTAAGTGCAATAATTGCTGAAAATCTACAACAAACATTATACTTACTGAAAACATTAGATGCTCTTTTTAAAAGATGGGTCAAGATGAGGACATTGACTAACATAGCTACTATAACATAGCATTCGATGTCTTGATCAGTGCTCTGAGAAAAACTAAGTGTTAAGGATTGAAAGAGAAAAGATAAAATTGTGATTTGAGGGAAGATTTAGTGGTTAGGTACCTAAAAACAATAATGATCACAATAAATCACGATCAGTGAAGTATTTGGACTAATAAGTTTTCCACAAAGTTGTCAGGTAAAATACAAACATAATAAAATCAGTAGCATCCCTCTCTAAACCAGTTATAACCAACTATAAATAAGACACTTTGTAGAAAATTCACAAAAACTAAAATATATTTAGGACTTAGCTTAACCACAACCGTTACACAAGAAATCTGTGGAAAAATTCTGAAGGTAATAAGGTAAAACATGATCTGGATGAGTGGAGAGACATTGCTGTTCTTTAATCAGTGATAATATATTTTTTAAAACCTCTCATTTTTAATATTAGTGATTTTGATCAATTCCATTCAAACCCCCAGGTGGATACTCTTGAGAACTATCATAAATTTACTCTAAAGTATGAATGGAAGAATCACGGTTAACAAGTAGTTAAATACCGTCTTAACCCTTGCTTCTTCAAGTGTGATTTTGGACAGGTGTCACTGTGATCATACTGGTGGGATCTGGTAATTTATGGAAAACACAGACTCTTGGGACTCACCCCAGACCTAGTGGGTCAGAATATGTATTTTATCAAGGTCCTCAAGTGATCTGCATGCAAGTATTTGTGTGTGTGTGTGTGTGTGTATACGGATTTATGTATGTTTTACTAGAGAAGAGATTCCTATAAATCAGTAAGAGAAAGATCAATATCTCGATATAAGATTGCAAACATTGTTGGGGCGCCTGGGTGGCTCAGTCGTTAAGCGTCTGCCTTCGGCTCAGGTCATGATCCCAGGGTCCTGGGATCAAGACCCACATCGGGCTCCTGCTCCACGGGAAGCCTGCTTCTCCCTCCCCTACTCCCCCTGCTTGTGTTCCCTCTCTCGCTGTGTCTCTCTCTGTCAAATAAATAAAATCTTTTAAAAAAAGAAAAAAAAAAGATTGCAAACATTGTTGAACCAAGAACTTACAGAAGACGACTAAAAAATCAATAAGCTTATAAGGAGAGGTTCATGTTCATATAAAAATGAAAAAATTTTTTTCCACACATTTGCCTTTATTGTGAACAGAAGGTGGGAGACTTCCAGCAATAGTAAATTAATTTACAAAAGCAGGGATTCAGTGAAGCCACCTGGTTGGAGCTTTGGGAGGTTATATATAGATGCAGACCCAGAGCAGCAAGAAGAGGACTACAAAGCCCATGAAGAGTGAGGCCACCAAGGAGATGAGGAGCTCTTTGTAGAGATCCCAAGTGTACTTCGTGGTGGTAACCTCTCAATGGAGGAACCAGGTGGTGAAGAACATGCCAATGGCCAATAACACCATGGTCAGATGGGGGAAGACTGCCAGGTTCACTGGGCTGGTGTATCTGCTCATGGCCTCAGGCTCCATTTCGCCAGGAACAAGGTCGTCTGTTGCTCCTCTACTGGAATAGAAAAATGAAAATTATATAAAGAGATACCATTTTGGATATATTATGGGCCCGGATAATGACATGTTTGGCAGAGAGTTCACATTCTGCCAGTATGAATCCTGACATTCTGTTGTAGGGCTGTAGATGGCTGCAGGACTCCTGGAAAGCATGAAACAATTCTTAGTAAAATTAAATATTCACATGCTCGATGGGCCAGCAATCCCAGGCCTAGACATAGACCCCAAAGTCTGTGAGGGAACACACACAGGTTGATTAGCACAGTGTTGCTTGTGGTGTCAACAAGCTGCAGACTCCAGGCATTCATAACTTCAGGATGGATAGGTGTGTGTGGTGGGTGTACACTGTGGAGTAAGCAGCTGCCTTTGGCTCAGGTCATGATCCCGGAGTCCAGAATCGAGCCCTGCATCGGGCTCCCTGCTCAGTGGAGAGTCTGCTTCCTCCCTCCCCTGCTTGTGCTCTCTCTCTCTCACTCACTCTATCTCAAATAAATAAATAGAATCTTAAAAAAAAAAAAACAAGGCATGCCTTGTTGGAAAGTAAAAATGGCTCAATAGGTTTTTGTAAGTTAAAAAGATAAGAACAAAAACTGTTCACTTGATGAGACCACATAGAAAAGAAGCATACACATCAAATACATTGGAATAGTTCACTATTTTAGGGAGGTATGGAATAGGAACAGGAATGGGGAATAGGTAGACTATACCAAATAATTGAATTGAGAAAGGGACTAATGGTAATAATTTGCTGTGAATTAAGGTGCATAATTAACTTTTTGGAAGAGAAAGAGGGAGGCAGAGACAGAATGTAAATTATAAGAATTTTAATATAGATTATAAAAATAATTATGTAAATTAAAATGTAATTACATAAAATGTAAAAGTCAGTAGTCCCTATATTCAAGAGTTTTGAGATGTAACTCCGTCAAGTACAATAATATAATGCTTAGAAGTGATACCTCTCCTGAACGTTTTAATACATTTTCAGTATATTAAGACTTTGCACTTTAATCCCAAGAAAACTTTTTAGAGCCATGATGGTGTTAAAATAATCTCTTTAAAAATTTAAATTTTGCTGAGATGCAGTTATTTTTTTTTTTTAAGATTTTATTTGAGAGAGAGAGGAATGAGAGAGAGAGAGCACGTGTCAGGGAGGGGCAGAGGGAGAGGGAGAGGCAGGCTCCCCAGTGAGCAGGGAGCCTGACACGGGACTCAAACCCAAGACCCTCGGGATAATGACCTGAGCTGAAGGCAGACGCTTCACGGGCTGAGCCACCCAGGTGCCCCTGTTGAGATGCAGTTAAACCATGATTTACCAACTGGAGGATGAAGGGTCAACTTGGAACAGCAGATGTGTCTGGTGTGGCCTGTATAGTGTTCCTAAATACGATAGGTCATCACTAAGACTGAATAGTCGTTAAATTTCACAGAAAAGTCTTAGGAGATCACAAGTTCTGGCCACGTGGGCCCTCTCTCTTTATGTGGCAGTGCTTTGGTAGTTGCTGGGGAGCAGCAGCTATGTGAACGTGGACCGTGCATTCTCCAGGTCAGCACGTCCTTGCCTGATGTGCTGGCGTTGAGACCAGCCGCCTGGCTCCTGCTGACCGTGCATTGCTGAGGCCTCAGGGAGAGCATGTGGTGGAACATGCCCTGGAGCTTGGCAAAGACGATTCTCTTTCATCATGTCTGGACTGTCTCAAGCTTCACTGTCACATCTCTCGCTTGTATCCTTCCACAGACCTTTGGGTTGATTACATGGGGGTTCTTCTGTCCTGCTTCTGCATATACTCAGATGAAACGTTTTTAAATCCTATTGCCCACAAGTGAACTTCTGTCCTGTTGAATGTAATCTCACCATTGCCCTTCTCAGACTGTCTTCACTTTAGATACTTTGAAATCTCTTCTTCCCCCTTTTCCAATCTCATATAAATGCTGACAATAATAATATCTGTCAGACTGACGGCTAGAAAACACTAAAACGGTATTGTTATTATTGTGTTGAGTCTGGCAACACTTGTCTCATTGAAATATAGGCCAGTGAGTTGTGTTATATTAGTTAACAGAAATATTTCCAGTCTTCCTCTTAAATCTGTATTCATCCATTACTTATCATGGGTGCTCTAATTTTAGGAATGCTGTTGATTTTATTAAGTATTATTAATGATGAGTATTAAAATGGTTTATTTCTAGGTGTCTGTTTTTATTTATTTATTTTATTTATTTTTTTTAAAGATTTTATTTATTTATTTGACAGAGAGAGACGCAGCGAGAGCAGGAACATAAGCAGGGAGAGTGGGAGAGGGAGAAGCAGGCTTCCCGCTGAGCAGGGAGCCCGATGCGGGGCTCGATCCCAGGACCCCGGGATCATGACCTGAGCTGAAGGCAGATGCTTAACGACTGAGCCACCCAGGCGCCCCGGTGTCTGTTTTTATGTATACTTTTTTGGCCATTTATTCAACAACATGAAACACATGTACTTAGTGTGTTACCAGGGGCCAGGGATGTCTGTGGGAGTAAGGCTGCTTCTGTGCTCCTTGGAGCTTACAGAATGTAGACAAGAGGGTAGGAAACAACGAATAAAAGCCTATGTAGAGAGGGTAGTAGGTGAAGTATAGAGGGTTATTTCTACCTGTAGAGATGAAGGATATGAGAGGGAAAATTTTCATAGATTCATGGAGGAAGTGACCAGACAAGATATGTTTTCTGCCCCTCATTAACCCTGGTCCTGGCTCCCTTACTGGCTTTATTATTTAATTTTACTTTTTTTCCCCACTTGATTAAAATGACTCCCGAGTGCACCAAACATTGCTATAATCTAATCAACAGCATGATTTTTGTTAAGGGAAAAAAAAACACTTGTAGAGAAAAAACAAACAACTGTGAGCATAGCTCTTTTCACACTTCACTTTAATAAAAAGGATAATTACTTTGGCTTTGGAAAATAACTAGATTTCCACATAGTTTCCATCACTTAAGGGATTTCTTGTTCCTGTATCATTAACTCCCCCAATACAAGTCTTCTCCAGTCTAGATGAGTTATTTTGTTTCAGCATCTGCTGGGGTGCACAGGGCATGAGGCAATTTTAGCAGGACCCAGACAGACTCTTTTTTTCTGAGCTATAAATGTATTTTAACATCCATTGGGGAAAAAAAAATATGTTGCCATTCAAACATGCAATTTGATGGAAAGAATTGGGTCAGGTCAGACTGAAGTCCGTGACTAAAAAATTGGAAAATAAATGGTAAGTGAATAGCAGAAATGGTACATAGAAATGGAAAAACTGAGGGTAGATCTTAGGTGGCTGAAGTTTAAACATTCCGGACCAGGTGCTTTTTATGATCACTTTGAACTTCAAATTCAGTGGTTTTATGAAATTTCTTTCCTCATGGGAGACCCTGAGACTTCTCAGAGACTGAAGTGTCCACTGAGGTATGGCAAGGAAGCCCACATGAAGATGTCCTAAGGATGCTCAGAATTTTGCCTGAGATACAAATTAAGCCCCTTGGGATAATGAACATAGCCCCTGGGACATGCATTTACTCCTGCCCGACAGGAAGATTCAGCTGATGCCAAGCAAAAGGAACCTAAAATGGCTAGAGAATAAGAGAGATTCCCACAAGTGACATCAAGGCTCCTGCAAAATGAAATCTCTCACCACACGGCTGACTTTCCAATACAAGTCATGCTAGAAGAAATCCTAAATCATCTTTCCCTTCCTTCATTAGGCAGTGGTTTGCAAATCATCCTACAAAGAGACTTTCAAAGAATAAAGAACGAAAAGAAATAGGAAAAGCATAGAAGTGTGTATCAAGTGGTCCATCAGTATAAATTTTATGTGTGTGGATTTGTGTGATATTTGTCAGCTTTGGAAGTTGTAATTTTTTTATTTACTCTAAAGTATTTACTCCTGTGCTTAGCTTCTTGAGGGATTTTCTAAAGATTATATATTGTTCAAACTGTAAGCACATCTGTGAGATGCAATTCAGTAATTTCCCTAGAAGGAAGAGCAGGAGATGGGCCTTCTTCCCTCTTCATTTTTTTTAAAGTTTTTATTTTATTTAAAAATATATATATATATATATTTAATCTGAAAATATATTACATGAAATGGAAAAATTCTTGAAGTGCAACTATGTAATTTGGTTAGAAAATTCAAATCTTTTGTTAATTATATTTAGTTTTAAAATGTCAAACTATAACATTAGCCATTTTACCTAGTTTTTAGTGTACATATCGAAGGCATGAATTATATTCAGTGTTGTACAACCGTTGTCACTGTCTATTCCCAGAAGTTTTTCGTCACCCAAACAGAAATTCTGTAACCATTCAGAATATTTATTGGGAGTAATGAAATGCCATTAAGCAACACCTCCCCACTGCCTCCTCAACCTTGCCCCAAATAACCTCTAATCTGTTTTCTGTCTCTATGAATTTTCCTATTATTTATGTTTCATAAAGCGGAATCATCCAATATTTGTCTTTTTGTGTCAAACTTACTTCACTTAGCATGTTTTCACACTTCATCCATGTTGGAGCATGTATCAGATGCCATTCCTTTTTGTGATTGAATAATATTCCATTGTGTAGATAGAACACATTTTGTTTATCCATTCATCTGTTGAGGGATGCCTGAGTTTTTTCTACCTTTTAGCTATTGTGAATAAAGCTAAAACAAACCTTGACATACAAATGTCTCTTTCAGTCCAGGTTTTCAATTCATTTGGGTTTATATCTAGAAGTGAAATTGTTGCATCATGTGCTTTTTGCTTTACAAGGAACCACCAAATTTTTTTCCACAGTGGTTGCACCATTTTACATTCCAACCAGCAATATATGAGGGTTCCAAATTTTCCACATCCTAGCCAACACTTGTTATTTTCAATATTTTTATTATAACCATCCTTATAGATATGAACTGGTACCTCCTCGTGGTTTTGATCTGCATTTCTCTTACGACTAATAGGGTTGAGAATCTTTTCATGTGCTTATTGGCAATTTGTATGTCCTCTTTGGTCTGTTCAAGTCTTTTGCCCCATTTTACATTGGGTTTTCTTGTTGAGGTTTAGGGCTTCTGTACATATTTTGGACATTGAACCCTTATCACATGCATAATGTGCAAATATTTTTCCTATTCTGTTGCTTGTCTTTTTATTTTTTTTTAAGATGTATTTATTTTGAGAGAGAGAGAGAGACAGAAGGAGACAGAGAGTGAACATGAGCAGGGGGAGGGGCAGAGGGAGAGAATCTTTCGAGCGGACTCCCTGCTGAGCAAGGAGCCCAACACGGTGCTTGATCCCACAATCCATGAAATCATGACCTGAGCCAAAACCAAGAGTCAGACGTTTGACTGACTGAGCCACCTCAAGTGCCTCTTTTTACTTTCTTGATAATGTCCTTTGATGCACAAAAGGCTCTTTTTTTTATTTTGATGAAATCAAATTTATCTATTTTTTCTTTTGTTGATCATGCTTTCGTGTCCTATCTAAGAATCCATTGTCAAATCCAAAGTAATGAAGATGAATCCTTTTGTTTTATTCTAAGGGTTTTATGGTTCATCTCTATATTTAGGTCACTGATCCATTCTGGGTTACTTTTTGAATATGGTATAAGGTAGGGGTCCAGTTTCATTCTTTGGAATGTGAAGATCCAGTTGTGCCAACACTGTTAGTTGAGAGACTGTTCTTTCCCCATTGAACAGACTTGGTGCTCTTGTCAAAAATCAGCTGGTCGTAGATACATGGGTTTATGTTTATTATGGACTCTGAATTTTATTTCATTGGTCTATATGTCTAGCCTATGCTGGTCTTACACTTACAATTTTTCTTACACTGGCCTCTTCCCTAAATTAATTAAGTGCACACCCCTCACAATCTGGGTGTTCCAGTTATATCATCTGAGGACCTCTGAGAATTTATTTTCTTTTTTCTGTTTCGTGTTTCAGTTTCTTTTTTAAAAATATAAACAATGCCATCTATTTTTTATCATTTGTTGTGCATATACATATATATAAACATGTATAAATATGTATATATATATTTATACAAATGTCTGTACAAATCAGTGACAGTATAGTTTTACCCTTGTCAATCTTTTAACTAGCTCTCTCTATATAAAGGGCAGATTTCAAGTAGTTGTTTATCTGGATCTGGATCTCTCTACCTTAAATGTGCTTATTATTTAACAAAATATTACTTGTTACTACATAGCTTATTTTCTCAAACTCTACTATGAAGTTGAGATAGTCCAATTCGGTTGATTGGTTAGGTTTCATTATACTGTATTTGTTTTATATAATTTCTTCCTTTTTTATACAGAAAATCTTCAGGTGAGTAACAACAGCAACAACAGAAAGTTGGCTGTAGATGAGTAAAGAATTAAAAGGCTTTCATTAACCTGTATGTCTTGGTGGCAGGTGCTCTCTGGCTATTGCTATTTTGAGTCACTGGAGTCTCTGCTTGTTGCATATGAAGGAATTAAAAACACAGCTTTCTCTATGTCTATAATTAGGAGTATTGCCATGGCCTTGAATACTATCTTCTTGTTAGTGATATGCCTTTTAAATAGTTTGCATATAAGAGGCCAATAGTCAAGAGTTGCAGCTGCTTAAGAGATGAGAATCTAGGATAGTATTTCCTATCACTGTGTCTTTCCCTAAGATTTTCATGTGTGTTATGGGGAAAAAAAATGTTCTGTAATTAAATTTGAGAAAAACTTATTTATATAACAGTTTTGTTTCTTCTTAATAGTCATTTTTCTCAGAATCTTTCATGCAAGATGTCCATGGTAACTCTGTAAGAAAGTATGGATTGCAGGCTTTCCTAACTTGGATCTCAGAAACTGATCTGCGTAGGACAGCTATGTAACACCATTTTGGATAACGCTGATCTGGAAAAATATATCTGGACCCTTTTGGAAGATTGAGGGACAAATTATCCTGAGTAGAAGAAATGAAGAGCAGTATGACAACCCAGAAGGAATGACTTCAGGTTTTTTATAGCAGCAGAGCACCCAGTAATTATGAAATAGAAATAGAATAGGGTTAAAAAGCTAAGGAAAAAAAGGGAAAATGCATGGGATTGGACCAAAATGGTTGATCTTCATGGATTTGGGGCTGGCATACACCTCTTTAGAAATGGAGGAAAACCTGGTTCTTGGCCATGTTATACTTCCAACCTACTATAATTAGAAAGGACAGGAATGCTGCTTAGTTGTAATGGTTTTTGCATTCCACAAGTTGGTTTTTCTTTAGGCATGTTTATTCAGTGCTCCTATGTTTAGTTGCTGTATCTCTCTGTGCGACCCCAGTATTAAAATGTATTATGCGTGAAAGGTTCAAATGAAAGGAAAGGTCACAGAGGGATCTGGGTAGACAGATTGTGTAAGGGTTTTTTGAGAGTAAACTCAAAATACAACACAGAGAAAAGTATAACCTCTGTGATTTTAATGTAAAACTAGGAATGTCTTCAAGAAAGGCAATGCCTTTGTTCCTGAAGTCTGCTTTTGTGTTGCATAAATATAGTATAAAATTTGATCTTAAAGCTGCAAACAATCTTTGTTTGAGAGTTTACTAATTTTAATTTGAAGACTTTAAAATAATTGGTGAATTGCTCAGAATTTCAAGTAGGCCCCATGCTTCTTTGGGGGCTAAACAGGATCTTCAAAAAATTTTCAATGTTGTGTCCCCTATGAATGTCATTCAAAATTACAAATTTCAGGTTGTCTACAAAAGTAGCTTGTGGTCTTTTTAGAATGTAAAATAATATTAGTGGTAAATTTTTACCAGCTACTGATGATGTAATAAATGTAGATTATAATAAAACATTTCTTTTGTAAAATAAACAAGCCACTTCTGTTAAGAAATGAATGTAAGATCACTGTGCAAATCCATTGACAGTGTTCATTGTCTTTTGATGCTCTATTAATAATTCAGAATAAAAATAGGGTCCTCATCTTATAGTTAACTATTTTATATTTTTGGAATTGTTCCATAATAATGCAGCAGGAAGGAAAAAGAACTTATAATAATACAGAACTTTTCTCTTAATATCCCAAATAGGATAGCTCAAAGTATCAGATATTTTAAAATATTTTAATCAGGTAGGTTTTTTGTTTTGTTTTGCTTTTTTTTTGTTTGTTTTTGTCTTTGTTCATTTCTGGCATAATAAAACAATTTTGGAGTATAATCATGATTTAGGTTTAAATCTTCCTCTTAATCAGTTTGGGAAGTAGTCACCGCCTGAAGATTCATTCATTGCCTTTTTTTTCCCCCATAACTTTGGTGGTTTACCATTCCCCAGATATTTCAGGTATTCATTGTCACCCTTGCTTTTCTTCACTGACTCTACTCTTGGGAATGGATCTGTAACTTGGAATGTAGGCTACAGTGTAAATACCATTTAACCACCCCAAATGTTATAGAGCATAACTATGATTCAACCACCCCAAATGTTATACAGCATAAATAGGATTCAACCACCCAAAATGTTACAAAGCAGTGTAGATTGATTCTGAAGAAATCTCAGGCATTAGCCAGGACAGTTTAGGCATATATTTGGTAGTTTAGCTCTGTAATGTTGACAAATATTTATTTATAGAATTCTAATAATCTTGGGGCACCTGGGTGGCTCAGATGGTTAGGCGTCTGTCTTCGGCTCAGGTCATGATCCCAGGGTCCTGGGATCGAGCCCCACATCAGGCTCCTGGCTCAGCGGGGAGCCTGCTTCTCCCTCTCCCTCTTCCTCTCCCCCTGCTCATGCTCGCTCTCTCTCTCTCTCTGTATCTCTGTGTCTCAAATGAAAAAATAAAATCTTAAAAAAAAAAAAAAAGCTAATAATCTTGTAAGCCAGGACACCTCATATGCCTGAGGATAAGAAACACATCTTAGGTCTCTGATAGCCATCGCTCTGGCTTTAAAGATCCAGTGTCCACTTCCAAATAGTCATAAGAATTTCTGAACCTCAGAAAGTCATGCTCCAGGCTTCTGAAAGGGTCTTTTCTCTTTTCACCCTCTATAGATTTCCATCCCTACAGCCCCTTCCACAGTGGCAGGCTGAATTCTTAATTATGTTTTTTTTATTTACCAGTGGGAATTTTTTAAGCTATGAAAAACATGTTGTATTTGGTTTGCATTTATTTAAAACATCTGTGTCCTATTTATTGATTCTGGAGAAAGCATTTATATGTAAAAAAAAAAATTTTCTGTAGATATGAGAGAAACAAATTAGCTTTTTGGCTAATGTGCTTGGAGTCGTGCTTTCTTAGGGCTTGAGGGTTCCTTGGCTGGAGCACAGCAGACAAAATTCTTAGTGGGAAGGAACTGAGCTGGAATATAAGAAGCTCATAAGAAAAGTTGGTTCCTTATGCACTTCTCATCCTGTCACTCATTAGCTGCCTCTAATCATTTTAGCAAATTTCCCCTTCCTCTCCAGACAGCTCAACCTGCTTTTCTGCCTTAAGACCCATTACCTGAGGATTTAAAGCATGAAACATAGAAAATAAGAAAAGAGAAAGTGGGAAGGGGCCTCTTTGAAGAGGGGATGAATGATGAAGGAGGGAAATAGCTAAATGGAACTTCTTTTCTTGAATTAATTGTATTCTTCCTTTTTTGTTTCCCGGGCTTCTGTTCACCAAAGAACTCTCCCTTCTTGATCAATAGCAGTTTGATGCTGTTAGCGTTCATCATTAGGAATAATCTGAGTCTTCCTGCCCTCTCTTGTTTGGCGTTTATTTTTACCGGGGCCTGGATTTATTCCCACTCATTTCCTCTTTGGAAGTAATGCTTAGAAAGTAAAAGTAACTAACATTTTGATTCAGTTGGAATTTAATCTTCTGAGTTTTTCCAAGGCAATACCAGACTCATTATAGCCTGTTTTATACAGACTCTGGGATGGCGGGAAGAACAAGTGGGAAGAGGTACGTAGGTTTCTAGAAGCTAAATGATCCAATTATAATTAGTTTGTCCCAGATAGCTCAAAGCATAGGGAATAGAGACAGCCCACCATAGTGGAACTTGCCTTGTTTTAGGAGATCGAACGAAATTGTCAAGAAAAAGAATAAAAAGTTTTAGAAACAGCATTTTAAGTCAATCGGGAGAATATAGCAAATAAACAAATGATACTGTAATGATGTAATCAGCAGTGATTCTGGACTCAGGCTATTGAATAAAACATATTTTGGACCTCAGGACCATTAGGCATATGTGGAAGAGGGAAATTTTCTTTGTCTCATCCATTCCCTGTTTTTCGCGAGAGTAATGGTTAACAGGGTCAAACCTAGGTTATACCTGTCAGCTGAATGAATATGCCTGAGTTTTGGTTAGGAGGATGGCGATGAAAAATTCTGATAGATTTGAAGGAAGGAACACTGTGAAGGCAGGAAAATTTTTGAATGGGAATGTATAAATTCTGCTTCCCAGAATGTTTAATGTTAATTTCTTAAGTCAACTAAGGACCTGCAGAATGTTAGTTTCTGCTTACTTTAGCAAATGGCATTCTAAGATTTGAGTAAGCTAAATGTGTATTCCCACATGGGAACTAACTGAACTGAAAGCAACACTAACCTACCAGTTAAGTGAGATACACTAGGACCAGCGACAGAATCAGAATATTATCAAAGAGTCATTCCCTTTAGGCAAAGCTCAGAATATTCAGATATTGCTGAATATCTGAAGAGAGGAGGTCATTCACCATCAAACAAAAGAAGGTAACAATTGACATGTACCTGAGTCTATAAAGTAAACAGAAGAGAAAGCCAAAGATAGAATACAACTCTCTGCTTTGCCTTTCTGGAAGCAATTTCTCTTGATACCTTGACTCAAGGAATTTAGGGAAACTAAACACTGCTTCTTTAGGGGAAAGTAAACCAAACTTGAGATTGCAGTTCCAAGTTAATTGCTGTATTTTTGTTACTTGGTAGACAATAAAACATTTGTTCCAAACTTACTTTCCTTTATTTATTTGTACAGTGAGTATAGTCAATGTGCACCTGAGTTCAATATATTAACGGTGTTTACTAATTGTGTGACTTGAGGCAAGTGATTTTTTTTGAGCTCTTTTCATCATCCACAAAATGAGACTTATAATACATTGTTCTTAAATTTGTTGAAAAGGTTATAAGAAGATTTTAAGATAGCATATAAAAAATTTGGATATAGATTCTCAGTAAATGACATCTCTGAGAAGCTTTATTTAATTATGCAGCTATAAACTTTCCAATACGAAGAAAATACAAAGAAAAAGAATTCTCCAAAAAAAGCAAAACAAAAAATAGGTTAGTGAAAATAGGATAATAAAATGATTGCTATTATTAATAATAAATTTTAGAAAGAGCTATTTGTAAGTCTCAATGTATATCTGAAACAGTGTTTTATTTTTGTGACTTACAGTGAGTTCATAATCATTTGCAAATAAGTGGTACATAAGCTTTTTAAAGGAATTGGCAAGTAGAAACACCTACATTTTATTTGATGAAGACTTTTCTACATAGGGTTTGGTAATTTCTATCAGGCCTTAGGAGAAATTACAGGGGAGCAGAAAATGTCACCCCAAAATAAGCTTCTGGGTAGAAGTTAACCTGTTTGTAAAAGACACTTACATTTATAAAGAAAATCTCCATATCTAAGGGTGTCTTCCTCTCTATACCAGGAAGCGGACGATTACTAAATCTCCAAAAGATGACAAAAACTCTGATCAACACTTAATTTTAAATCTGTATAAAAGCAATATTCTTGTTTATTGTGCTTTCCCTGGCAAACTCCCATAACTGGGCTCCCCTCCCCATCCAACATATTTCTTTTGTCTTTAGCTGGAGATGATGTTTAAGGTGGTGACTCTGACCATTTGGGGGAGTTATTCAGTGTTCCTGAGTATCCTCCACGTATATAGGAGGTATACATGTTATTAAACTTTTGTTTGTTTTTCTCCCGTTACTCCCGTTATTACTACTCCCAGTCTCAGCCAGGAGCCTAGAAAGGTAGAAGAAAAAAAAAATTTTCCTCCTCTGTGGACTCATTAGAAATTCTATGGTTTGATACATATTTGTGACTTTTTTGGATCATGACCTGTCAGTGGGTGGAATGTTAGAGTTATGAAAATATTTTTTAGGGCAGTGAAAATATATCATTCTGTATGTATTATGTATGACGCGTATATGTTGTACATTTGTCCAAACCCTAGAGTGTATAGAACTTGCAGTGAACACTAGAGTAACTTACGGGCTTTGGGTAGTGATGATACATCAATATAGGTTTACCTTTGGTGAAAAAATACACTATTCTGGTAAATGATGTTGGTAATGAGGGAGGATATGCATGTGTAGGGATAGGGGATACATGGGAAATCTCTGCATTTTCTTGTAAACCTAAAACTGTTAAAAAACATTAAACAACAACAAAAATATTTTTATGTAGTTCTGATTGTTATAATGATGCAGTGACTTTATCCATGCTGCTAGGCCACTAAATATAGTAAAAATAGTAATAATTTTTAAGAAACCCTAGCAGATTCTAACTGGTGTAAGGTGGTATCTCAGTGTGGTTTTGATTTGGATTTCCCTGATGGCTAATGATGATGAACATTTTTTCATGTGTCTGTCAGCCATTTGTATGTCTTCAGAGAAGTGTCTGTTCATATCTTCTGCCCATTTTTTGACTTATTTGTTTTTTGGGTGTTGAGTTTGAGAAGTTCTTTATAGATCTTGGATACCAGCCCTTTATCTGTAGTGTCATTTGCAAATATCTTCTCCCATTCTGTGGGTTGCCTCTTTGTTTTGTTGACCGTTTCCTTTGCTATGCAGAAGCTTTTTATCTAGATGAAGTCCCAAAAGTTCATTTTTGCTTTTGTTTCACTAGCCTTTGGAGATGTATCTTGAAAGAAATTGCTGTGGCTGATGTCAGAGGTTACTGCCTATGTTGTCCTCTAGGATTTTGATGGATTCCTGTCTCACATTGAGGTCTTTCATCCATTTTGAGTTTATCTTGGTGTGTGGTGTTAGAGAGTGGTCGAGTTTCATTCTTCTGCATGTGGCTGTCCAATTTTCCCAGCACCATTTATTGAAGAGACTGTCTTTTTTCCATTGCATGTTTTTTCCTGCTTTGTCAAAGATTATTTGACCATAGAGTTGAGGGTCCATATCTGGGTTCTCTATTCTGTTCCATTGGTCTGTATGTCTGTTTTTGTGCCAGTACCATGCTGTCTTGGTGATCACTGCTTTGTAATATAGCTTGAAATCGGGCAACGTGATGCCCCCAGCTTTGTTTTTCTTTTTCAACATTTCCTTGGTGATTCGGGGTCTTTTCTGATTCCATACAAATTTTAGGATTGTTTGTTCCAGCACTTTGAAAAATGTCATTGGAATTTTGATCGGGATGGTATTGAAGGTATAGATTGCTCTGGGTAGCATAGACATTTTAACAATGTTTATTCTGATCCATGAGCATGGAATGTTTTTCCATCTTTTTTGTGTCTTCAGTTTCTTTCATGAGGGTTCTATAGTTTCTAGAGTATAGATCCTTTACCTCTTTGGTTAGGTTTATTCCGAGGTATCTTATGGTTTTTGGCACTATTGCAAATAGAATCATTTCTCTAATTTCTCTTTCTACAGTTACATTGTTAGTGTATAAGAAAGCAACTGATTTCTGTGTATTGATTTTGTATCCTGCCACATTACTGAATTGCTGTATGAGATCTAGTAATTTGGGGGTGGAGTCTTTTGGGTTTTCCACATAAAGTATCATGTCATCTGCGAAACAACAAATGTTGGAGAGGTTATGGAGAAAGGGGAACCCTCTTACACTGTTGGTGGGAATGCAAGTTGGTACAGCCACTTTGGAAAACAGTGAGGAGGTGCCTCAAAAGTTTAAAAATAGAGCTACCCTATGACCCAGCAATTGCACTCCTGGGTATTTACCCCAAAGACACAGATGTAGTGAAAAGAAGGGCCATATGCACCCCAATGTTCATAGCAGCAGTGTCCGCAATAGCCAAACTGTGGAAAGAGCCGAGATGCCCTTCAACAGATGAGTGGATAAAGAAGATGTGGTCCATATATACAATGGAATATTACTCAGCCATCAGAAAGGATGAATACCAACTTTTACATCAACATGGATGGGACTGGAGGAGATTATGCTAAGTGAAATAAGTCAAGCAGAGAAAGTCACTTATCATATAGTTTCACTTATTTATGGAACATAAGGAATAGCATCAAGGACATTAGGAGAAGGAAGGGAAAAATGAAGGGGGGAAATTGGAGGGAGAGATGAACCATGAGAGACTATGGACTCTGAGAAACAAACTCAGTGTTTTAGAGGGGAGGGTGGTGGAGGGATAGATTAGCCCGGTGATGCGTATTAAGGAGGGCACGTACTGCATGGAGCACTGGGTGTTATATGAAAACAATGAATCGTGGATCACTACATCAAAAACTAATGATGTATGGTGACTAACATAACATAATAAAAAAAAAAGAAAGAAACCCTAGCAGAGTTGTGATACTAATTCATACACAGATGTGCCTGTAGTTTAGAAATATAAATACAAAATTCCATATGGCAGATTTCCTTTATTAAGCTACTTCTGATTAAAGCTAATTAATATACTACTGAGAAAGCAATGTCCCTGGAGATATTTTGAAATTGTTGACAAGCAAATGTTTCTCATTGTTCACCAGGTGGGAGACCAGTATGTATGAGGACCCCCTTTCTGTCTTGCTCTTTGATTTATACTCTACTCAGATAGGTATATAATGATTTGCAAAATGTAGAGTTGTTCTAGAGATAAACAGTGGTACAGTCAAGTGCTAGTTAATTTGTGTTAGAATTCTTGGGGAAAAAAAGTGACTTTTGTAAACATATCAGCTCTTTCTTTGCAAATCTGTTTTCATTCTACATATTGATTCGTATTAAACACATTACAAGGAAGTACCAGTTGACCTTCAAAGTAAAACAGCCAATTACTTTACCAGCATGATGGGTTTATTCAGGAATAGCAGAGGAATTGCAGTTCAAAACATGCAAGCTCTCGCAAACCATAGGCAAGCCTGGAGATCAAAGGAGAGGAACCTTACTTTATAGAGAAAAAGGTGACATTGGGAAGGGCTGCTTTGGAGGAAAGTCAGAAGGGAAGTGAGAGTTCAGGATGGTGATGGCCGCTCATTGGCTGAATTGTGGTATTTTCTTATTGCCTGGGCTTGCTGCTGAGCAAGGAGAAGTTTCTCCTTCCTCCTGTTGGAGCAGTAAAGTAGGCTTCTTCCTGTTGGAAGTGCCAGGTGTCTCTGTTGGGGTCTGCAATTTACAAGGGGTGGTGGTGCATTAGAGCTCCCTCTTCTGGCCTCCCAAGTCCATTTGAAATGGGGTTTCCTTTATTAAAGTTTCACATATCAGCTTGTAATTCTTTCTTGCTACACTGGATGTTAGGAGAGAGAAAGAGAAGCTTAAAATACCTTTTTTTTTTTTTCAATACTTTTAATACTGGAAGCAGAAACGTGACACAGACAATAAGAATGTGTGCATCTCTTGCCACTAGCATAGTTTTCAGGTGGGGTCTTAGAAATGCAAATTATTGGGTCCACCTCAGACCTACTAGATCAGGAATTCTGAAGGTGGGGCCTGGCAAACTGATTTAACAAGCCTTCTAGGTGACTTTAATGTATGCTAAACTTTGTGAGTGACTCTTCTGAAGGACGGGGATTCCATTGTAATAAGTATTGGGAGAATATGATTACATGTTGGATATTTGAAGCACTGTAAAACAAAAGAGGGTGTTGACTGAATTAGAGGAAATTAATAGTTAATAGGAAGTTCAGATCTTATGTGCCTTAATAGACGCTGAGAACCAATTAAAATCCCGTTGTTTCTTTTCCCTTATCTACTCAACAGACTGCTCATGGAATGTGTGTAATTATTATACAATCCCAGCACATGCACACACACATACACACATACATAATTCAAATGAAAGAATGTAGACAAATCAGAAGTCACTTTTGACTCTTTGTAGCTCTGCATTAGCTGTGTAAAGTCTTGTCTTATTTTTAAGAAATCCCATGTCAAATCTTGTTTCATAAACATCTCTCAAAATGAAAATAAATTAATGAACACAAAAAAGAAAATTAAAGAAATGACTACTATAATACTGACAGTTTTCATTTCTATATCTTTATACAAGGAGATCTTTTAGTTAGCCCCAGAAATATTTTAGTTATTTAGAAAAAAACACACTTCCTTGAAAATATAACATGCAATTAATTTTATAGCCCAGGTACACAATTTTCACTTGATGGGAAATTAAGTTATATGGGGAGGTCATATTTTTCAAAATTTAATTTTGAATAACTGCTGATACTTTGTTTCTACTTAAATTTCTTAGATAAAGTAAGATTCACATTTTGTATCATTTGTTATGTGTGTGGCTTATTTTTAAAGGAAACAAGGAGCAAGGATTAAATAAAATTGAAATTGAGTTGTTTTCTTAAACTTTTTGATTTGAACTAATTTTAAATTTCAGGTTTATTTGCAAAGATAGTACATAAATTTCTAGTGTACCCTTCCCTCAACATCCCTTAAGACTAGCACCTTATGTAATTATGCTACGTTCATCGAAACTGAGAAATTAACAGTGGCTGGGCGCCTGGGTGGCTCAGTTGGTTAAGCGACTGCCTTCGGCTCAGGTCATGATCCTGGAGTCCCTGGATCGAGTCCCGCATCGGGCTCCCTGCTCGGCAGGGAGTCTGCTTTTCCCTCTGACCCTCCCCCCTCTCATGTGCTTGCTCTCTCTCATTCTCTCTCTCTCAAATAAATAAATAAATAAATCTTTAAAAAAAAAAAAAGAAAAAAAAAGAAATTAACAGTGGTACAATGCTACCACCTAAACTACAGACTTTAGTTAGAGTTCATCAGTTTTTCTGCTACTGACCTTTTTCTGTTTTAAGATTCAGTTCAGGATCCCACATTGCATTTAGTTGTTTTGTGTGCTTAGTTTTCAGATCTGTGAAAATGTTTCAGTTCAGTTTTTCTTTTTTAGAAGTAATTGGGAATTGGCAACTTTTTAGAAGTAATGAGTAGATATTTTTAAGAGCCCCTCAGTTTAGTTTTTGTGATGTTTTCTGATGCGAGTGTAATAGACATAGACGTGAGTTCATACTGACATCTCTGACTCTTCATTCACCTCAGAAGTCATCCTATCCTCCCTCACCTTCCCTTTGCTTTTTTGTAGCTTCTTTATCTGATAATGAGAAACCAACTCTAAATATCTGTCATTTGTTTTTTCAATCCTGGTATACATGTAAGTAATTCAGAAATGCTAGCCCTTACCCCTGTGAGAAACAAATTTACCATCTAGACCACAGACCTCGTGTGTGATTATTATTATTATTTTTTTAAGATTTTATTTATTTGCGAGAGAGAGAATGAGAGACAGAGAGCATGAGAGGGAGGAGGGTCAGAGGGAAAAGCAGACTCTCCACTGAGCAGAGAGCCCGATGCGGGACTCGATCCCGGGACTCCAGGATCACGACCTGAGCCGAAGGCAGTCGCTTAACCGACTGAGCCACCCAGGCGCCCGGTGATTATTTTTATCTCTAGTCTAATTGCATCTAGTGAAAACATTGTTTGCTGAACTTACCGAGTCAGCTCCTTCTTGCCTACCCCTTTTGATGTCAGGTTATATAATTGCAGCATGGTTAGCTGTTTTTACAGAGCAAAATAGTGATTCAGTTGCATTATTTCCAGCTTCCCTTGCATTACTATCAATAATGCTAGCTTTCATATACAAAACTTCTGAGTATGAATAGATCTCTTTCCAGGCTCTTTATTTTGTTCTTTGGCATATTTGTTCATTGTATGCTAATACCATTTCGTTTAAATAAAACTTTATAAAAAATGTGATGTCTGCTAGGAGATACTCATTCTCATTATTTTAGCTTTATGAATTTGAAGGACACTTTTTAAATTTTATGAGAAAGTCAATTTAGATTTTGATAGAATATATTTTATGAATATTGTCACCTTCATTGTACGGTTTTCCCATCTGCTCAGATAGTATATTTCTACATTTTAAGTATTCCTTGATGTCCTCCCATAATATTCTATGCATTTTTAAATAATTCTTTTTGTGAGTTTTGTTAGTTTTATTTCAAGTTACTCTATAGTTTTTATTTTTATTATAATAACTTTAAAAACATCTATTCCTAAACATTTCTTACCAGTTTAAATTTTTGTGTAGTAAACTTCCCCACTTACACAGTTGATGCCACTTATTAGCTGTGATAATTTGTCTGTAGGTTCTCTTGGATTTTTTTTTATGAATACATGGCACATTTAGTAGACAATGGCACTTTTGTTTCTTGTATTCTAATCTTGAAATCAATCTCTGTCTCTCTCAATCTCTCTCTTACTTTATTTTGTTGAGTTACCTGAATTTTATAGTACAGTGGTGAAGAGAATGATAATAGCAGGCATCCGTGTCTTTCTCCTAACTTTTAAAAGATGTCTTCTGACCTGTCACCATTATATGTGATGTTATCTTTTTTTTGACAGAAACTTTTATTGGTTAAAAAAGTTACATTTATTCCTTATTCACTAAGATTTTTCTTTCAAATCATACGTCATTAAACTTTCACCAACTCTTTTATGCGTTTATTAATATGATCATTTGACTTCTGATTTTTTTATGGCTCAGTTTGGTGAATTACCTAAAGGGATTGCTCAAGGTCAAAATAGCTGTTATATACCTATGATTAAATTATACTTGGTAATGATTTACCCTAACTGTTTTTATATATTTTTAGATTCAGTTTGCTAATATTTTATTTAGGATTTTTTGCATAAAAATTCACAGGTAAAATTGGCCAACAGTGTTTTTTGTTTGTTTGTTTTTATTATTTTTGCTTTGTTGTGGTTTTCTTTGATGTCTGTTTTGGCATCAAGATACTATACTTTTCTCTCCATTTCAGAGAGCAACATGAGACCTTTCTGATTTCTTCTTTAGGGGCTCAGAAATAGGGAAGACGGACACAAAGCTCACGTAAGGAAAATACCACATGAGAGTGATATGTTCCTGCCCCACTTCTTGGCCATAAGTAGGCTACCAGAATTTAGATGCTTTTCCTGGAAAAACAGAGCATAGTTACAAGGAAAACAAATAAATATGGATGTTGTGATACACCCATGTTTGTAAATTTAAAGGTCTGTACCTGATCCAGGAACAATTGAAGGAGTGTGTGTGTGTGCATGCGTTAGAGAGAGAGAGAAGGTGTGAAATCAGTATGAGACATAACAGACATACAGGAAGGATAGATCAGGAGAGAAACAAAGAAGAATTTATTCAGCAAAATCATCCAGGAATCATGTGTAAGTGAATTTTGGGTTTACTACCTACTGAAGGAATATTATGAGAAAGAGAAAACCTATCAGGATATCTGACAGGGAAAGCCACTGCATGAAAGCATTTTAAAGTTGTTCCTCCACCCTGAGTAGAACTATCTCATAAAATTAGTAAACTTATTATTTTCATTTAAATACATTACTTTTAAATTTTGGCTGTTGCCTTTTCAGTACTCTTGGGCAAAAATGTATTATTAGCCCTTTGGATTTGCACCCGGTCAGTTCCCTAGGACTTTGTAACTATCTGCTTCCACTGATTTGCTGAACAATAGTGACCCAAGGATCATTTATCTTCCTTAAGAATAGCCACAAAATAAACTGAGGAAAATCAAAGAAAGTCATTGCTCTAAGATCTAAAATATGCATTACTTCCAAAAAGAAAGGAAGGTAGGAAAGAAGAAGAACTGATACAAGAAAGATAAACAAGCTGTGTCTCTTTGGCTTAAAAATAATGATTTAAAGCTAAAACATACAGATATATAATAATTATAACCAAGAATAAAGTTGTTAGAATTTGTAAAAACATAAAATTACTAAAATCATGATTTAATCACACCAATTCTTGTCTCTCATCGACTCATTATACACTCTCCTTGAAGAATAATAGATGTTCAGGAAATGCTTTTGATTTTCCACCAGTAAGTAATGTCACCTTGGCAAAACATCTGTATTTGGCCATCAGAAAGGAATATTTATGGATATCAACATGGTATGTAGTAGATGTCCAGAAAGCAATAGAAGATTCGCACTCCATCCCATAGTTCACGACCTACAGTCTTGCTAAGATTAGAAAATACAATAGAAGTACAACACATCCAATGTTAAAAGGTCAGAGAATAGATTTCTTTTCCCTTGTAGTTCTTTTATCTCCATCCTGTTATCACATTTGTCAATTTTTAATATGCAATATGTATCTTTCACAGTGAAGAAATGCTAATAGCTGTTACTCACTTGCCTCTGAAAATTTAACTGCCTCTATCCACTAGTGAGTGGGATTCCTTATGTGGATTGGGGCCTGCTGCAGTAAAAATCACTTAAAAATAGTTAGTTTTTATTGAAAAAGAGTTGTCTGCTCTTTGGGAGTCCCTTTGCAGCCATATGCTATTGTATGATTATTACATACATAAAGACAGTATGTATGGGATAAAGGTACCATGAGAGGACAAGGGGATAGAATTCTTATTATATTAACAGTCACAGTCTTAAGAACACAAATGTTAGAAAAAGAAATATAGTGTGTTGGTTGTTACATAGAAAAATGGTTTGCTCTACTGCAAAGAAAAAAAATGAGAGAGGAATTTAAAATAGGTAGACAGAGATTTTAATATATCCTGCCTTGGATTTGAGTAGTTAACAATAAAATAAATATTCAATTCAAATACATCTGTGGTTTCTATTATGCTTCACCTATGATTAAAACTCAGGTTTCCTTATAAGCTGGCTTATTTGACCATTTCTATGTAATAAATACATAATGTTTTGAAACTATAATTTGGTGATGTTTAAGAGAAGGCAACAAAATAGACAAAATTGAGTATTTTAAATAAGTGTTAGATATTAAATGGCATATTGTCACATGAAGAGAAAAAAAAGGAGCCAAGTACATTAATTCATCCTTTTATAATGGAGCCTACCCTACTGTGCATCTTTAAATGTTCTCTAGGAAGGGATGCCAGTTAATGAACCCACATCAAAGGAGAATATGGGGGTTCCCTTAGTATAGTTCCACAGGACAGGTTCCTAGTACTTCAGTATAGGTTTGTTTATGTAGATTTGGTTTCTTTTGCATTTCTGTGCACTTCTGAGTCTTTTATATTTCAAGAATTACAAGCTATGATTTGGTTTAGTTTCTAGCAACGTGAGAATGCCATAGCGTTTGTGGGTATCAGTAATGTGACTTCAGCTGTAAGGTGGCCTTATGGTAAACTAATGAGTTTTGAAAGTTTACATCATAATAGGTACATTCCTCACACATATAAAAAGTTGTTGACTCTTCACCTCTTCAGGAAAATAACCTGTTATAAAATAATACTTAAATTTAAATACCAAGTCTGGAAATTTCTGTGAAAAGCAAGGTGCTAGGCAGTCGGGTTTGTCTCATTTTTATTTCATGACACTGAGGCTTCCTGCTGCAAGAGAAGGTGGTAGTATTCTGTGAACTTTTTGTTTACTTTGCTAACTCACATTTAACTCCAGCTCACATCCCTCTGATCACATTTGGCAGAACACCCAACATTCATGGTTTCCCGGGGCCCCTTCCCCAACACAAACCTTGGAGCTAAGTAATACAGGAAATTTGGGGGAAGAACTTCTGTTGTTCAGTCCATGGTGGTCACCGATGATCAGGCTTAGTTAATCTCTTCCAAAGCGGGCAGCCCCATACATCTGAACGCCTGCTTCCTTACCGCCACGTCAGACTGCTGGCCCTTGGCTATGGCTCCCAAGGCCGAGGGGCATTGTGTTGGGACTGCAGGTAGCTGAGAGTCACTCCCTCACAGGTACCCTCTCTTCTCTGGTACAGTGAAGGAATTTTTTTTTGAAGGTATCTGCTTTTCTAAGAACCTTCTTAATTCTCCATCACTCTTGAAACCTAGTTCCCTTTCTCTTTGTAGTTGAATCGTTCCCTTCTCCCTTGAAATTTTGTAGCCATGCTGGGACATCCCAGAACACCAAATACTGTTTTCAGATTCTAGGGAAACCCAGATATTATCCCAGAGCAAAAGTGTGGCTGCTCTGAAGAGAAGTAAGAAGTGAAGGGGAGGGGGGAATTCTTTTTATGTACAACAAAAAGTACACAAATGTAAAATTTTCAAAATATGGTTCTACAGAGTTTAGCTACTAAGTCTTGTTTAGGTTTTTTTGTTTGTTTTTGTTTTGTTTGTTTGGGTAAGAAATAAAAATGTACATCCTTAGGACCTAAGCAAGGGAATTTTTTTTTCTAGAAACAACTTTAACAGTCAAGTTAAAAGATTCTTCAAAGAACAAGAAAAAGAGGTGGGAAGGATTCAGATGGCAATTGAAAGGAAATGCTTGTTTTATTTATTTTATTTTATTTTTAAGATTTCCTTTGAGAGAAAGAGAGTGAGAGAGAGATAATAAGCAGGGGGAGAAGGGTAGAGGGAGAAGCAGACACCTCACTGAGCAGGGAGCCTGACATGGAACTCGATCCCAGGACCCTGGGATCATGACCTGTGCTGAAGGCAGATACTTAACTGACTGAGCCACCCAGGCGCCCCAGGAAATGCTTGTTTTAGTCCCTTCAGACTGCCAAAACAAAATACCTTAGCGTGGTTGGCTAAAACAACAGACATCATTTCTCACAATTCTGGAGGCCAGGAAATCCAAGGTCAAGGTGTGAGCATTGCCTGGCAAGAGTGGCTTCATGGCCTGTAGACAGCTGCCTTCTCTCTGTGTGCTCACATGTCCTATCCTCAGGGCATGCTTCTAGAGAGTTCTCTGGTCTCTTCCTTTTCTTATAGGAGCACTGACCCCATCATAAGGGTACCACCCTTGTGACCTCATCAAAACCTAATCACCTCCCAAGGGGCCTGCTTTCAGGTACCATCACGTTGAGGGTAAGCGTTTCAACATGTGGATTTCAGGGGAACACAAATATTCAGTCCATTATGATGCTATTAGGAGCATTTTTTCAACTTTATTGGTTTAATGTATCACTTTTATCATCCTAGCCATCACTCGGGCACCATCGTTCTTTGTTGACTTCTGTTGTTCATGTGATGGAGTATGAATGGCTAAATCTTAATCACGACCTAATCTCTTCCTTTCTCCAGTTACATTGTCATCCATATCAGCCATCTTGGCATTTATCCTAATATGTCTTACCATTTTTTCAAATTCAGTAAACCAAAAACTGAACTTACCCTCATGTTTTTCTCAAAACATCCTGCCATTCTTAATTCTCTAGTGTGAGCCAACATGACCTGGTTGCTCATTCCCGAAATTCAGTCATCTTTGAAGTATTCCCACAGTTGACCCCCTGTCAAGTATGGTCCTCAAGTATAATATACTTGGTTCTTCCTTCATAGTCTTACCAACTCCACTGTCATCACTTGTGAATCAGGCACTTAGTATTTCATGCCATTGTCACTTGTCTTTCTATTTCTACTCCTAGCAGACCCTATTGTGGACACTTGATTATTCCTCCTCTAGCTTACCTTGGTTCATGTTACTCCCTTGCTTAACATTGTGGGATTTTTCCTTATGTGTCTATGAAAACACTTGCTTATGTCTGGCCATCAAAGCCATATGATCTGGGCTCATTTCCCTCTCCATTCACCTACATCAAACCTACTGCCAAAATCTTTCTTTCTTGCCTTCCTTTCCCTTTTCTGGTAGACTTTCAGAGCTCCTTTCTGCTTCTCAAAATTCTGCCACTTCTTGAGGCCTGGTTTTATTCACACCATCTTTTAATAACTCTCCCTGATGTTCCAGCCATTAATAGGTTTCTCTCATGAGAACTGCTGTTACATTTCTTCTGCAATCCATTTGGCACACAATGTCCATTGATTTGCATTTTACTTTGGGTTATTTTGTTTGGGTTTTTTTGTTTTGTTTGGGTTTATTTGTATCTAAAGCAGGTATGAATTTACATTTGCCACTCAAGATAGGCACATGTGTCATTTTAGTTCTCTTTTACACCAGAATTAGTTTTGTTCAGAACTGAGCCAAGTTCTGGAGTTCACATTTCTTCTTCTTCTTTTTTTTTAAAGATTTTATTTATTTATTTGAGAGAGAGAATGAGAGACAGCACAAGAGGGAAGAGGGCAGAGGGAGAAGCAGACCCGATGTGGGACTCGATCCCGGGACTCCAGGATCATGACCTGAGCCGAAGGCAGTCGCTTAACCAACTGAGCCACCCAGGCGCCCCTGGAGTTCACATTTCTTCTGATGAAGGGTCTATTGATTCTCAATAGTCACACACTAGGAAATCTCAATTTCCACAACAGAAAAGGGCCCAGGAAATTTTTTGGATCTCCTCCATGGCTCTCTGGAAGTGTGTGAGATAAGATGGGGATGATGTTAGCATTGTGTCTGTCGTACAGTGGCCGACTCCTGATGGCATGTGTCCAAGTGTATAGTTGCTCTTGGTTTTTTAAGGAGGCAGGGAGAGCATAAATGTGAAGTGCCTTTTCGGATTCTCTTGGCCTTCACTGCCTTTGAACACTGAGCAGTTTGCTTAGCCTCAGTTATAGCCATGGCCTGTGGATTCCATGCAGATTAACCCCTCTGGACTCAGACAGAATGCAACCTACTGTATATGAGATCCAGCTTTAGAATAAGCCACCAAAGTGGCTGGATGATACACTTTGGTATTGGGGGTAACTAACTTCCTGTGGAGAAAACAGAACATTCTTTTCTTCCCTTTGAAAAACTTCTCTAAAGTATAGTTTCTGTGTAGAGTTTGTCCAGAGATGTCCTTCATCACTGAGTGGACACCTTTGTTTAGAAAGTAGCTTACTGTGAAGCCACAGCTAGTATGGGAACTTGAGGCCACTTCACGGGTTCCTTCCTTCCCTACTTCATGTATTCTCTCTCTCACCCATAGGCTCTGAGATTACATCTTACCCAATCTTTGGGGTGTTCTGGAACCAATTCCAGTGAGGGTTGGGGTTGGTTTCCTTCACAACACCAAGTAATTCTTGGACACCAGCTGGGTGTCCTACAATTCAGCTCACTTCTGACACTGTGTACTTGTATCAGATCCCTTAGGTTAAGGGTTCAGTCCTACCAGACTGCCCCCCAAAGACTTCAGACACCAGTCAGCAGCCTGGGCTCCTGACCAGTCAGCTATAGACTGGAGGTTCCAGCAACTCTCACTGTGGGTTTCAGATGCCAGTAGCAAGTCCAGGTTGTTACCTGTACTTCTGATCCACCAGATATAAATCAGAGGTTCCCGCAAACCCCTGCTTCCTTGGGTTTGATTAATTTGCTAGAATGGCTCACAGAATTCAGAGAAACAGTTTACTTCCTTGATCATTGGTTTATTATAAATGGATATAACTCAGAAATAGGCAGATAGAAGTGATGCACAGGGAGAGATATGGGGAAGGGGTGTGGAGCTTCCATGCGCTCTCCTGACATTTCCACATGTTTGCCAACTTGGAAGCTCTCCAACCCTAGTCACTGGGGGCTTTTATGGAGGCTTCATTATGTAGGCATGAATGCTATTGGCAAATAATTCATCCTCCAGCCCCTCTCCCTTCCCTGTAGGTCAGGGTGGTTGAACTAATAATATTTCTAACCATCTAATCACATGTTTGGCTATCCTGGCAACCAACTGCCTTCCCTATGTGCTTCTGAAATTGACCTCATTAAGATAAACAAGACGCTTTTATAGTTCTCATCACTTAGAAAATTCCAAGGATTTTAGTAGCTCTGTACCAGCAATGGGGACAAAGACAAATATTTACTTTTTAAAAAAAAATTTATTTATTTATTTTAGAGAGGGTGGGGAGAGGGGCAGAAGGAGAAGGAGAGAGAGAATCTCAAGTAGGCTCAGCGCTGAGCACAGAGCCTGACAGGGTATTCTGTCTCCCAACCCTGAGATCATGACCTGAGCCTAAATCAAGAGTTGGGCGCTTAACTGACTGAGTTACCCCAGTGCCCCCAAATACTTATTTATTATAAACCACAGTATCACACCAAGAAAGCATCAATACTTATTCCCTCACTCAAGGTGGTTTTCTAGAAAACCTCAGCTAAGTCATTTCATAGTGTAATGAACTTAATTGGTAGGCTTCTTGACTGCACTGTAGGTATGAAACTTGAAAGAAAGGTCAGGATCAGCCTCCACACTCACACGCAAACACTGGTTCTCTTCTCTGTAATCCTGTCCCAGCCTTCTCTACAGTCCAGGAGGGTCTGTCTCTTTTTCCTTCTCAGTTTTCTAATTTTTGTTTTTGCATTTTGAACCTATAAATGTTTTCTTCTTTTAATAAAATCTGGGTCTTGCAAATGAATGTTTTGCTTTCCAGACAATTATTTCTGACAGGTGCTTTTAAAAATCTGTTTGGAGGGCGCCTGGGTGGCTCGGTTGAGCGACTGCCTTCGGCTCAGGTCATGATCCTGGAGTCCCTGGATCGAGTCCCGCATCGGGCTCCCTGCTCAGCGGGGAGCCTGCTTCTCCCTCTGACCCTCCCCACTCTCATGTGCTCTCTCTCTCTCTAAAAAAAAAAAAAAAAAATCTGGAAGGTTAAGTCCAGGCAATTAATCTTTTTTTTTCCCCCTAGGCAGCACCTTCTTTCTTCCTGATCAGTGGATAGTCTGGCTCCATGTGTTCAAGGATCACATTGCAGCAAAAACTTTTCTGGAAATAAAAACCTTATTCAGTGGAAATCATCCAATAGAGGAATGAAAAATAATGTGTTATATGTTAAAATGAATGAAATAGATCTATCTATATCTATCTTTATTTCAACATAGACATATCAGTGTCTAATGTTTAGTAGAAGTGTGTTTCTAAAGAGACAAATATAATCTTAGCTGGATGGTGGGTTCATGGATTTTTTATTTTTTATTTTTTTTTAAGATTATATTTATTTGAGAGAGAGCGGGAGTGAGTGAGCTTGGGGGGGAGGGGCAGAGGGAGAAGTAGATTCCCCGCTGACCTGGGAGCCCAACGTGGGGCTCAATCCCAGGACTCTGAGATCATGACCTGAGCTAAAGGCAGATGCTTAACTGACTGAGCCACCCAGGTGCCCCAGGTTCATGGATCAGTGTTCTCAAAGTTTTAAAATTTTCATATTTTTTTAGAAAAGAAAAAATTAATCTCAATTTAATATTCAATATATTATCCTTCTTATAGATTATATATTTAATTTGGGAACAAAAATATAATCTCTTAAGCTGTATCTCTCATGATTGCACTTCTTCATATCACAAAATATGTGTTATAGTTGTAACAGTTTATTAATCCAGTAAACATTCATTAAATGGTGGAGTCAGTACTTACTACAGTGAAATCAAACTGACTTGTGGGGTGACTACTTTTATGTTACTTTTCATTTTCTTGAAGCCATGAATGACTCAGCATGTGTGCATGTGTGTGTGTGTTTGTGTGCATGGTGGGAAAACAACGCCCGTAGTGAGCCATAGAGCGCTGGGAAGGGAGTCAGTGGTGAGGGCTACTTATGCACCATTGTCCAGGCTTGGCTCTATACCCAAGCCAACTTGCTCCTCCCTCCATAATCCCCACACTTGTGCAATGCAGCAGAAAAAGAGATCTGCTCATAAGATAAACTGTCCTTCTCTTCCAGCCTTTTTTTCTTCTATCTCTTCGAAATGTGGAAATATGCCCCTTTCTAGAGCCTGACTCAATAATCCCATCATTTCTAATGGAGAGCCCTTAAAGGGCACCTACTCAACTAGGGAACCTTACCATATCCTTTTTTAAAAAAGGAGGCATGATAAGCTAACCTTGCAAGAGCTTCCCAGTTCTAACAGCTTTCTTTTATTGCCAATGCTTCAGGCAAGAATGTGGCATCTTGTTTAAAGCGACCAAAACAACAACAACAACAACAACAAAAACAAACCCAAACAACCAAACCATTGAAGAATAAGGATCCAGACAGTCTAACCTAATTTTCTACTATATCACTTGAAGCATACGTCACAAAATTCAGTAATCATGGTAATTTGGTTTTATTTTATGAAAACATGTACCAAAAAAAACAATGTGACAACTGGAAAGGAAATGGTGCCAATTTAAACAACTTTCCAAAGAAGCACAAGGAAAGAATAACAGTGTAATTAACACATTTCTTTGAGTGACAAATTATACTTGATTTTGTTACATAAATCCTAGCCTCTGCTAAGAATTTCTTAACATATACTCATGATTATTTCTCTACACAAAAGATGAATTTTTTTTTTTCATGAAAGAGCAAATTTAATTTTGGCCCAGGGTGATAAAAGTTGCTAGTCCTTCACTGTCAGAGAATTTAGGTATAATTTTTGGAAAATGATGACGGTATTCAGAAAGCTGCATGGCAAACAGAAATAATCCCTGCATTTTTAGAATAAACATATCAATATCTGACAGTACAGGCTCTTAGGACTCTCTCCAGCTTTTGTTTTAGGAAATTCTGTCAAAACAAACAATAGCCATAGTCTTGGTCCCCAATCATTCTAGGTAAAATGCATGAGAGCAAAGCATTTGTGGCTTTATTTGGGGAAGGAGTAAGCATCTCCTCTTACTTACTTGAAAATCTAGGAGCAGCTAGAGATCAGCATTCCCCTCTTCCCAGGTCATCTGCCCCTGGACAGGTGAAACTTAAAAAAATATTTCCTCATTTAGACACCAGAGCAGGGATTATCAACCTTTTTCTCTTTAAAAAGGCCAAATGGTAAATATTTTACACTTCACAGGCCCCATGGTCTCTGTCACAACTACCCAACTTTTTTATACCGTTGAGGTACAAAAGCAGCTCTTGACAGTATGTAAATAAATGAACGAGGCTGTGTTCCAATAAAATTTTATTTACAAAAGCAGAGTGCGAGCTGCCCAGGGTTTGCTGGCTTCTACTCCAGAGCATTGGCTTATCTTTTAGGTCATCTGTCAAGTTAGCTGTACAAACAATTTCCTAAGAAATGTGAAGAACTCCCCACTTCTCATATTTTGCACTCTTCCTAGATTTGATTTCCAGCCAACATGATAACACTAGGGTAGAAAGTATTTGTCACCCTGGCAAGGAACAGTCTCATATTCTTCCTGGATGTGAACATGAGTTAAATTTGAAAAACAGCTGTGAGATGAATGATGTGAAGTAAAATGTGGTTCAAAGAGGTTGACTCTAAGAATTACCTATGCTTAGAGCTTGCTTAGACAAAAAGTACAGAACCAAGGACTGAATTATTGGTACAAGGTCATGGCTGATACTGTTCCGGTGTGAAGTGCCAGGGATAGGACTCATTTCCTTAATCAGATGTGATGAAGACAGGCTTATATATGTACTCAGAGGCTAGCAGGCAGGCTGGCTCTCTGTAGAGACCACGAGGGAAAGCAAATGGTTGGTTTAAAAAGGGACTAGGACTACTTGAAAGAATACTGGTGCTACTTACTGAACATCTAAACCAGGCATTGTGTGAACATCTCATTTAATCTTCAGAGTTACTCTTTGAAGTAAATATTGGGAGCCCCCATTATGTGAAGAAAAGAGAGCTTAATGATGCCAAAGGCTTGGTTACAGTAAAGCAAAAGATGATGAGTTCAGGTGGTATCTCCCTGAATGACAACAAATTCAAAATGTGATGAATGCCACTGTGCTATTGAGTCTGACAGTGACTGGCACCATGGCAGTAGTTGATTTTGTGGAGTCTGTCTCCTGGGCCACAGCTGGAGCAGAGGGCAAGGACTCTGAGGGGGAAAGGTCACTGCAAGAGCTCTAGGTTCAGAGAAGGATGCCAGCTCCATCAGCAACTAGGCCGTTCCAGAAATATTTGTGAGAGTTCATGGATTAGGGTAACCAAATGTCCCAAACTGCCTCAGACCCTTGGAATGTGGGGCTTTCAGTGCTAAAATCTGGAGTGTTTCTAGCAAACCACAGGGAGGCTTATGGATATTTAGGTGCTCGGGGCTTATGAGAAGCTCATAAGCCACCCTCTGCGGAAGCTGGTTCACAACTGGTTATGAAAACTGAATGTTATATTTTCAGGAATTTTGCAAGCCACTGGTTAACCATTATTAAAAATTAAATTACATAAATGTACAATTAATTATATTAAAATATTAATACATATTCAGAAGTCCCCACTTTCTAACTTTTGAGTAGTTTTCTCACATTTATGATTTGAAGCTATTTATGTTTATTGTGTCAATCCGTATGGTAGAAATACTACAAATGGTAGGCTCCTCCATTTCTCTTCCTGGCTGTATGTTCAGTGACCATGCTGGTAGCTTGAAATAGGAGGGAAGGTTTTTTGTTGTTGGTCCAGAAATCAGTGGGGAAAATGTTAATGATGTAGGTTAAACTTCAAAGTGTATGATGTCTGGAGCTGGTGCGTTGTGTACAGCACACTCAATAAAGAGGAAATACTTCTTCAGTCTTTGGGAACTGTTATCTTCCTCAATAAAAACATAGCTCACAGAATTAACAAATGAGCATAGTTTTAACTTAAGTCTTCATTGTTTCACTTTCATTGTACTCATTAAAGGAAACAAAGTATTAAGCACCGAATGCTGCAAATACACCACTTCATCAATTGACACTATAAGTGGGCAACAAATACAAGAGTTTGGCAAAAATCAACTAAAACATGTGGTGAGAATTAGTTGGCTATATAGAATGACAGTGGTGAGTATTTACAGTTCATTATTAATAATAAATTATGTGCAACTCATTGTTTATATTAGTACAGTTTATGATTAACTTCTGTCTATATATATCCATATCTGTAGATCCATAGCTATATACTCTTTTTCCAGAGAGCCAGTTATTAACTATTTCCCAGTATACCATTGCTCATAAATTATGGAATGTATAGCTAGCAGTAGGAAAACCCTGAACCCCAGTAGGTAGTGGGTTTGAGTTTGTAGCCTCTCAGCTGCTTTATTCAGAAATGATGGGTTTCTGGGTGTAGCTGAGTCTGCATTACGTGTGTCCAAGCAGAAAAAGGTTTTGCAAAGAAATCCTAGTAATAAATAACATAAGACCCAGCCATCTTTGTGGTGTTCATGCTCGTCAGTCTTCCCAGGCTATATAATTATATTCTGAAGTGCTGTTTCATTGCCTTACAGTCTTCTCTGAGTAAGTCCATTTATGCCAGGCATTTGCCATATACAAGGTAAATTCCATGGAAGGAGAAACTAAGATTATTTTGTTCATTACTGACTCTTTAAGACACATAGTAACCTCTCAATACCCATGCAGGGGGTGTACGCATAAATGATTGAATGAGTAAATTCACTTTTATCATCCTTTCTTAATGCTAGAAGCTGTGATCTCTCCTTTTTTAAGGTTTCATTGTGGGGACAGGGTAACAAGTAACCTTATTCTTACCATACCAGCATACTGTTATCCACTTAAATTAGAGTTGAGTTTCTCAAATGTTCTCCCTACCTACCTTTAAGGACAGCTAGGGCTTGGTTTGGGGTCAGAAGTGGCCTGCTTCAATAATACAGTTTCTTGAAACTTTTATATTTACACTTTAAAAAAAATCACATTGATCTTTGCATTTTTCTCCAGAATATCCCATTTTTTATTACCTGAAAAGGTCTATCAAGAGCTTTTAATGAAGTATATTAACTAATTTTTCCTCTGTAAATCTTTGAATAAGTTTGGTGTTCCAATTAAATATGCTTTGTTTTTCCTATAAGAGCTTATTCACATACACCTGGCATGTACTCCAAGATTTCATGTAACAGAACCCTGTTTGAGAAGTTTCACATAGCTACTCCTAAAGTACTGTCTGAATAATTTACACAAATAATAAAATATTCCCCTGTAAGGTTTACATTGTAGGTAAAAAATAATTATTCCCTCCACCACCACTGTTAAAAGAAAGACAAAAAAATTAGTAAAAACGCAAAATATTTTAATGAAAAATCCATTTCTTTCTGAAGATGTTTAAGGGCCATACCAAATATGAATTATATTCTTAATAAATTATAATATTTTAAGGATTATTAAAAGAACCCTTAATGTTAAAATACGATAACATTTTAAATTCCTTGAATGCTTTAGGGGCGCCTGGGTGGCTCAGTTGGTTAAGCGACTGCCTTCGGCTTAGGTCATGATCCTGGAGTCCCTGGATCGAGTCCCGCATCGGGCTCCCTGCTCGGCAGGGAGTCTGCTTCTCCCTCTCCCACTCCCCCTGCTTGTGTTCCCTCTCTCGCTGTGTCTTTCTCTGTCAAATAAATAAATAAAATCTTTAAAAAAAAATTCCTTGAATGCTTTACATTATTTTGTATTTAATTGCTTAAAAATTAAGCCACTAAAAAGATGTGATATGAAGTTACTATGATAATATATTCCAGAGCCAGTTACTGACATGCTTGATTATGAAATTATGCAGTATTGCCACCATACTCTTACATTCTTGTTTCTTTAGTAATCATAATCAATGATTTTTGGAAGTAAGTTGTGTGAAGAAAGGCAGGTAAGTGCTCATAAGCACAAGCAACCTAGATTATTTCTTGGCAGAAATTTCCTTTTTTCCTTTGCCCTGCTATTGTTAAGTCCTAGATGTAGGCAACAATACCATTTAAGAAACAAACAATATCATTTGAGGCATTTCCATGCTACCCAGCAGAATTCTCTTTTACAAGATGTTTTTAGTGGAGTCTTAATTTTCTTTTCTGAGGCACTTGAATTAATGGTGCCTCAACATCACAAGAACTGTTGAGGCTCAAAGGCATAATACTATCCTCAGCTTTCCAGTGAGTCCATAAGTCTAATTCTAAAGTTTCATTAAGACTGGATAAGAATGGAGAATGGGGAGGCAAGATGGCAGAAGAGTAGGGGAACTCGTTTTATCTGGTCCTTTGAATTTGGCTGGATAACTATCAAATCATCTGAACAACTATGAATTCAACCTGAGATATAAGAAAACACCTAATTGTTGAAATTCTACGAAGAGAAAAGAGACCACTTTTTGCAAGATAGGAGGTGGGAAGTGAATTGGAGGGGATATATGGGAAGATAAACAGGGGGGAGGGAGCCTCCATAAGCCAGCTATCAGAAAGTGATATAGCAGCAGAGCACAAAATCAGAACTTTTAGAAGTCTGCTCCAGTGAGAGATGTCCTTGCCTGAAAGGTGCTCAGGTGATGAAGAGGGGCAGAATCCTAGGTGGTTCAGTGTGGTCTCAGGATCCCTGGGGTCACAGAAAGAATGGGGGTGCCTGAGATGGCAGAGTTCCCAAGCATTGGAGTGGGGAAACCAGCTAAGGTCAGTGAGCCCGGGAGGGAGCTCTCAGCTTGGTTTGCCATAAATTGTAAGCTGCGGCTCAAATGGGTGACTGCTCTCCATGCGGGGACCCTGCAAAAGACAGAAACCTGGCAACCCTCCACCCTCCCCCAGGAGGAGTGATGCGGGTGTGCACCACAGGAGTCTGCAGAGTTTGGTACACACAAAAGTGAAGATTGCTTTTCCCTGAGGGTTTACTGAAAAGAGGGGGGCCACGATCATTCAGGTCTGGGGCTGGAGATCAGGGCAGGCCGTTTTTATTTTCATACTCTAAAACAGCACAGAAAGCCTTTAGGGAACAAAAGCCTCATAGAACAACCCAAAGCAGCTTACACTGAACCGGCCCCCTGACAAGGAGTGGTGCAACTCCGCCCAGGGAAAGACACCTTCTCCCCCAGAAGACAGCTGGAACAACAGGGGAATACCAACTTTACAGGGCACACAGAACTGCAAAACTCCAGTGCTAGGGGAACATAGTATGTAGAATTTGAGGTTTCTTTCTCAGGATTCTTTTATTTTTCAGTTTAAAATTTTCCTTTTTTTTTTTTTTCCTTTTCAACTAGTTTCTTATTTTATCAACTCCTTGTTTTTAAGTCTTTTTTTAACTTTTTACATTTACATTTAATAGTTATATTCTTCATTTTTGGCTTCCTTTCACTGTATTCAGTTTTATTTTTGTAAATATAAAAGTTTTACTTTCTTTACAATTTTGTGATTTAGTATCTTCTAACAAACAGAAAAAATAAACCCAGGACCATGTGGATCACCCTGTTTTGTCCATCTGGGAGATTATATCCCCCCCTCCTTTTTTCTTTTTCTTTTCTTTTTTGGTTTCTGACCTCTTCAGAAGGTGGTTCAACATTTGCAAATCAATCAATGTGATATATCACGTTAATGAAAGGCCAAGAACCGTAGGATCCTCTCAGTAGATGCAGAAAAAGCATTTGACAAAGTACAATGTCCTTTCTTGATTAAAACTCTCCACAGTGTAGGGATAAAGGGAACATACCTCAATAACATAAGAGCCATCTATGAAAAGCCCACAGCAAATATCATTCTCAGTTGGGAAATTCTGAGAGCTTTTCCCCTAAGGTCAGGAATACGGCAAGGATGTCCACTCTCACCACTGTTACTCAACATAGTACTAGAAGTCCTAGCATCAGCAATCAGACAACAAAAAGAAATAAAAGGCACTCAAATTGGCAAAGAAGTCAAACTCGCTCTCTTTGCAGATGACATGATACTTTATATGGAAAACCCAAAAGACTCCACCCCAAAATTGCTAGAACTCATACAGGAATTCAGCACTATGGCAGGATATAAAATAAATGCACAGAAGTCAGTTGCATTTCTATATACATTGAGACAAAGGAAAGAGAAATTAAAGAATTGATTCCATTTACAATTGCACCAAAAATGAAAAGGTACCTGGGAATAAACCTGACAAAAAAGCCAAAGGATCTGTATTCTAAACACTATAGAACACTTATGAAAGAAATTGAGGAAGACACAAAGAAATGGAAAAACATTACATGCTCATGGACTGGAAGAACAAATATTATTAAAATGCCCATGCTACCTAAAGCAATCTGTACATTCAATGCAATCCCTATCAAAATACCATCAACTTTTTTCACAGAACTGGAACAAATAATCCTAAAATTTATATGGAACCAAAAAAGACCCCGAATAGCCAGAGGAATGTTGAAAAAGAAAACCAAAGATGAAGGCATCACAATGCTGGACTTTAAGCCTTATTCCAAAGCTATAATCATCAAGACAGTATGGTACTTGCACTAAAACAGACATGTGATCGAAAACTTGCATGGAATCATGTTTGTCTCCTGGGATGAGGAATAAATACCATTCACTCTCTTAAATTAATTGCTCAGAAAATACCAAAATCCATGTGAAGTGATGTCTCTTAGCTTGGAGCAATCTCAATAAATGTCTTAAATTTTAAACAAAAAATATAGGGTATAAAAATTCAGTGGAATGTGAAAACTCTTTTGGAAAATATTGTAAAACAAAAATATTTTCTGCTTCTTTCTAAATACCCAGTCCTACTGAAAACTGTAGAGGAAGCATATTTATATAATGATTTTTGTAAATTATAATTAATCATTTTCAGAACTACTTGTTGATTTATAAAATGAACTCTATAGAATTTAGGCGGATCATACATTTTTTAAAAATTAATGGACTTTGTTTTTTAGAGTAGTTTTAGATTTTTAGAAAATTGAGCATTACTAGAGAGGCTTTTGCTGGATATTTACACTTTGGTAATATTTTATGGAAAACCAAGGTTTTTTTCTTTGGAAATAGGACACTAAGAACTACCGAAATAATTTCTGAAGCTTTTTCATATGTAGCATCTGCTGTTCATTTCTCTGGATTTAGTTGATATTTCCAGGACTATTATTTCTGCTTCCCATCATCACCCTCCAACTACCATTCTTAGGATGTGAACTCTGGATACCAATCTACGTATCTCAGGAAAAGATGATAATTTATAAGAAATGTCACAAAGAGGGCGCCTGGGTGGCTCAGTTGGTTAAGTGACTGCCTTTGGCTCAGGTCATGATCCTGGAGTCCCTGGATCGAGTCCCACATCGGGCTCCCTGCTTGGCAGGGAGTCTGCTTCTCCCTCTGACCCTCTCATGCTCTCTCTGTCTCATTCTCTCTCTCAAATAAATAAAATCTTTAAAAGAAAGAAAGAAAGAAAGAAATGTCACAAAGAAAAATCATGGCACCACTGAAGCCGAATTAATCTATTTAAATAAAATTCACACTTTCTGATTCTAAAGTGGTTTGATAGGGGCATCATCAAAGCTGGAGCACAATGTATCCTGCTTACATGTAATGTGATATTTATAAATGTAGTGTGATGTTTCTTAGCAGTTGTTAAGTAAAGGAACATTCTCAATCAACTTTCAAAAATACATATATTCCTATAGACCTTACAAGATTGCTCCTGAGAATCATGGCATTGAAATATTTGTTTACTTAATTCTGTGTGTGTGTGTTTGTGAGAGAGAGAGAGAGGAAAAGTATTTATATACTCTATAAACTTAATGATTTGGTTTTATGCAAGTATTTTCAGTAACAGAATCAAGACTATATTTTTGAAAAAAATTCTGTTTGGCAAGAAGTATTCTACTGTTTTTTCTAATCAGTTTGAAATGTTGAAAAATTTAAATGCTTTATCAAACATTACCAATTGATTTTTCATAAATTGTAAGAAAATACTGTCAAATTTTATATTAAAAAATGAATCAGCAGTGCCAGGGTGGCTCAATCAGTTGAGCGTCCAACTCTTGGTTCAGGTCAGGTCATGATCTTGGGTCATGAGATTGAACCCCATGTTGGGCTCTGCACTCAGCACAGAGTCTGCCTGAGATTCTCCCTCTCCCTCTCCCTCTGCTCTTCCCCCGGCTTGTGCTCTCTCTCTCTTTAAATACATACATACATACATACGTACATACATACATACATACATACATAAAATCTTAAAAAACAAAAACAAAAATGAATCAACTCCAAAGAGGCAACTGCTAGTACTCCTTAGCTCCAAACTTCTTATCGGACTCTCTCCTTCACTGCATCTTTTTCCATTTCTAGACTTAACTCTACCCATATCTTCCCTATTCTTGCTCATTCCTACACCTCCTTCCATCTGACCCTTTGAGAAGCCTTCAGAACTTTGTCATCAGAAACTCCTTTCTATTGTGGAACTCCTTCCTTACACCGTCCACTTCTACTTTCTCCTTTCCTCTTCTTCCTTTAGTCCTAGTGATGTCACCAAGGGAAGACATGCATAGGAGGATAATCCTAACCCAGTAATTAATGATCTTCCCCAGTTATTTAATTACCTTTATTCTAATCAGGATGCCCTCCCAATATTTTATATTGAATAGCCATAATGTGTCATGAGAACACAACTTCAAGTCCTTCACCAGATTTTCAGGATAGGAACATTATTCACACAATATTAAATTTCACAGCCACAGTTACCCTTAACTCTAATATCATTGCCAGTACAGTAAGAGCTTAAATGAGGAGTCCTCTAATACCACCTTAGCTTAAGTGAGAGGTAGAGAAATTTGCCTAATCTTATTGCCTATTAATTTGTAGACTTCACATTACTAAAACTTTTTTTTAGCTCTTTCCCACTTTATTTATGCATGTGTGTATATATGTAAAAACTAAATTATTATTTTTATTTTTATTTTTTTTTGAACTCTTAAGTTTTATTATGTTATGTTAGTCACCATACAATACATCATTAGTTTTTGATGTGGTGATCCACGATCCGTTGTTTTCACATAACACCCAGTGCTCCATGCAGTACGTGCCCTTCTTAATACCCATCACCAGGCTAACCATTCCCCCCTCCCCTGTCCCCTCTAAAACCTTGTTTATTTCTCAGAGTCCATAGTCTCTCATGGTTCATCTCTCCCTCCGATTCCCCCCCTTTCATTTTACCTTTCCTTCTAATGTCCTTGATGCTATTCCTTATGTTCCACATATAAGTGAAACCATATGATAAGTGACTTTCTCTGCTTGACTTATTTCACTTAGCATAATCTCCTCCAGTCCCATCCATGCTGATGTAAAAGTTGGGTATTCATCCTTTCTGATGGCTGAGTAATATTCCATTGTATATGTGGACCACATCTTCTTTATCCATTCATCTGTTGAAGGGCATCTCCGCTCTTTCCACAGTTTGGCTATTGTGGACATTGCTGCTATGAACATTGGGGTGCCTATGGCCCTTCTTTTCACTACATCTATGTCTTTGGGGTCAATACTCAGGAGTGCAATTGCTGGGTCATAGGGTAGCTCCATTTTTAAATTTTTGAGGCACCTCCACACTGTTTTCCAAAGTGGCTGTACCAACTTGCATTCCCACCAACAGTGTAAGAGGGTTCCCCTTTCTCCACAACCTCTCCAACATTTGTTGTTTCTTTCCCTGTCCATTTTTGCCATTCTAACTGGTATAAGGTGGTATCTCAGTATGGTTTTGATTTGAATTTCCCTGATGGCTAATGATGATGAACATTTTTTCATGTGTCTGTTAGCCATTTGTATGTCTTCTTTGGAGAAGTGTCTGTTCATGTCTTCTGCCCATTTTTTGACTTGATTATTTGTTTTTTGGGTGTTGAGTTTGAGAAGTTCTTTATAGATCTTGGATACCAGCCCTTTATCTGTAGGGTCATTTGCAAATATCTTCTCCCATTCTGTGGGTTGCCTCTTTGTTTTGTTGACCGTTTCCTTTGCTATGCAGAAGCTTTTTATCTAGATGAAGTCCCAAAAGTTCATTTTTGCTTTTGTTTCACTAGC
>NC_058409.1:14026693-14060916 GCF_002201575.2 Neomonachus schauinslandi
TCCTCTAGGATTTTGATGGATTCCTGTCTCACATTGAGGTCTTTCATCCATTTTGAGTTTATCTTGGTGTGTGGTGTTAGAGAATGGTCGAGTTTTATTCTTCTGCATGTGGCTGTCCAATTTTCCCAGCACCATTTATTGAAGAGACTGTCTTTTTTCTATTGCATATTTTTTCCTGCTTTGTCAAAGATTATTTGACCATAGAGTTGAGGGTCCATACCTGGGTTCTCTGTTCTGTTCCATTGGTCTATATGTCTGTTTTTGTGCCAGTACCATGCTGTCTTGGTGATCATAGCTTTGTAATACAGCTTGAAATCGGGCAACGTGATACCCCCCGCTTTGTTTTTCTTTTTCAACATTTCCTTGGCAATTCGGGGTCTTTTATGATGTCGGAGATGGAATTCAGGCTAGCAATTGTGAAGACAATAGCTAGAATGGAGAAATCAATTAATGGCAACATAGAGTTTCTAAGGGCAGAAATGAAAGCTGAATTGGCAAAACTTAAAAATGCTATCAATGAGATCTAATCCAATCTAGATAATCTAACAGCTAGGGTAAGTGAGGCAGAAGAACAAATAAGCGACCTGGAAGACGATATAATAGATAAAAAGGGAAACAAGGAGGCCAGGGAAAAACAACTCAGAATCCATGAAAATAGAATCAGAGAAATAAGTGACTCCATGAAGTATTCCAATGTCAGAATAATTGGAATCCCCGAGGGAGTAGAGAGAGAGAGAGGACTAGAAGATGTATTTGAGGAAATCGTAGCTGGAAACTTCCCTAATCTGGGGAATGAAACAAACATTTGCATCCTAGGGGCAGAGAGAACCCCTGCCAAGATCAAGGAAAACAGGCCAACACCCTGGCATGTAATAGTAAAACTCGCAAATCTTAGAACCAAGGAAACCATCCTAAGGGCAGTTATGGGGAAGAGATTCCTTATGGACAGAGGGAAGAACATCAAAATAATGTCAGACCTATCCACAGAGACCTGGCAAGCCAGAAAGGCCTGGCAAGACATATTCAGGCTTCTAAATGAGAAGAACATGCAGCCAAGAATACTTTATCCAGCAAGGCTGTCATTTAGAATGGATGGAGAGATGCAGAGCTTCCAAGACTGGCAGAAACTGAAAGAATATGTGACCACTAAGCCGGCCCTGCAGGAAATATTAAGGGGGGTTCTATAAAAGGAGAAAGACCCCAAGAGTGATCTACAACAGAAATTTACAGGGACAATCTATAAAAACAAGGTCTTCACAGGCAACACGATGACAATTAATTCATATCTTTCAATAATCACTCTCGACGTGAATGGCCTAAATGCTCCCATAAAATGGCACAGGGTTGCAGATTGGATAAAAAGACAGGACCCATCCATATGCTGTGTATAAGAGACTCATTTTGAACCTAAAGATACATCCAGACTGAAAGTGAAGGGATGGAGATCCATCTTCCATGCCAGCAGACCTCAAAAGAAAGCTGGGGTAACAATTCTAATATCAGACAAATTAGATTTTAAACTAAAGTCTGTAGTTAGAGACACAGAAGGACACTATATCATTCTTAAAGGGTCTGTCCGACAAGAAGATCTAATAGTTGTAAATATCTATGCCCCCAACATGGGAGCAGCCATCTACATAAGCCAACTGTTCACCAAAATAAAGAGTCATATTGATAATAATATTTTAATTGTAGGAGACCTCAATACTCCACTCTCAGCAATGGACAGATCTTCTAAGCAGAAAATCAACAAGGAAACAAGAGCTTTGAATGATACACTGGACCAGATGGACCTCATAGATATATACAGAACATTCCACCCTAAAACAACAGAATACTCATTCTTCTTGAGCGCACATGGAACTTTCTCCAGAATAGACCACATACTGGGTCACAAATCAGGTCTCAACCGATACCAAAAGATTGAGATTATTCCCTGCATATTCTCAGGCCACAATGCTTTAAAACTGGAACTCAATCACAAGAAAAAATTTGGCAGAAATTCAAGCACTTGGAAGCTAAAGACCACTCTGCTCAAGAATGTTTGGGTCAACCAGGAAATCAGAGAACTTAAACAATTCATGGAAATCAATGAAAATGAAAACACATCAGTCCAAAACCTATGGGATACCGCAAAGGTGGTCCTAAGGGGGAAATACATAGCCATCCAAGCTTCACTCAAAAAAATAGAAAAATCCCGAATTCACCAACTAACTCTACACCTTAAAGAACTACAGAAAAAGCAGCAAACAATGCCTAAGCCACGCATTAGAAGAGAAATAATTAAAATTAGGGCAGAGATCAATGAATTAGAAACCAGAAACACAGTAGATCAGATCAAGGAAACTAGAAGTTGGTTCTTTGAAAGAATAAGATTGATAAACCACTGGCCAGACTTATCCAAAAGAAAAGAGAAAGGACCCAAATTAATAAAATTATGAATGAAAGGGGAGAGATCATGACTAACACCAAGGAAATAGAAACAATTATTAGAAATTATCAAGAACTAGGGCACCTGGGTGGCTCAGTTGGTTAAGCGACTGCCTTCGGCTCAGGTCATGATCCTGGAGTCCCTGGATCGAGTCCCGCATCGGGCTCCCTGCTCAGCAGGGAGTCTGCTCCCTCTGACCCTCCCCCCTCTCATGTGCTCTCTCTCATTCTCTCTCTCTCAAATAAATAAAATTAAAAAAAATCTTTAAAAAAAAAGAAATTATCAACAACTATATGCCAATAAACTGAGCAATCTGGATGAAATGGAGGCCTTCCTGGAAACCTATAAGCTACTAAACTTTCAAAATTAATTTTCTTCTTGAATTGACTCATCCCATTCTTTCCTAATCTCTTTCCCAAGGGCTTCCATATCTGTCTTAAATGTTCATTTCTTCCTGGCCATACTTTATCATCTTGATGACTGCAGCATCCCCACTGATGACCCGTGGAACATGAAAATTTCATAATCCCTCCTCAAATCAACTGATATTTCATCTCAGCTATTTTAGCCCTTTTCCAGCACAGCCAACCATTGAATTTTATAATTATTTGAGGGAATTCCACCTAAAAAAAATCATAAAATCTTAGTAATCAACAACCAGTTTAACTTAAACTTGTCACATTCTTTTATTCCTCTCTTGTTGGTTTTCTATCATTTTTTCCCTATTAAGAATGTTCCATAATTTCTCAAACCTCTTCTGGAATTTAGGTGTTTCTTCTGCAGAAGATTTTAGTACATGGCTCTGTGCAGTTATCTTAAGCTTCTCCAAATTTTTGCTCCCCTTCTGAGGTTATTTTGATTCATCCTACTCTTTCTTTGGCTAACTCTTCAAACTGCTCTTTCTTGCCTGCTATTCTGCACTTTGGGGAGATTGTTCTATCAACACTTAGTTTCTCTTCCCTCTTCATTATTTCCTCCTTTTCTAAAATTTTGTCAAAGCCATAAATGATGGAAGGACCAGAACCAGGAAAAAAAATAGTATTAGGTTGATATTTATGTGGATTGTGGCTGGGTTAATTATTACATGTGTCTCTAATTTACCTTGTGACTTAAAATCTCATTGTATAGATCGTCTGATTATGAATCTCATTTGTAAATTCTGGGAACTTGTTTATTAATGACAATTCTCTAGTTGGCTTCATGATTTTTTTTTCAATAAAAGAATGTAGATGTGAATTTTGCAAATATACTGTGTCAACATTACAAGCTCCATGAGGGCAAGCACTCTAATGACCTATTTTCCACTTTATCATAAAAACAAATGCTATTGGATTCTTCTCTTTTCAAATTACAAAGTGATGGTGAAATTGGAAAGGACTGAGACTGGGAATGAGATAAATCTCTTTCCCCATATCACTCTGCAAATTAACCTTGATGTATTTGTCCTTTTATGTCCATTAATTCTTGTGTAATATGGAAACATACAGGTCTGATGTCTGGATCTCCTTCAGGGCTTTATCTCTGACAACGCTGCTTTAAATGTGCATTTATTTGGCAGATCTGCCTGAGGTTTTTCCTGGGTGGTCCATTAGTATTTTCAGGTTTCACAATGATACAGCCAAGGAAAATGAAATGACGATTCTTTTGAAGGATTTTATTTACAGGAGGCTTCAAATGATAATTTGAAAGTAATTTCTGTGTTATATGTAAGAACTGAAAATTGGAAAATTAATCCTCCAAGAACTCTAATATATTTATCTTTCATAAATTTCCTCTAGCCTTTTATTTTTTCTAGTCAGATATTGAGCCAATTTTTAAAAAATGATTTCATGTTTTTAGTTGAATTTTGATAGGCATTTGGTTCAGCAGCGAGTACAATTGGCTTTTTGGGGTTTTTTTAGACAAGATTTCAGTAAACTCTGGGGCCAGTATTTTACCTGTATTTCTGAATCCACAGATTATGGCACAGATATCATCATTAGTGGCAAAGATACTTTGGGTAGAGTTTGATATTATATCAAATGTTTCAGAAAGGAAAGTCTTATAATCCTCTGTCTTTGCTCTAAATTTAACAGTTTATCAGTGTGTTAGGGCTACTGCAAAAGATAGAGTTTATCTTTAGAAATGGAAAAAAAATAACACAAGAAGAGAAATGATTGATGCTAGTATATAGAACTGAGGTCCACTTACTCTCCCCCTCAAGGCAAAGGGAAATCTGTACTACAGAAGTTTTAGGGTGGCAGCAACACCTGTAGAGACAGCTGAGTATGGGGTGAATTCACAGGAAAGAAAGTAAAAGACTGAAGGTTTATGGGCCCATGAGATAAAGATTGATGTTGATGAATGAATGAGAAGCAGGAAGAAATATGAGATTGAAGGTGGTTTACATAAAGATTTAGAATTAGAAACCCCAACTTTGGGGAAAGTTATTTAATACCTATTTCTGAGTCTGTTTTTTTATATAAAGTAGGAGTAATAGGTTTTTGTGATGCTTTATTCACATAATGATTTAATATCATACTTACTCTGGGTTTTCGGGAGGCACAGTTGAGAAGAGTGGTCCCAAACCATTCATTACTGATGGGAGGGCCAATGGAAGGTTGAAGTTTTGAAGCAGTTGTCTGTGCTGTAAATGTTTATATTTCACATTTTTAGATGTTTCTCAGTTTTTCATAAACTGTCATTCAATTTAATGTTTTTTTTTTTTAAATGCAGTGTGAGTCATCTCTAATCCATTGTTTGTTTTCACTTGAACCCGAATACCCTTTTCGCTTGTCCTTTGACTGAAAACTCAGTAAATCATGGGAATGCAAGATATTGTTGAGAAGTGCAAAAGTAAGCTCCCTTTTATCTTATCTTTAAAGTTTTATGCAAATACTGGTTTTGGCCAGATGGAAAATCAATGGAAAATCAACAAGTGAGCAAAGCCAATGTGAGACAACAATTATCTTAGCATGAGATAATGTGTGCTGTTCTATGGAAATCAGAAGAAAATAATATGCAAAGAAATTGCAGAAAGTGAAGGGATAAATTTGTGGAGATTATATTAATGAAAAGTAATATTTTTAGGAAGCTGCGTTTTTATTTTTATTGGAATTTTGTGAATTTCCTTTTTGGTTTAAATTTTAACTGTGCCTTGTTCTATTTCATTTATATTCTTCAGCTATTTGTTAAAGAAGATAATGTGTAAGTTATAAATTCTGATTTTTTCAGTCTTACTAATTTATGAAACAGGTTATATAACATACTATTTTTTTATTACTAACAATGAAGGGCTTTGCTTTTAAGTGGAATATCAATTGGGAAAGTAGATATATGCCATTTTTCATCATAAAAGGGTAGAATATATGGCTGTGAAGGCATTGGTGGAGAATATTGGTAACTCTTGTTCATCCTAGTCATTGCAAAAAAGTTATCTGACCCTATAGTATTGATACATACTTTTACTTATGTGTTCTCTGATCAAATCATTATAAAGAAGATTTATTACCATTTACATATGAATTTCAGATTGTTTGCCTGGAAGAAGATATTTACTTATAGGATCATTCTTCTGAAATTTACTTACTAGGGTGCCTGTGTGGCTCAGTCCTTTAAGTGTCTGCCTTGGGCTCAGGTCATAATCCCAGAGTCCTGGAAGTAGCCCAGGTCTCCTCTGGCTCCCTGCTCAGTGGGATGTCTGCTTCTCCCTCTCCCTCTGCCCCTCCCTCTGTTCATGCTCTCTTGCACGCTCTCTCAAATAAACAAAATCTTTAAAAAAATATAATAAAATTTACTTACTAATCTTAGAGTACTTCCATTTACTTTTTCTGTCTATCTTGAAAAAGGGAGTGAAATGTTTGGAAAAAGAATGGCTTGAAACAATGGCAAAGAATGATTTGGCCCCCGCTCACTTTTCCTTTTCTTCATCACTGAGATTCACTGTTGCTCACCCCATATACAGTCACTTAGCTTTCACTGATTTTTTTTTCAGTTTTGTTAATTTTCTATTAGGAATGTCAAAAATCAGTCAGGTATTACTCATTGTGCATCGTCTTTCAAACTACGTTTTGAAAAAAAATAGTAGATTGGCTTTTAATGAAAAGGACTACTTCCAAAACTCATTTTAATATAAAGTATAACTGGAAACTACATCAGGTTAAATCATTTTAAGAAGCTGCAAGAGGTATGGTTTCATAGAGCATTTTTGTTTTTTTGTTTTTGTATGGGCTAGCTCAAATAACACAGATTTGCCTGTGCTTTGAATTGATCATGAATCCAGGTATAAACAATGGGTTAACTATATATTCAAATTGATATATTTTATCTTTAGATGTACTCTTTGAAAGATTATGGGACAGGTATGGTGAAGCATGTTCAAGCAGTTCATTGGATTTATCCTTTAAAAAGAAATGATTAAGGGGGCACCTGGCTGGCTCAGTCAGAAGAGCATGAGTCTCTTGATCTCCGGGTCATGAGTGCTTCCCACATTGATAGTAGAGATTACTGAAATAAATAAACTTAAAAAAAATAAATTATTAAATGATTATAGGAGGCACTTTTGATGCCCACCATATATAACTTCAATTCAACTCTGACTAACTGCTGTGAACAGTTAATTTGCAGGGTAATAGCTGTCCACATCAAGTTTCTGAATTTTTTTTCATCTCTTCTTAAATGCTTTCTCCAACATCATGGAGGTTGTAATGGAAATGGCCCAAGAAGCAGAACAGTGGAATGATAGTCTGGAACTGAATTACTCATTAGTCAGATGGCAACAAAGAATGTTTTTTGGTAATAGTGGAATGAATGTGAATAACCACTGAATATTGCAGCATCTTTCTTGCCATGAACCCCGTGAGTGATAAACTGAGATGACATTTAGATGCAAGGGGAAGTAGAGGCTTATACAAGAGATATCTCTAGCAATTGAAATATAAAGGAGTAGTGGTGATTGTAAGGACTCTGCCCTTTCCTGGCTTTTGTTAACTGCTGCAGATTTTTTGAAAAAAGGTAACAATAGGATCAGAGCATAAGCTCTTTACTCAGAGCATGCTCTAAAAGCTACAAGACATCCTTGGCCATATCTAAAGCTATTCCCATCTCCTGAAGCAGGAGAGATTATGCTAAACATTAGGTCCAGGATTTGATTGTAAGAGTGATGGAGCTATAAAGTAGGTGGGACGCATGGCCTTGAATGCCTCCTGTGTTAACACGGGAGGCCCTGATAGGGAAATAAATGAAACCCTAAAACATTTGACCAGACAGGAGATACTTAGTGTAGTCGAATATTCTGGCATGGCAGGAGCAGCCTGTGGTGAACACCCACATCCACTTTCACTGATGCTCTAGAAAAGTTGTCGTTGTTGTTTTCTGGAAAAACTGAGAGTGATTAATTGCCATGTATGAGCTAAGTGAGAAAGTCAGAAGTCCTCCTTGGTAGCATATAAAGAAGCTCACCTTTCCTGCAGTGGGAGAGAATAGCATTGTTGAGAATCAGATCAAGTCCTAATTACAAGAGAAGACAATTTCCACGAGAGGTCAAACTCTCAACAAAGGCAGGGATCTGCTTGTTAAGGTTAGGACCCTAGCTGGGAAAGCATGGGACCCAGATATATAAAGTGGGAGTGGTTGATGTCCCCCCAAATCAAGAATTCTCATATTCGTCTGAGCTCTTTGAGCCCACAGACCTGGTGTATCCTTCCCTATTAAGAGGTAGAATTTTCCCATTGTCCTAAGATGGTGCAAATGCTTCTCTTCTGTAACTCATGTATGGCACCCAGGGTTAGTTTCTATTGCCCTTTCTGGCCGCTAGACCTTAAGCTATGGTTAAATTATAACCTAAGACATCCAGGGATGTTCTGGGTCTAACAAGGAAAAAAATAACTGTACCCTTTTAGAACTGCAAAACATAACCATCATGAATTGTCAGGACCCACCACAGTTTAAGTAGGATTGCATTTGGAGTTAATTTATTTGGGACAACTCTCCTGGGATATAAGACTAAACACCTGGTAAGGACCTATGGAAAAGCTGGTAAGGATCTTTGGCTCATGCTAGGTGAAGTAGAAAAACCGATGGCTCATGCTAGGTGAAGTAGAAATGGCAGCATTGTGGTGACACTTGGTGGGAGCAAGCTGGAAATCTGTCAGATGATGGTATTTATGAAAAGGCCAAGAGGATAGACACAGGTTCACAAATACAACAAGAATGATGGAATCCTGGAAAAAAAAAAAAAAAAGAGGCTGCCTAGGATCACTTAACCTCCATAAGCTGGTGGATGCAGTCATCATAAAGAGTGGTAGGGTAGGAGGGATAGCCAGAGGGGTTTGGCTGAAGAGTGTTATGGAGATGGTTAACAGAACATGTCACCTCTAAGGGAGGAATAAGTGGGCAACCAACAGGGGTATTGTTCATTCTGTGTCAGCAGAAGAGGGTAAACTGGACATCTTAAAAGCTTAGTGCTGGCTTTCCCATAAAAAGTCCCCATCCCTAATCCAGTTCCCAGACCTAAGCAAGTTTCCCAACCCAGAACTCTTTGAAGTGGTCATGATGGCAGAGAAAGAGGTTATAAATAGGCCTAACAGCATGAACTCCTTTTTACCAAGGCTCATTTAGTTGCTACTGTCACCAGATGGCACTATTCTTCAGGAATTCCTATTGTCCACTGGGTGGCCAGTTGATACATTGAATCCCTTCCACTCTGGAAAGGTTATATATTTAATCTAATAAGAAAAGACACATTCTGAATACGCAATTGCTTTTTATCCTCTCAAGGTTCCAATTAGTACCATTTTTCAAACAGGGTGTTTAGTAGTTTTGTTTACCACCATGGGATATCACATATCAAAACAGACCAAGGGATCCTTTCTCTCTCAATGGAAGTATGGAAGTGCATCCAGGACTATGGGATCCCCCCTTATTTTTTTTTTTTTTTAAGATTTTATTTATTTATTTGAGAGAATGAGAGAGCATGAGCAGGGGAGGGGCAGAGGGAGAGGGAGAAGCAGATTCCCTGCTGAGCAGGGAGCCTGATGCAGGACTCCATCCCAGGACCCTGGGATCATGACCTGAGCTGAAGGCAGACGCTTCACTGACTGAGCCACCCAGGCGGCCCTGGGATCCCCCCTTCTTACATATACTGCACCACTCGGAAGATGCCCAGATTCTAGAATATTGGAATATCCAACCAAAGGTGCAGTTAAGATGCCAAGTTACGGGCAGTACTCTGCAAGTTTGTGGAATCCATCCTCCAGTATGCAATATATTAGTTGTAGCAAACACTTTAATATGATAGTTTGTCCCTAGTGGGATGAGTAGGGGGTGTGGAACAGGAGTTGTCTCACTTAGCATCACTCCCGGTGAACCACTGGGGGACATTTTGTTTCTTGTTTCTGAATTTCTATACTCCATCTGATTAGAGATCCTGGTCCCCCAAAGGGTCAATCTTTTTCCAGGAAACACATGAAAAGTCCTATTGAACTCTAAACTGTGGCTGCTACCCTGTTTCTCTGGAGTCTTTGTGTTTATGGACTAGTGGGCAAGATGAGGAATTACCATCTTGCCTTTTTTTACTTCTTTGATACAAATTATCCTGAATTGGATTTTCTGGAGGAGTATAAGATGTTTATTAGTGACTAAAACCTATCAAAGGAGGAAAATACTAGCTGGGTTGGATATAGAGAGAAGTTGAACTGTGAAATTTATTTTACAGCTATTGCCAACTAGTGGGGAGCTTTGAAGCAAGTATTATTTGTCAGAGTGGTCCTGTGCCAAGTAGAAATGGCTGGGGATTTACACCCCTACCGCATTAAGTCGCTAAATACTGACCACTCCAAGCAGATGCTGAGAACTGGTGTTTGTCACTGTCTGTTGTTAGTACTTCCCAGAGTGGACAAAGAGTTCTTCCTGGAAGGGAGATCTGAATAAAGCATCTCCATGTCTACCTCACATGTGATCCGTCATAACATTGACTTAGACCCAAGGACCAATTTTATGATGAAGAGGTAGGACAGGCATGTAATCCTTTCAAATCACCTAGAAGCTGCTGCATAAGAGAACATTGGTTCTCAGCCAAGTTACTAAACATAGGGATGATTGTTTTGGGTGGGAGCCTGAAAGTATATTTGATACAGCATACAGTGTTGAACCAGTGGCTATTGAATATTGCTGCATCTCCAATAGTTTAAAAAAAAAAATCTCTTTCTTATAGAGCAGCAGAGAAAGAAGTTATTGTACACTTGGATGTAATCAACACTGATAAGCATGAAGATCTAGGGGCCTAAGACTGCTAATAGATATCGCAGAAAGGGTCGAGTGTGTCTGGAGGCTGGAAATCGCTAAGGTGCCCCTTGATATTTCAACAATCAGGGAAAACAGTACATGTGCAATTTCAGCAATCCGAGAAAACTAGGGGCTCATACTTTTCAGAGATTAAATCTAGGCCATTCCACTGGGTAAACAACCTAGATCAGTAGAAGTAATGACAAAGGGGAAAAGAAATGTAGAACAGGTGACAGGAGAGAGCTGATGAATAGCACTTACTACCTTGGAACCTCTTGGAGCTTGGAGCACATAGAAAACTCTTCCATATATTAAATACATTGGAACTGTACATTTAAACAAGCTTGGAACTCCAGCTTGTTTAATAACAAGTTCTAGCTTCTTACTGATCCTCTTGTTGTTGTTTTTGGTTTGTTTGTTTTGTTTTTGTTTTTAGAGAGATTGTGACTAGCCAATGGCTTGAGATCTCAGTAACCAAATATATGCAATATGGGGCATATACAGATCTGTGTGGTGCAAGGGAAAGGCTGTAGCAAACCCTAGTAATTCCTCATTCTAGATACTCTCAGTTTAACCTCTGAATTCACTTGAAACTGCAATGTACAAATTTAACCACCTCCACCAATTATGCTTAGTACTCTTTGTCCCTTTCTAGGATAATTATAAGACAGTTCTATCCCCACATGTTCATAGCGGTAACCCACTACTTGTCAAACCTGTTGGCTTTTCGGTCTTCCCCCTCTTTTTCCACTTCCTTATCTGTGCTTCTTTATCACTTCTTAAATAAGCTACTTGTGCTCAATACCGTGCCTTGTATCTGCTCCAGAGGAGGTATTCGAACTAAGACAATGATAATTTTCATGATTACACTCATTGTTAAGTTTTCTGTGGGGAAACCATGCTCCCAAAGCAGAATTATACTTGAGAAGCTAAATCTAAGTTGACCGCTCTTGATACCACTCTGAGAAACAAGGGCTAGTGAAGTTAAGCACACTCAGGTTATCATGTTCCACTGACAATTGTTTGAGTCAGCTGATTGACAATGTATTTAATATATGGAAGAGTTTTCTATGTGCGTTACATATTTTGGCTTCCAAAGAAACTGTTGCTCAATGGTGTGCTCTTTGAGGGCTTGAATGCAGTTCAGCTAAGAGGTAAGGTAAAAACCCTATTCTACATACCTTTGAAGAAATGAATTTGATGACCTGCCTGAAATATTGCTCTATATTACTGTAATTTCCGAGCTGAAACTGTTATTACCCTCCATACATTTGGTCTCACCCTACACACTTGATCTGTCCCTTTCCATAGTCAGGGATGTTTAAGGAATCATGTGTTCCTACTGGCCTGTTCTGGGCAGTTGGGCACTGTTCTGACTTTATACCAATCTCCAATAAAGTTGCTGTTTTACTTTTCCTACCCATAACCTTGTCCAGTTTCTTTGGTTAGCCAATGTTTCATCTGCCTTCCCCCACATACTCTCAAACCACTGTAAAAATATGACCAAAGCTGACCAATCAAGTGATCTCTAACAAAACTCTAGCCTTGTTTTATATTACATGAAGATGGATAATAAAGTTGAGGATCAAAGGACCTTTGGACATCTCATTCTTAAGACTGGAGGGATGTTATCTAAGGCCTTGTTATAGAGTATACCACTTATCCTTTGGGACTTGAACCAAAATTCCAAAATAATAGGAACAGTCTCATTCTATGTCCTGCTAGAGGGCAAGGATTATGGAGGAGAGGATTCCTGATGACTTTGTGTCTCTTGTAGTCATTTGTAACTTCTGCCTTTCCAGATTACATGTAATAATTTCATTTCTTTGCTTCTTTATGTCTTTCTTTCTCTTTCTTTCTTTGTTTCTTTCTTTTTCCTTTCTTTCCTTTTACTAATATTGGAATTCTGCCATATGAAATGGAATGAAATTCTAAATTTCTACTCATTGTCTGGCTCTCATTTATTAAGTCCTACTCCATATTCCACTCCAAGTAAAATGTTTCTGTCATTTACCTATCGTATTCCTGTATGATTCTTTAAGATAAAATGGTAGTTAATATTGTTTTCAGAGTGTCTATCCTGCTAAGAAGAGATAAATGTTAAAATTTTATAACCATAAAATAAAAGTAGAGTATTTTTAATGCATGTTTTTTAGAAGGGAAAATGGATTTAGCACTTACTTGAAATCTATATATAAAAATAATGAGCTCTCCTCTTGGGGACTTTTTCCATTACTATAATGTCCCATACCCTAAAAAAATACAATAAGGTTGCTCTCTCTTCATATATCTCTTTTTATATTGAATATATATTTTAAAAAGATAATAGTGGTATATTAAATTTTCATTCATTATTGAAAATAAATACAAACATAATAAATGTTTTGGAAATATAACTATTTTCTTGAAAATATTTTAAGAAATGTCAAACTTGATTTTTCAGAGATTCCCATAAATATACTTTCTATTATCTAGTCCTCCCATTTTTATCATTTAGACTTTGACAAAATACTTCCTTGGACTTTGGAATGTATTTTTCTCTGCAGTCTGAGACTCTTGAGCTGGAAGTGACTTTTGGGGTTAAGAATGACTCTGGGATGGGGCTGTGGTAATAACATCGTTTGGGTCCTTTGGGGTAAGGGATATGGAGTCAAATTGTCCTGGAAGTAAATATTCTACGTAGAATGTTAAATCTACTACCTTTGAAGAAGAAACACCCTGAATTTGAACATCTTGAATATCTAGTGTTACTCTTTTATTTTTTTCCAGTAGTCCAGGTGTATACCAGCTTTCACAGGTGGCAACATGAAGGCAACATTTAAATTAAATTTAAATATTAGCTCTTATCTAATGAATAAATCTCAGAAACAATGAGTTCATTTACCTACCTTCTTTTTTTAATTTTACCATCACTTCTCATCATGAATAACTGCATAAAATATCATAGTTAACTTATTTGCAATTTAGCAGGTCAGAAAAAAATGTCCCTTGTATATAATTAAAACCTACCTAAATTACCAAATTTTTTTCCTCTCAAAATTTCTTTTTACCTAGGTGAGTTTCATTTTCATTCTCTCCAGGACTTTTCTATGGTTTTCTTAAATTGAATTACCAGACAAACAAAATTATATATGAGTGAGTGACTAAAGAACAGTGGAGGGCACCTGGGTGGCTCAGTCAGTTAAGTGTGCCTTCAGCTCAGGTTGTGATCCTAGGGTCCTGGGATCGAGTCTCACATCGGGCTCCCTGCTCCTCTGGGAGCCTGGCTTCCCCTCTGCCTCTGCCTCTGTCTCTCTCATGAATAAATAAATAAAATCTTTTTAAAAATTAAGAACAGTGTAAGAATTCTGTGTGTGCATGCAGTGCTGTAGTGTAAAGTGCCCTTCCTCACACTGTATTATATTGAAAATGATTATAATTTACTACATCCTGGAATAAACAGAAGAGACTAGTTTCTGTTGGTTAGATATCGCCCCTTGGGGAATCTGGCTAGTCCAGCCCTTCCCTGAATCCACAAAATCCGATGAGGTTGATATGTTAGTGTGCCTATAAATCACTAGTCCCATAGTAGTGTGTTCTGACATGTTGGAAAGCCCTGCTCTATTGCTTTTTAGGATTTGATAATTAATTACACAGTATTCCATTTTTCCCCCCTCATGTTTGGCTTATGATTCGGGGTGTTTTAGGTGTGGAAGGTAATATTAAGTCTCTCATTTTTCACTTTTAATGGAAATGATCTCTCTCTTTACGCAAAATTTGTAATATTTATTATTTATCTACAATGAGAAATGTTAAAATGAGCAAGTTTCTTCTTCTATTCTCCTTTTCTCTACCACCTGATATAAATATAAAATAATAATATATCTCTATAATTATTATAGGATAATAACATAGAATAATCATATTTCTATAATTATTTCCTTCAAATTGTTGAATATGTTAGTACATCTTTTAATTTTTTAGTTGTAAATGATTTACTTTGAATCCTGACTATACTTGTTTATGGTAGATTGTTTTCTTCTAAGAGTTTTATGGTTTCTGCTCTTCAGATTTTAATCCATTTCCAGTTAATTTTTGTGTATGGCATAAGATAGTAATAATAGTTTTGTTCTTTTGCATGTGACTATCCAGTGTTCCCAGCACTATATTTACTGGAGCGATGGCACTTTCCCCCTTGTATATACTTGGCTCCTTTGCTATCAATTGATTGAACATACAATGATAGGTTTATTTCTGGGCTCTCTGTTTTGTTCTGTTAATCTTTGTGTGTTCTTATGACAATACCATACTGTTTTGATTACTATAGATTTGTAATATAGTTTGAAATCAGAGAGCATGGTGGCTCTAGCTTGGTTCTCTTTTTCTCAAGATTGTTTTGCTATTCAGGGTATTTTTTGGTTCAACACAAATTTTAGGATTGTTTGTTCTATTTCTGTGAAAATTATCATTGGAAATTTGGTAAGGATTGCATTGAGTTTGTAAATTTTCTCTGGGTAGTATGGCCATTTTAACAATATTAATCCTTCCAATCCATGAGCACAGTTTATCTTTCCATTTGTTTGTGTCATCTTGAGTCTGTTTCATCAGTATCAGAGTACGGGTCTTTCACCTCCTTGGATAAATTTATTCCTTGACATTTCATTCTTTTTGATGCATTTGTAAATGGGATTGTTTTCTTAATTTCTCTTTCTGATAGTTTACTGTTAGTGTATAGTAATGCAATAAATTTTTGCATATTGATTTTGTAACCTGCACCTTTAATGATTTTGTTTATCTGAACAGATTTTTGGTGGCGTCTCTAGGGTTTTCTATAAATGAAATCGTGTCTTCAGCAAATAGTGACAGTTTTATTGCTTCCTTTCAAATTTGGATGCCTTTTATTTCTTTTTCTTGCCTATTTTCCCTGGCTAGGATTTCCAAAACTGTGCTGAATAGAAGTGGCAAGAGTGGACACCTCTTTCTGGTTCCTGATCTTAGAGGAAAAGCTTTTAGCTTTTCATCATTGAGTATGTCAGCTGTGGGCTTGTCATACATTGCCTTTATTATGCTGAGGTGCCTTCACTCTACGCACCCTGTTGAGAGTTTTTATCATACATGGGTATTGGATTTTGTCACATTCTTTTTTCTGCATCTACTGAAACAGTCCTACGATTTTTAATCTCATTTTGTTAATGTGGTGTTTCATGTTGGTTGATTTGCAGTTGTTGAGCCATCCTTCCATCTCTGGAATAAATACCCCTTGATCATGGTATATGATCCTTTAAATATATTGAATTTGGTTTGCTAATATTTTGTTGAGGATTTTTGAATCTGTGTTCATCAAGATATTGGCCTATAGTTTTTTGGTTTGTGTGTTCATTTGGGTTTTTTGTTCATTTGCTTTTTAGTGTCCTTGTCTGGTTTCGGTAACAGAGTCATGGTGGCCTTATAAAATGAGTTTGGAAGCATTCCTTCCTCTTCAGTTTTTTTGGAACAGTTTGGGAAGGATAGGTATTGAGTCTTCGTTGAATGTTCAGTAGAGTTCACCAGTAAAGCCATCTGGTCCCAGTTGTTGAAGGTTTGCCAAGACCTGTCTGTGTTCCAAAGAAAGGAATCTCAATTAGCACCCAGTTTCAGGCTGATTGGAAGCCACACCCTTAGGCAGCAGCTTCCAAAGTATGAAAATATATGCAGTCCTGTGGGACCACAATTGTAAACCCTGCTGGCCTCCTGTTCAGGAGATCTGGAGGTGTTTGACATTTGCAAAAATTGGGTCTCTCGATGAGTGTTTAAGCTCCTTTCTGAGAAGTACTGCCACACTGTAGCCAGTCCTAGGGAAAGTGCAAAGATGGCTTTCCCTGCTTCCGTTCCCTGAGAGCACCTCTGTGGCCTCTTCTTATGTGCCAAACCTAAAGCCTGCCCTTGAGCCTGGAGCTCTAAAACAAGTAAGTAGATTTTTTTCATAGGAAGGCTTGGGATATATTTCAGTCTGCTGTCTTTGAAGGCTGCCATGCTGCCAAGAACTGTCTGTTCAGTTGTGTCTGGCCTGTGGGGCCCAGAGAGGCAAGCACCCCTGGCCAGCAGAGCCAGGTGATTGGGGAGGGGAGTCCCCTGTGTGGGCCCTGTGTGCCAGCCAGCCTTTGCAAGGCAAGTTGAGTGCAGGGCCCAGAAAGATCCACCGTCTTTAGCTTTAGTGAGGCAGTGGGAGAGCACAGGGTCAAGGCACATCCACTGGTTTTAGTGAGGGCATGGTAGAGCTCTGGGGTGGGGCATGCCTACCAGCTTTAGTGGGGCGACTGGGGAGTGCCGTGACTGTGCGAATCTTCTGGCACTGGCCAGGTGGAAAGAGAGTGCAAAAATGGTGCCTGCCTATGCCTGAGTCCTGGAGAGAGTCCCAAGAGGCCCTGTCTCTCTGGCGGGTACTTTAAAGATCAGCAAATGAATCTTCTTCGCAAACAGTCTAAGGCACTTTTCAAAGAGCTGCTTTTGCACTGGGTTCTGGGGTGCGGGAGCCCTTGGAAATCAGAATCTCAGCTCCATGTAGCCCTTTCTGACTCCGAGATGTAAGCCCTGTTGGTTTTCAAAGTCAGATGTTTGGGGGTTCACGTCTCTCTGGTTCAGGTCGCAAGGGTTGGCATCCCTTATGTGGGGCACAAACCTCTTACTCCTCAGGGAGAAGCTATGCTCCATATTCGTGAGATCCCTACAGCCCTGGGAGTGGAATTTTTGGTGAGACCACATTTCTTCCTCTGCTACATGTCTTAATGTGGCCCTTTTATCCTTTGTTGTGGAGCTTTTAAGAGTTAATAGCAAGCAAAAGCCACAAGGCATTTATTTACAATTGCCTACCCCAGTCTCCACAGGACGAAAGGGAAGGCAACTGGTACAGAGTTTGTACGTGAGTACCTAGGGAAGCCTGCCAGGCCAGCAGCAGCCCCTGGGGGCCCTCGGACCAGGCAGGGCTGTAGGTTGCCCCTGTGCTCACAAGGTGGTCAGGTTGCATGCCTGAGTCTAGTGGGCAGGAAGCTGGGCTGCAGTGGGGGAATGTGCCCAGAGGGCGGGGATGGCACTGCCCGGGTAGCCCTGAGCCCCCTGGCACCTCTGCCCCCTGAGTCCTTCATGTCCCAGGGCAGCCACCGGCCTCAGATCCCTCTCCGAGTGGTACCCCAGCCTCACGACCCCCTTAAGGCTACAGCTGCTGGTGGCCACAGGTTAGTAGTACACCTCCAGACAGATGGGGGAGGTGGGCCACACCTGTAGGCCACTGTTGCCATCTGTGGGCCAATCTGGCTGCTGCTACTGCTGAGGGGAGGCTACCAGGCTCTGGAACATCACCATCCTGGGGCTAGGCCTGCCGCTGCCACTGATCCTGTCCCAGAGGGGTGACCTGGCCCACCTATACACAGTTTTTTTTTTTTTCCAATAAATATACGTACAGTACTGTAAACATGTTTTTTTCTTCTTATGATTTTAACATTTTCTTTTCTCTAGCTTACTTATTTTAAGAATACAGCATATAATACACATAAAATATAAAATCTGTGTTAACTGACTAGGTTGTTGGCAAGGCTTTTAGTCAAAAGTAGGCTATTAATAGTTATGTTTTTAGGAAGTCAAAGTCACATGTGGCTTTTTGACCGTATCGGGGATTGGTGGCCCTAAGCCCTGGCCTGTTCAAGGATCAACCATATAGTGATACCAATTGCTTACTATCATAGTGAGATTTAATTAAACGGTACTGCCAAGACCTGAACTCTTACTATTCCAAATCCTGATGCATTCAGGATTCTGTCACTGTTGTTGTCGGTTTCTTCACTTTGTTTTATTGCAGTTTTGTTCTGTTTTGTTTTATTGGCCCATTGATAAAAAACACTGTAAGTAGGGCTCAACACTGTCCAACTTGACTCAGCTCTTAAATTGGTAATTCAGCTTGGATTCTCAACAGTAGCCACACAGCGTACTCCTTCTTGTAGACATGTTTTACTTCTCCATTATTAGGTACTGATTCAGCGCATTAATCTGTAGCTTTACCTCTTTTTTTGTTAAGACGCTATCAAAGCATAGTAAAAGGGAGCTTACCAAATAAAATGTTATCATCAGAAATTGTAGATGGTAGCTAAAGAAAATGAGAATCCTTCTTAAGACATTAAAGACTGTTCTGTTTAGATTTGTCCAATAATTAGAATTACAGGAAAGAAATAGTATTTTAACATTTTTACTCTCAGAATCTTATACCTTGTCAGTTGAATATAGCAAAAATGATTTTTTCACCTTAAGATTTATATATCTGTATATATTTTTTTCCTTTCAGAGCAAAAATAATCTTCAAGAATAGATATTTTCAATGGTAGGATGAAAGCTAGGGGCTGGGGGTATGGAGGGAGGACGGATTCAGTTTTACTTAAAATGAATTTACCAGAGTGTAGCTCTTTTCCGTAGGTAATAATACTCATTTAGGAGATTTCTTTACTGCATATTTTAATTTTTTAATTTTAATTTTTTTTTTAAGTAGGCTCTATGTCCAGTGGGGGCTTGGACTCATGACCTCACAATCAAGAGTCACATGCTCTACCAGCTGATCCACCAGGCACCCCATGCTTAGTTTTAAACATAATGAATTGTATGAATTCCATGAGGAATGTCACTAAAAATGTTAGAATACGAATTAATAAGCATCAATAAGCCTACTCATTTTCATTAAATATCTATGAGGTGCTTACTTAGATCCTGTACATTGAATAAGAAACTTGCACATTTAGAAAGGTTTTATATAAAAAAATTTTTAACACCAAAATTTTTAAATTCATAAATTAAGAATTTTCATTTTGGTCATGACAGCAGTTCTCTTGATGATGCATTCGACTCTTTAAAGTGAGAGAAAAAAAATGCCTTCTATTCTATGGTAGGAATAAAAATGAGAATCCTACAATCCTACTTTTTTTTTAATGTTTGCAAGCTTAGTGTTTGTATAAGTAATCTAAATCATAAATTAAACTTTTCAGTAAAATGCAAAAGACTGACTAATTGTAAAATGATTTTCCATTTGGGAATTTTTTTTTTTTTAGAGAGAGAGAGAACGAACAGGGAGGAGGGGCAAGAGGGAGAGAGAGAGAGAGAATGAGAAGCAGATTCCCCACTGAGCAGGAAACCCAATGTAAGGCTCCATCCCAGGACCCTGAGATCATGACCTGAGCTGAAGGCAGACGCTTCACTGACTGAGCCACCCAGGCACCCCTTCCATTTTGGAATTTTTAACCCATCCCAGTGGATTCTAAGACTCATCAACTAATTATTGATACCATGGTTATAGAATATTCTTGAGTGTTTGCTTCTGTGATGTGGTTCCAGAGATGTGATTTGAGTAAGTCCTGTCTATTTCATTTGTATTCATTTTTGTCTTTTATAATTTTGCGACTTTGAGCTTTATTATAGTCAATTTCTTTCCATGGCTTTCACTCTTGTGAAGCAGCACATTTTTTTTTTCTGTTTTCCTTAAAGAAGAGGTCATTTTCCACTAACATTACAAATATAATCAGATCACCTCACAGAAATTGAAAGTTAGAAGGTTCTAAGAAAGCAGAAAAAAGACATGATTACTACTACAACTTACCATCCTCATATAATAAACTTCATGTTAATCCATGGCTTTTCTTTCTCTAACCTGTAGGGTTTCTTAAATCTCTTTAATTCAGATGCAAATAGAATTCACATACTAAAGTGGGGAAGCTTCCAGAGTGGGTAAAGGGAGAATTGTTACTAAAGAAAATAAAAATAGAGTGTTTTTCTGGTTGTGAATGGGAGGCTGTTTAATTAAGATAGCTTGTTTTGAGTCAACAAGGCTGCCTGGGTTTTATGGAATCAGAATTTCTAGAGGTTGGGCCAGGACATCTGCATGTTCAGCAGCCCTTCTAGGTGTCTCTGATATGCGCAGAGTTGGACAGTAGGTAAGCCAGATAATAGGACAGTAGGGACCTGGATGTTTGCCCTTGGTGACACAGGAAGAAGGGAAAATAGTTCTGTATATTTAATGTTTGACAGTACTATCCATTGCTTTTATAAATTTCTCAAAGCATATAAATGTGAGGCTGTTGTCAGTGGTTAATTCTAATTTGAACAAAACATAAGATTGGAAAAGTACATATATTCTCAAATTGAGTAAGCTCTATATAAAGTAGTGTGTGTGTGAACAAGCAGATAATGATCTTTCCCCAAAAGAGTAATATCCATCTGAATAAATTGTATTAAATACTTTGTAACCCATACATCTGAAAAAGTTGGCCTCAGTGGATAGAATGAATTGGATAGAAATCTAAAGGAGAAAACTGTGTGATATATAAATAAAATTGTGCTTTTATGCTTTTTTCCTTTTATATATAGAAGAAAACATATGAATGGGAAACACACTTTTATTGCAACACCAACCAAGGAATTTCAAGTTTCACTATGTGTATTTCTGTGTCCTTGGGTCTGACAAGTTGAAGGTGTGAGAACATTGAGCCAGCTAAATGCTGCCATGGCAGGAAATTTTTATTATCATGATAGCTGTGGAGCTGGGCTTAGGGAATAATTTCTTAAAATCTGTCTCTAAGTATGGTAATTTTCCTGAAATGTCATTATTATGTATTTGGAAGTTAATAAAAATGTTAGGGGTTGTCACAGAGGCAGTAAGTCAAACACTTTTCACTTTTGCAGGATTGTTCAGTGATTGGTTCCACCATTAAACTTTAATTTTTCTTTTGTGCAGAGTGAATATGTTGAGTCGCTTTTGCTCTGAAGCATTTATCTTTGTTCTAAAATACATTGGTATCCCTTTCCTAACACTGGTGTATCTTTGGATTTACTGAGGAATGAAGGAGCTCGAAAATATATTCAAGTGTAGCCATTTTTGTATATGCATAAAAACAGACACAATAGCTGTGTAAATTTACTTAATAATTGCAGATAAATCGGTTAAGAATCACAGTTTGCTCTCATGTGGTATTAAGTATAGGGAAGATCTCTATCATACTCTTTATTCGCTTTTCTTCCTCTTTATTTTTTATCTCTCTCCCCCTTTACTCTCCTTACCTATTGCAGTTCATCAGCCCAATAGAGAACATACTGATCATTTTCAGTGGCTTTGTTTCTTATGACCTGGTGGGTAGGTAATCTTAGAGAAGAACCCAAAGAGGAAGAGGCATCTATTGAATCATCTTGCCTGGAACTGAATCTTTTGGAAAATTGGACTTTGATTTCTAAAACAGGGATAATTGAGGGAAAACTAAGTCTTTTGGTCAATGTACTATAAACTTTTTTGGGGAAAAATGACTTTTTTACTTAAAAAATATTTTGCTGGAAAACAGAAAACTTTGTTGCACTGAATACTTAAATGGATATGTTTGCCTCTAATCATCATGTAGAACAAAGCAATCAGAATATTAAAGAAAGAAAAAGCCTGTATGAGGTGAATTCAAAAAATTCGTCGGAAAAAAGTTCTCTTCATGGAAATTCTGCAAAGAATTACAAGCAAAAAACACTATATTGGCTTAATATGTACTAACAAAATTTCATATATATTTAGAACAGTCATGCTTTTGGTTAAACAAAAAGAGGAACATGGCATACAGACTGCAGATTATAAACAAATTACCAGTGTGTAATTAATCTTGTGTGTACACCAGTGTGTAATTAATCTTGAAAAATGCACTGAACTGAATTAACAGGCGAGGAAGACTTTATTCAGAACTATTGTAATAAGGGAGAGGGAGTAACTTCACCATGGTTCAAACAAAAGGCTAGTGGAAAAGTGGTGGGAGACGCGAGGTGGGGGATTGGTCAGTTGGTTAGGCCCTTGCACTTCTTTAAGTTAGGATCCTACCCTTCCACAGAAACTAGGAGACAGGGGAACTGTCTGAGTTGGCTTGGGCCGCCATAACAGAATACCATAGGCTGAGTGGCTTTAACAAAACTAAGAGATTTATTCTCTCTTGCTTCTGAATGCTGAGAAGTCCAAGATCAAGGTGGTGGCAGGGTCAGATTCTAGTGAAGGCTCTCATCCTGGCTTATAGATGATGGTCTTGCTGTGTGCTCACAAAGCAAACCAAGAGAAAGAGAGGGAGAGAGAAAGAGATGGGCTGGTATGTCTTTCTCTTTTGTAAGGACACCAGTTTTGTTGGATCAGGGCTTTACCCCTGTGATCTCATTTAACTTTAATCACCTACTTAAAGGCCCTGTTTCCACGACTGTCTAATGGGGGTTTTGGGGCTTCAACATATAAATTTTGCCCATAGCAGGCACTGTCTTCCTTGATCATTACATTTCAAAGAGACGGCACCAAGTCCTTGAGAAAGAAATTTCTGGGTTGTAAATTTGGTGAGAGACTGGGAGAAGATTTATATCCCAAAGAGGTAGAGAAAGAATTTACAATTGCCAGTTTTCCAAAGTAAATGATCTAAGAAAAGGGAGGTCAGGGACTATAGTTGGGAAGAAAAGGGAGGCCAGGGATTAGAGTCGGGAAGAAATCCGTCTGAAGTTTAGTCAAATTGAGGGGAAGTTTGAGGCCGTCCTGGCCAACCTGTGGGTCATCATTGCCTTGTGTACTTTCTAAAAAAGAAATTGCTACGACTCCTTTGTCTTTTCATTTATTCATGGTAAAGCTAGCAAAGAATATTCATGCATTAGCCAAACCATGTCCTGGAGGACCTGGGAAGTGCTGCGTAATACATTAAGTGGTAACATTTTGATTAATATTTTCAGATTATTTTGCTGCTTGTTAGCTACAGGGGCATAGATATAGGATCTTTGTTTATTGTGTCCCTCAGAATTTCACTGTCCTTAGGCCAATTATCCCAATTATCCATTTTATATATATATATATTATATATATAATATATATAATATAATAGGCTAGGACTAAGCGCCCAGGCCCCTAAAAGCAGAGGTCAGCCCTCAATTTATCTTTGAATATAAGGAGAAAGACCAGGTTGTATATCTGTGTTTTGAGGGAAAACAGTGTCAAGGGAATATAAAGAGAGAGGAAGAAAGTAGGAAAAAATAAAACCAGAAAAAGAGGGAATGTCTTCTCTTGGGTTGGTATTAATATCTACTCTGGGTGCGGTTGGCAAATTGTCAGACATTCTCACGCTCTTGCAAGTCAGCTGCCCCCAAAGGGGCTTTTCAGTTTATTGACAGTTTGATGAACTTTTAGTTAGCTGGATAAAGAACAGGGGTGGGACTGGAATTAAGTGAGCGAGACACGTGCCTCTGGGTGCAAAATTTAAAAGGACACACAAAATCAAAAAACTGAGAGAAAGTGGGATTGAGATTACTGATTTTTCTTTTGGCTCCGGGTCTAGTATGGCTCTCTAAGGCACTATGAGTGATCTTGCCTTGGTTAAAAATAGTTACATTTTGTTTCCCATGGGTTTTTGCATTCATGGAGCACTGGGTGTTATACGCAAACAATGAATCATGGAACACTACATCAAAAACTAATGATGTAATATATGGTGATTAACATAACATAATAAAAAAATGTAAAAAAAATATCACCTTAAACATTATGTATATTGTTTGCCAAACTTTCTGGCATACCCTTAAATTTTGCAGCCAAGATGCATGCCTCACTGTGTCAGCCTATTCCTACTCAGCTAAAGGAAAAAGAAATGGTACTTTCCCTCTAGATTTAGAATTTATTTTCAGTCTTTCTGGTTGGGTAGAGTAAGTCTAGAAAGTATTATTGAAGAAGTGCTTTTCTTGGTGGGTACTAACAGAGAATAACATTGGTCTAGTTAAAAAGAGCACTGTTCATTTCCCCACAGGTCACTCAGTGACACTTGGGAAGGGAAGACTTTTGCCAAGAGGGAAGTTTGATGAAGAGAAATATTTCTGAGAATGTACAGGTAACTCAAAGCACACAATTTAATGTCACCAACAGAGAATGTTAAATGGATAAATGGATTAAGAGACAGAATATGTTGATTCTAATGCTACAATTTCATCACATTATGTTTGTAAGTCTTTGAAACCTATCTAACCATCTGTAGTCTCCTAAAGAGGGGATTTATTCAGTCTATCTCTTGACATTCTGAAGAGAAAATGTACCTTAGCATGGTCAAAAAAAATGTAAATTCAAGTTCCTATAGGTTTAGGTTATTAAATCTCTCACTGTTTACTTAGTTGGGTACCTGGCAACAAATGAAAAAATATTTATGTTATTTATTTAAAGGATCCTTTCTGTTTTTATTAAGTTCATAGTCATCTCATGTGTAGTTAAAATACACAGGATTTAAATTTTTAAAGCAAAATAAGTGAACAAGAGAAGAGAAATATAGTATTTCTATTGGCTTAGGAGGGACTTTTACAAAACAATGAAAGTTCAAATAACTCTTGCAATTTACATGGACTACAACTACAGTAGCATGAATTAATGTTTGTATCAGGTTGGCAAACTTTTTTTTTGTAAAGGGCCAGATAGTACATATTTTCAACTTTTCAGGCTATACAGTCTCTGTTGCAACTACTCAGTCCTGCCTAGTCGTAGGAAAGCAGCTACAGGCAACAGCAAACCAATGAACATGTTCCAATAAAACTTTATTTACAAGAATAGGTACTGGCCTGGGTTTGGTCTACAGACCAGAGTTTGCCTACCCTTGTGTTAGAAGCTTCTACATGCTTTATTGAAAACTATAAACTAGGTTGTCTGCAACAGTGGGCCATAAAGGAGTCATGTCATTTATTGAGCTGAGTGTCCAAGCCATTATCTAGACACGAATGAACCTTCATGACAAGACTTTGGAACGGTTTGTGTGTCTGTACCTAATCTTATCTCTTAGCATTCTGTATCCAGCAAGATTATTTAATGTCAGATGTTATTACTAGGTAGATACGCTATCTCTGTTTTGCCATATTTTGCCCTCTTAAAAACTCTTAAAATGTCCTGAAAATTTGATACTTTACTGAAGGCCATGAAGCTTAAGGACATTTCTACGTGAGGACAGTTTGTTTTATTGGCCCTAATAAATGCTTCTTAATGGATCAGTGACTCAGCGAAAACCACAGAATTGAGGTGGCCTAATGTGGAAAGTTGGCTAACTAGATATTTGGTTTTCACTTGTAGTAAGCCATCTTCCCAATTTAAGGAGAATTTACGATAGCTGTAGGGACAGAGGTTAAAATGGTGCCGAAATTACACTATTTTTTAAATCAGGCTGCATGTTTGGAAAAGCTCTTGTGAAAGAGATAGCACTTTGTTCTGTGCACTTAACAGTATCTTTGCTGTTTATTCCAATTAATGGCCAGTCAGATATTATAAATGATGAGCAGGAAAATTATTTAATAATCAATGCAAACTCTCTTTATTTGCAAGTTTTATCATATGGAGACAGGATTCATAAAACAGAATGAGATACTAGAACGCCAATGGCTTGCTTTTCTAAAGGTTGTTGTAGAAATGATATATATTTGAATTTAAATTACTGGGGCTATGCACTATTATCATGGCCATGCCTTTGAAAGGCCTATAGCTAACCCCCACCGTTATATCTTGAGTAAGGACGGGAAAAACAGTGTTTCCCCCAATAGAATTTGAGGAAAAATGGTTTTATCAGTCATGTGACTGAAATCACATGGAACAACCAAGATTTCAAAGAACTTTACTGTCAGAATAAACCTCAGAGACTATTTGTTCAACCCTTTAATTAGAGAAGAAGAAGCTGATTCCCAGGGAATATAAGAGATTTTACTGAAGGTTACACACAGTATATTGCCAGACTTGCCATTAGTGTTCTGGTCTCTTTTATCCCTGGACTCTGCTCTCAGAAGATGAAATGTCATCCACCATTAGACATAGTCACGCACACTCACACAGTTGAAACCATGCGATTGTATGAAAACAAAAATCCCAGGGTCAGCATTCAGGTACTTCCAGTGAGTGTTTGCAATGTTTCTTGCATAGCTAGTTCCATGAAATTAGAAAGTTTGTATTTCCACTTACATCTTCCTTACTTAGTTTTAATTTCTTTAATTCAGTAGGCTATAGATTGGTTAAAATGTCTAGGACCAAAATCTCAGGGCAATTGGATTTCCTGGAAACCATCTTAATTTACAGTTGAATGGGAGTGTAGGTGTTTGGCAGGCAGCTGTTAATGTTAAAACACTCAGTTGAAGTAGATAGTGTTGTATCTTCATCTCTTGGTTCCTCTTTTTGGTGTCACCTCATATGGACAAACTGATCTCCACACCTCTTTCATGGCCAGAGCTAGTGTGAGGCACCTCAGACCCACAAGTCAAGGAGAGCTGGACTTGCCAAGATTCACAAATGAAGCACCTCTTTGGATTTTGGGAGTCTCTCTCACCCACTGTGTTCTCGGCCCTTCCTTTGGCTGTTGATCTCTTCTCTGACAGTGTATGGAGAGAGTGACTGGCAGTTCATGTCTGCAAGGCAGTTTTAGCTCCAGAGAAGAAACATGTGGCAATAATATAGTATTGATAATATTTTAGTCAGAATGTTTTGCAATTAAGGTATTCAAATTGTGAGGATTACATAGATATAAATATAATGTATAGTTCAGATAACATTCTCCTGGTTATGTAACATAGATTAGCAAATAACCAATGGTTTCCTCAGAAGGATCTCACCACGGGAGGAATCTCCTGATCTTACACATTTAATCACAGAGCTTTAGCCAGGCTTCCTGTGATGTTCTGTATTCCCTGTTTTTATTCAGATGCCTCCTGAATTTCCTATTCTTATTTCCTTCTCTGAGTTTTATTCTTCTTTCTGTTTAATATACTGTGTTCACTGAAGAGAAAGGGTGGAAGGAAAGAAACATTTATTGAACTCTCTGTTGGGTGAGCCCCTTGTTAGATTTTGTCCATCTGATAATCTCATATATTTACTTATTGTATTTCTAAGATGTCATTTATTTATTTTTTCATGTGAAAAGAATTCTTAAGAGTCCTAGAGTTCATGACTCACAATAATAAAGGCTCTATTTCTCCCTCTTGCACAGATTTCCATAACAAACGTATTTTTATAGTTACATGTGTATAGGTATAAAATCTACATATCCCTGAGCAAATCTGGCATTGATTTCATCTAGCTTTAGCTCAAGAATAGTGGGACTCTCTCTTTTCGTCCTCAGGACTTAAGCACAGCTTTCTTACTTAATTCAAAGATATAGACATATATATAGATAGAGATAGGTAGATAGATAGTCCATTGTTGGGGTAAAGTGCAAACCACTTAAGTACAGCATCTGTGTTGTAACCAGTTATTCATTTTGTCTGGAAATGATTGATATGGGTTGAATCAAAGCAAGAACGGTCTCTATAAGGTGAATCTTGTTCCCTCATCCCCTAGTAGGCCACATTACAGTCAGTGTTCCTTTGTACAGATTTACCCTGCAAGAGAAATTGTTGAGTGTTTTCTCATGTGTATGTCAGAACAACCCAGTAATGAACATATATAGATTCCCTTCCCAATGAAGTCCAGAGAGGCCAAGGATATAGTCAGTAAGTAGTAAAACGGATTCAAACTCAACCCTATTTGACTCCAGAGATCAATCTTAAATCCAACTACACCATTCATGGTTTCACCATTTTTATTTGTTTTCAGTGCTCCACAAATGAAAAAAAAAAATTAGTAAAATACGTATCACATAAAATATACCATCTTAACCATTGTTAAGTGTACAGTTCAGTGGCATTAAGTACATTAACATTGTTATTCTACCATCACCACTATCCATCCATAAAAGTCTTTACATCTTGCAAAACTGAAATTCTACCCATTAAACAATAACTCCTCATCCTTCCTCCCTCCAGACCCTGGCAACTACCACCTTCTCTCTGTCTCTGATTTCAACTGCTCTAGGTATGTCATATAAATGGAGTCATACAGTATTTGTCTTCTTGCAACTGGCTTATTTCACTCAGGGGTTATCCATCTTGTTGCATATGTCAGAATTTCCTTCCATTTTGAGATTTAATATTCCATCATTGTATATACCACATTTTGTTTGTCCATTCATCCATCAGTGGACGCTTGGGTTGCTTTCAGCTTTTCACCTTATTTATATGACTTTTTGTTAGACCCTCAATAGGTTCTTTGATGTGCATACTTTTAAATTAACATTCTAAATAACAGAGACTTAATCCCAACAGAGAATGAAATTATGAATTGATCCTAGGACAGCTGTGGAATCATTTTGTGTGTTACAGATAACTGGTGGAGAGTTTTTGAGAGTCAATTGTAATACCTTAGGAAAAGAAAATGAAGACCATGGATTCGCTTGCTCTGAAGGAAAGCAGCACGTGCTTCCATTTTACCACAAAAACAAAAATGGTCATGTCTCCCTGGAGCAGCGTTTCAAAGAGTTTTGGAGATTTGGGTCATGAAACATGTTGTAAACTCTTGCCTTTTTTTTTTTTCTCCCTTCTGGTAAACCAGTATAAGTAAACACATTATATAGGTAGCCTTAAGGACAGCTCAGTGGGGGAGAATCAAGTAAATGCCAGAAGAACATTTGTTTTTACAGAGCACAAACAGTGGGAGTGGGAGGGGGAGAAGCGGGTTCCTCACTGAGCAGGGAGCCTGACTCTGGGCTCAATCCCAGGACCCTGGGATCGTGACCTGAGCCGAAGGCAGATGCTTAACCAACTGAGCCACCCAGGCACACCTGGAAGAACATTTTAAATGAAAACATAAGCAACAAATATTTTCTGATTAATCATTTTGATATGAAGTCATTGAAGTATTGAAGCCATTTTTTTCTTATTTATTTATTTTTTATTTATTTTTTAATTTTATTTTATTATGTTAGTCACCATACAGTACATCATTAGTTTTTGATGTGGTGATCCACAATTTGATTTCGTATAACACCCAGTGCTCCATGCAGTACATGACCTCCTTAATACCCATCACTGGGCTAACCCATCCCCCTACCCCCTCCCCTCTAAAACCCTCAGTTTGTTTCTCAGAGTCCATAGTCTCTTATGGTTCATCTCTACCTCTGATTTCCCCCCCTTCATTTTTCCCTTCCTTCTCCTGATGTCCTCCATGCTATTCCTTATGTTCCACAAATAAGTGAAACCATATGATAATTGACTTTCTCTGCTTGACTTATTTCACTTAGCATAATCTCCTCCAGTCCCATCCATGCTGATGTAAAAGTTGGGTATTCATCTTTTCTGATGGCTGAGTAATATTCCATTGTATATATGGACCACATCTCCTTTATCCATTCATCTGTTGAAGGGCATCTTGGCTCTTTCCACAGTTTGGTTATTGCGGACACTGCTGCTATGAACATTGGGGTGCATATGGCCCTTCTTTTCACTACATCTGTGTCTTTGGGATAAATACCCAGGAGTGCAATTGCTGGGTCATAGGGTAGCTCTATTTTTAATTTTTGAGGCACCTCCACACTGTTTTCCAAAGTGGCTGTACCAACTTGCATTCCCACCAACAGTGTAAGAGGGTTCCCCTTTCTCCACAACCTCTCAACATTTGTGGTTTCTTGCCTTGTCAATTTTTGCCATTCTAACTGGTGTAAGGTGGTATCTCAGTATGGTTTTGATTTGGATTTCCCTGATGGCTAATGATGAGGAACATTTTTTCATGTGTCTGTTAGCCATTTGTATGTCTTCTTTGGAGAAGTGGCCGTTCATGTCTTCTGCCCATTCTTCAACTTGATTATTTGTTTTTTGGGTGTTGAGTTTGAGAAGTTCTTTATAGATCTTGGATACCAGCCCTTTATCTGTAGTGTCGTTTGCAAATATCTTCTCCCATTCTGTGGGTTGCCTCTTTGTTTTGTTGACTGTTTCCTTTGCTGTGCAGAAGCTTTTTATCTTGATGAAGTCCCAAAAGTTCATTTTTGCTTTTGTTTCACTAGCCTTTGGAGATGTATCTTGAAAGAAGTTGCTGTGGCCGATGTCAAAGAGGTTACTGCCTATGTTGTCCTCTAGGATTTTGATGGATTCCTGTCTCACATTGAGGTCTTTCATCCATTTTGAGTTTATCTTGGTGTGTGGTGTTAGAGAATGGTCGAGTTTCATTCTTCTGCATGTGGCTGTCCAATTTTCCCAGCACCATTTATTGAAGAGACTGTCTTTTTTCCATTGCATGTTTTTTCCTGCTTTGTCGAAGATTATTTGACCATAGAGTTGAGGGTCCATATATGGGCTCTCTATTCTGTTCTGTTAGTCTGTATGTCTGTTTTTGTGCCAGTACCATGCTGTCTTGGTGATCACAGCTTTGTAATATAGCTTGAAATCGGGCAACGTGATGCCCCCAGCTTTGTTTTTCTTTTTCAACATTTCCTTGGTGATTCGGGGTCTTTTCTGATTCCATACAAATTTTAGGATTGTTTGTTCCAGCACTTTGAAAAATGTCATTGGAATTTTGATTGGGATGGTATTGAAGGTATAGATTGCTCTGGGTAGCATAGACATTTTAACAATGTTTATTCATCTGATCCATGAGAATGGAATGTTTTTCCATCCTTTTGTGTCTTCTTCAATTTCTTTCATGAGTGTTCTGTAGTTCCTAGAGGATAGATCCTTTACGTCTTTGATTAGGTTTATTCAGAGGTATCTTCTGTTTTTGGTGCTATAGTAAATGGAATCTTTTCTCTAATTTCTCTTTCTACAGTTGAATTGTTAGTGTGTAAGAAAGCAACTGATTTCTGTGCATTGATTTTGTATCCTGCCACATTACTGAATTGCTGTATGAGTTCTGGTAATTTGGGGGTGGAGTCTTTTGGATTTTCCACATAAAGTATCATGTCATCTGCAAAAAGAGAGAGTTTGAGTTCTTTGCCAATCTGAATACCTTTTATTTCTTTTTGTTGTCTGACTGCTGTTGCTAGGACTTGTAGTACTCTGTTGAACAATAGTGGTGAGAGTGGGCATCCTTGACGTATTCCTGATCTTAAGGGAAAGGCTCTCAGCTTTTCCCCATTGAGGATTATATTCACTGTGGGTTTTTCATAGATGGATTTTATGAACTTGAGGAATGTTCCCTCTATCCCTATACTCTGAAGAGTTTTTTTTTTTTTTAAGATTTTATTTATTTATTTGACAGAGAAAGACACAGCCAGAGAGGGAACACAAGCAGGGGGAGTCGGAGAGGGAGAAGCAGGCTTCCCACGGAGCAGGGAGCCGGATGCGGGGCTCGATCCCAGGACCCTGGGACCATGACCTGAGCCGAAGGCAGACGCTTAATGACTGAGCCACCCAGGCGCCCCTACTCTGAAGAGTTTTAATCAGGAAAGGATGCTGTATTTTGTCAAATGCTTTTTCTGCATCAATTGAGAGGACCATATGGTTCTTCTCTCTCCTCTTATTAATGTGTTCTATCACATTGATTGATTTGCGAATGAAGCCATTTTTTTCTTAAATAAAATCACTTTTTTATTTCGACAGTTGTGTGCATAACATGCCTATTGAGTGTATATCTTCTTAGCTTAGAATTTTGATTTTATACCACAAGTTTAAAAGGTCAGAATCCAAATTATTCAGTTTTGTACCCCAAATGAGTAAAGTGCTGATAAAAAATAATTTTAGTAAATACCCTTAAATCTGCATAATAATGACATATTTTAAAATTGACATTTAAAGAAAGATTTTTCAGTTGAAGAAGATAATTCTAGAATGTCAATGTTAAATTTTACATTTTGCTTTATTAATTTATATTAATATTAATTAAATATTATTAATTAATTAATATTAATTATTAAAATAAAAGGTATTTGGAATACATTTAATACCCTTTTCATGAGTTTATCTAATATTCAGAATTAACTTGACTACTATCAAGGCATTGTCTTACTTATGAGCATTTCATATTTTAGCCTAAGAAAGTAGTCATGAAAATAAGCCAGATGATGATAATTTTTTTTTTCATTGGAAATATTCAATGAGGAGTCATTATTTTGTTCTTTATTCTGGTTTTATACACATGTAAAATACTTTGATCTACATACCTTGAAATTTGTGAATTACATGAACACATTATTTTACATTTATATTTTCCTTATTTTCTGTGCATTTTCAATAGTTTAGCTATCTCTTGAGAAGACATGTTTTAAAGATGACTTTCTTCAATTTGTTAAAATTGTCAAAGCACTCCATTTCCTTATTAATCCCATGGTACCAGATTATATTATTTCTTTAATTTTTTAACATTATACTTTTGAATCAAATTTATAAATAATTTTTTCTAATATCATTTTAAGCTATTTTTAATTCAGTTTGCTACCAAATTACCGAAGTAACCAGTCAATTTACTTGAAGTAGTTCATTTCCTTGAGTGGAAGATATCATTGACAATTACTGTTTAGTGTTATACATCTAGAATGATCAACTGATAGATTGAGTCTTATATTTTTTCATTGTTATTATTTTTATTTTCTAGGCACAGACTAGATAACAAATTTTTATTTACAATTTCTAAACTATGTAAGTGTATATTGTATTTTGGGAATATACTCCTGGTTTCCAAGGATCTATTAATGTAATAGAAGAGATGAATCAGGTGAATAGAAAATCATTCAAACAAGACAAAGCAATCGGAGTAACCACAGGAGTGAATCAAAGTGTCTTATAGGAACTTAGGATTTGGTACACTTTGCATCCTAAATGACTGGGCACATAAACTCTGAGAATATAAATGTATCCTGAGTTTAGTTAAAGAAAGTCATGTGTTCTAAGGATGTGTACTCTTAAAGGTCAGTAGCTGAGAGGCTCTGTGATTTCCATTGGTCTCTATGCCAGAATCCTGTGGCCCATCTCAATTCAGTTATACAGCCACAGATTCTGAATTTTTTAAAAATTGCTGATGGCTGTGGTCCTTCATTTGTTACTCTACCATTCTTTGAATAGCTCTGGCATCCTTTGCTCTTAATACTCCACATCTGCCCTGTGGAATTCAGGGCAGCTAAAACTAAATATCATTATGAAAATTCAGTAAAATTGATGAAATGTGAAGAAATTGAGTTGGATTTTCCCAAAATGTTAACTTGAATTAGAAAATAATAGTTTTCAGGTAAAGAAGAGGAAGGAATAGTAAGGCCTTTTCTTGCATGTGGAGGAGAATTGGCTTGTTGGACTGCGCTTGAGAATTAAGTTAAGGATGGAGGTGCAAAAGAGATGAGAGATGACACAAGGTATATTTCGTTGGAAAAGTAATCATTCATATATGCTTGCTTCTGGGGGTAATTGGAAGCCAGAGCCCTTGGAATGAATTAAAGGAAAAGACTGTTATAAAGTGCATAAAATTACAAAAGTAAGAAAAGTTAACTGGCAATATTCATGTTATGTAATTTTTTAAATATTTATTTATTTGAGAGAGAACGTGTGTGATGGGGGGGGTAGAGGGAGAGAGAGGATCTCAAGCTGACTCCACGCTGAGTGTGGAGTCTCATGCGGGGCTCAATCTCACTACCCTGAGATCATGACCCGAGCCAAAACCAAGAGTCTGACACTCAACCTACTGAGCTACCCAGGCCCCAGTGTTCATGATTTAAATCCATGAAAGAGGTAGAGCTAATTCAAAAAATACACTAAT
>NC_058409.1:14060926-14167808 GCF_002201575.2 Neomonachus schauinslandi
AAAAAAAGAAATTTACTCATGGTTTCTTTGTCCCAAGTTGGTATATTCTTTCTTTTAAAAATTTGAACTCAGGCCACTAAATTTATTATTGTGCCAAAATTAGAAATAATTAGATTATTCTCTTGTTTTGATTTCTCCCCCGGGGAGCAAGGTTTTACCACAAAATGGATTTGTGGTATTTGGTAAAGGTATTTTTGTTGTTCAGGTTGTTTGATCCATATTAAATTCCCACCACAAGATAGGCCTTCGTTTTACAAGGAAACTGTACTATGGAATCAACATTTAAAACGTGTCAGCTGCCTTAGAAGAAAAACTAACTTGTGAGATTTGAACACAGTACTGATACAGAGGCTGAGGAAAATATTTGCATTTACTTCACACAGTATCAGGCTGCTCTGTGTTCCTGATTTCTGTTTCCTTCTTTCCCTTTGCTTTTCACCCATTTTGCATAGTTAAACAAACCTTCAAATCTTGTAAAAAAAAAATTATGTCTACTAGGTTTTTTCCTGGTTCAGAAGAATTACATTTGCCTGAACTAACGTTCACTCAGAACTGACAGATTATATCTGCCTTTCAACATATGCAATAATACCCAGTTTTACTGAGAGTTATACGATTGGTTTCTAGCATTGCATTCAGCATCATTAGGATCTAAATGACTAGACAGGGCTTGTTAGTGGTGCTCCCCACAGGATCATTCTAGTTCATGCGACAAAACATGCATATATTAAACCATCCATAAGCATTTTGTATTATTGGCTTTCTAATCTACAAAATAATTGACTTATCAACAGAATAGAGTAAAATATATATTTTTTAAATTGTGGATTGACAATAAGGGGAAATTCAGAAAAGAATAGTGTTGATGCCATCAGGGAAAACTTTATGTAGGCATCTGGACTTGAGCCAGACTTTCAAGAATTGGAAGAACATGGCTAAAAAGAGAGGAAGGAAATATTTCAGCAAATTATAGCATATCAGTTGCCACAGACCAAGTAGAATCCCATTAACCTGTTAGGCTTACTATCACATCTCTCATACTAGTGGGCCTTTATTTTCCTTTTTCAGTGCCCCTGTCAGCTGAATTCCCGGAAGAGATTTCACATCTGCTTGTCATATAAACTTCAGCTCTGCTCTAGTGAGGATTAAAGTCTCCCTGAGATCCTGACTGAGCAGCAGTTCTCCCAGTTTATTTGACATAGCACTCTATCACGGTGATGTTGGCTCCTTCCCCACTCCCTGTGTGTTGTAAATCCTCTTCACACCACAAGGTCAGCTGGGTATTAGATGCAGAGTCCTGTCAGAGATGCTGACAGCTCCATCTTTCTGAGGGAAAGGGAGTGCTGGGTCCTGAAATTCCATTGCAGTCCTGGCCCAAGAGTCAAAAAAGGCTTTCATCTTGAAGGATGTGATGATTATTATGGACTCTGTTTCTATGATCCTTAAATCTCTTTCCAGACATGCATCTTGTGTTGTCCCTTCTTAAAGTTTTTGGAAGTGCTGAGAGGGAGAAGAAGCTGAAATTGAAATGGGCAGGTGTGGCAGGAGGAAAATAAGTCCAGAACGTCACACAAAATTACATATATTTATTAAGTATCTAGGAGTTACATTATTCTTCATTTTTCTTTAGCCGATGAAAGGAGATTTGTTTTAAGAATACCCACTGCTACATTCTCACCACAGTACTAGAAGTCCTAGGCTTAGCAATCAGACAACAAAAAGAAATAAAAAGCATCCAAATTGGCAAAGAAGTCAAATTCTCACTCTTCGCAGATGACATGATAGTTTATGTGGAAAACCCAAAAGACTCCACCCCAACACTGCTAGAACTCATACAGGAATTCAGCAGTGTGTCAGGATATAAAATCAGTGCATAGAAATCAGTTGCATTTCTATACACTAACACTGAGACAGCAGAAAGAGAAATTAAGGAGTTGATCCCATTTGCAATTGCACACAAAACCATAAGATACCTAGGAATAAATCTAACCAAAGAGGCAAAGGGTCTGTACTCTGAACACTACAGAACACTTATGAAAGAAATTGAGGAAGACACAAAAAAATGGAAAAACATTCCATTCTCATGGATTAGAAGAAAAAAATTAATATTCTTCTGTCATTTTTCTCACTCTCTTTGTCTTGATTAATTTTCACTTGAAAATTAATTATTTCATTTGTTTAAACATAACAAGTTACATTATAATAGAGAAAATCAAAATTATAAAATGTGTGCTGGGTAAAAATGTGGAAAAGCTATATCTAATTATCTTCATTCCCTAAAACCTATCAAAATAAATCTTAAAATACACTTTTCAAAAATAGTCCCAGCAACAGCCAAATAGGAAAGGAGGACAGTGCCTACTTCAAAAAGGGGTGGCCAAGGAAGGAGATAGGAGATTCTCCCATGACTCGGATTGCTCTTAATAATACTACCTGTACCTACCAAAGCTGGGGTAGGGTGTGGGAAAAGGATAATGCCATCTGAAGAATAAGTGAATGGGCTAAGGAGACTGAGTAGGGAGACAGAAAAATAATGGAAGAAAAAAAAAAACACACAAGAGGAAAAGCAATTAACTATTACCATTTGGTCTCAGGCAGGGCTAGCTTAATGAACAAGATGCCTGTGCATAGTTCAGACAGATCCCAGGCTGGATTTAATATTCTTCTGTCATAGACTTGAAATTCTTAACAATTCTTGGATAAGGGGGTCTGTATTTTCATTTTGCACTGTGTAGCACAATTTATGTAGCCAGTCCCGATCTGTGGAAGAAAACTCACATCTGGCCTCATAAGAGGGATTAAATACAAGCTGGAAGAAAAATCCTAAATGAGGCACTAGCCACTCTGACCACATATTAGAATCATCTGGGGGGGCTTTTTAAAATCACAATGCCCCAAGTCATGTTCCAGACCGATTAAATAGAGGTGAGGGCAGAGATAGTGGGTGGGACAAGGCACCAGTATTTTTAAAAGCTCCCCAGGGATTACAGTGATAAACCAAGAATAACAACCACTACAGGGAAGAGGAATGAGACCGCCCAAACATGCAGCCAGAACAGACAGGCACATTAAAGTCCAAGTGAAGTATGAAAAGTCACCTGTGTATTATTATTGTTGAGTTATTGTTCTTTGGGTTTCTGTTTGACCTAGAGATTGTTGCTGCTGGAAGAGGGTGAGAGAGGGACATGAATAATTAGATGATTTTCTTGGACAGGAGCTTTATCATAAGAGGTCTACTCTGACTTAGCAGAAGGACATACAATCTCATATCCCACCACCAGTGTTGTAGGAAGAACCTAGTACAGGACATTTAAATTTCAGTGGAGAGAGCAGAATCCACATTTTCCCAGCACTTGGCTATAGCTGAGATTTGTTGGTAATACCCAGCTATCAAACTCCAGCTCATAGGGAAACACAAGATTTCTAGATTGCTAGTCTGACTACAAATTAGCTGATTGTAGTGGTGAAACTAGACATGGGTATTTCTCCCCTTAAATGAGTGGACCTGTATACTGACATATAGATTTATAAATTACGAATGAAATGAGTTTTAATGCTCTGTCATTGATAGGGTGGGGAAGGAATCAGTCAGTCAAATTGAAGAGTCTGTAGGGTTACAGATTCTCAACATTTCAGGGAGGCAGAAAGTGGGAGATGGTGTTCTGAAAACCTCTAAGTCACCAAGGAAGTGGATGCTTCTGTTTGGAGAAGAAAAGTACTTCCATCAGAGAATTTCAGCAACTGTACCAGTAGCAATATGAACTAATTTCATATACACTTTGCTTAGTTTCTTGGGAAAGAGAGTCATTGGGACACATCTTTGGGGATCAGCTGAGTTCAGTTATAGCTCTAACTATGGTTAGGCATTCTGGGATTGGACAGTCTTGGCCTTGGTATCTTATCAAGCCTGGTGAAATATTAAACTAAAATAAGTCAGTCTTTTACTTCAAATATACTACTGTGCCTGAACTCAATTGCTACAAGTATTATCAAGTTGCCTCAGTCACTTTTCAGCCCTTAACTACTTCGAATCAGTCTAATGACTAAAGAAACAAATTCTTGGTAAAAATTCAATGAGACTTCTGTTTTCCTCCAAATATGGTAAACTAGCATGGACCTTCATTTTTCCTTGCACAATCCCTGTTGTGGACATGATACCAAAGGCTTAAGGAGGCTGATGGGTTTGTTAAACTATTATAAAAAATAAGAATCACCAAGGGTGAGAAATATAAGTTGTTGGGTAACAGGTGTCTGTTAAAATAACATCCAGGAGTGAGATAGGGAAAAATATTGCCTATGTGAGTATATGGATGGGAAGAGGTTTTTAAGTATGATTTGGTCTTCCTATCATTGACTTTTGTGGATCGGTGCCACAATATTCGCTTCTTAAAGCAGAAAACAAAAAACAAACAAAAAACATCTAGCACTGGGCTAACCAGGACTAGTAAGGTAACATCAGAATTATTCTCAGATGCCCAAGTTGAAGATGGGAGTAAATAACAACGCAACACAAGGGATAGTGATTTACCCCATGGAAAAAGAAGTATCAGTGCTCTTTGCCCTGAGAAATGATGCCATTGCTATCCTCCAAAGTTGGAGGCTGGGACTTGGATCTTGATCTCTCTATATGGGTTCATATTACTAGGCTAATGAGCCAGTTTCCCCAGGAAAATATGAAATCAGAGAGAAAACATTAAAAGCTGTTTTCACAGAGCAACCATTAGTGAAAAGAGATAACAAAATAGACCATTAACCAGTTAAAGTAGATTTATAGGAAAAGGCAGAATAAATACAGGGCATAATAATAGAAACATGAATCAAGAAAAATAAGACATTAAAAGTCTTGACTGAAAATACTGAGTCTGAAAAATAATATAGTTGATGAAAAAAACCAACTCAACAAATAAGTTCAATTGCAGAATGGATACAACCCAAGAAGAAATATATCAACTAGGAGAAAAGGCCAAGTAACTCTCTCATAACAAAGACAGTACATCATGACCAGGGTGGAATTTATTCCAAGAACATGGTATTATTCAATATTAAGAGGTATGGTAGTAATATTCATCATATAATACGCAAAGATAAACCCCATATGATAAATCTCCATAGATGCGGAAAAAGCATCTCACAGAATTTAACATCTGTTCTTGATTTTCAAGTGATTAGATAAAATTAAAACTGGTTACTATTTACTTAACATGACAAAAAATGTTTACAGTGGATTAAAAATCCAATAACTTAGGAGAGAAAAATGGGATATTCCTTCTATAATAAACATATAAAAATGGTCACTATTACCATTACTGCTTACATTTTATTTGAAGTATTAGCTAACACAGTTAGCCAAGTTAAATATAGTAGGAGAACAAGAATTGTGGGTTAAGCTGAACATAAAATTAACATATAAATCAATAATCTTCACACATAAAAGTATTTTGCTAGACAACATATTGAAGGGTATATCCCATTTAAAACAGCAAAGTAAAATAAAATAACTTTATTTTTTATTTTTAAAGATTTATTTGAGAGAGAGAGAAAGCATGCATGTGGGGGGTAGGGGCAGAGAGTGAGGGAGAGAGAATCTCAAGCAGACTCCATACTGATCCCGGAGCCCGACTTGAGGCTCAAGCTCATGATCCTGAGATCAGATCTGAACTGAAACCAAGAGTTGGATGCTTAACCAACTGTGCCACCCAGGAACCCCGTAAAATACCTTTATTTTTTTTTTAAAGATTTTATTTTTTTATTAGAGAGAGAAAGCATGAGCAGGGAGAGGGGCAGAGGGAGAAGCAAACTCCCCACTGAGCAGGGAGCCCAATGCGGGGCTCGATCCCAGGACCCCGGGATCATGACCTGAGCCAAAGGCAGATGCTTAACCTACTGAGCCACCCAGGTGCCCCTAAAATACCTTTAAATACACTTAACTAGCAGTAAGTTAGATGAGAAAAATTAAAGTGGTTCTGAAGAAACCAAAAACCTAAAGGAGACTTGAAAAAATTAAAATGCTTTCAGTATTTTGTGATATGTAGATTTAACACCAAAAAGGCGTCAATTATCCATAACTTTATTTATAAATGTAATATCAACCTGATAAATATACCAACAGAATTCTCTCATTCCCCCCGCCGGCATGATTGAAGCTGAAGGGACCCTAGGTAGGGGAGAAAGCAGTGTCCACTTGAGAAGCCATGGGAGAAAAATGTCATCGAGGTGATGGACAGGAAACACACTGAGAGGAAGCTGGGGACACATAGTGAGTTGGTGTCAGTGGGCATTCCTGAAAGCACAGTGAAAGGGATTTTAGGAAATGAGGAAATTAGGCCAGAAAAAAATCAAATAGGGAGTAGTATGAGTATGCTGAATGGTACATGGTAGAGATTTCTGATGAGAGAAAACTATTTTGGATTTAATCTTCTTCTGGAGATGTGGTAATAGCCTTCCAAAGTTGAGGATTATTCTAGATACAATAATGGTGGTCAAGAAGGAGGTGGAGAAGGAGGAAATGCCCATCACTTATCCTAAGCACATATGGTAGCTTACCTGCATCAATGTGGAGTGCTTTGTGATCAAGGGCAATCACTTTAATAATGCTCTGAGTGGGTGCTGGTCACAGAGCCGCTGAGCTCTTAGTAATAGTACTGATGAGAACAGGGAAGGTAGGTTGGAGAAACATTGTCATGAGGTAAAATAATATTCATGAGGTAAAAGGAAAGTCTGGTTTTGTTTTGGCGGTGTTCAACTTTATCTGATCTCTGTACTCCCAGAAAATAGCAATGATTAAGAAACCCCCCTATCTTTTTGCTTTCCAGGAAACAGTGTGATGCAAAGAACCACTCTTCTTTGTATGACGTAGGTAAGTTTTGCAGTGTTCCCCTTGATTACCCTTGACAAGTCTAGACATAGAGATTCTAAATCCCCATTCTTTGTTTCATGAATGATTAACTGCCCTGCTTGTTCTCACTGATGGATCTGAACAAAATGCCCAGTCATGTGACTTTGCTAAAATTTAGTTGGATTTTTATCCTCCCCTCTGATCTCTGACTTGCTTCTGAGGTTCTGCAAGGCACTAGAACATAAAACAGCTCTTCCTTTATGGCCCCTCCCAAGAATGAGGACCAAAAAGAAAACACACACATAAAAATATTTCTTGCTCAACTGTCTGATCATGCCACCTGTTCATCCCTTTCCTTCACACATGGTTCTTTGTGGTCTTGTTTGCTCCTCCCTAAAAATGTCCATTCTGTCTGACCTTTAAGACACTTAGGAATCAGATGGTCAATGCATTCTCTAATTGCAGTAGTCTCCCCCAGTAACGTTTTCCTTACTAATGTCTGGACTTGGATGTTTTCTTTGACACTTTTTAAATCTTGTTTTCCTTTGCTCACTGACATCTGCAGTGGTTCTTGTTCACCTAAAGTGGAATTTGAAGAGTGGTTAAAGCCATAAGAGGGCTGCAGATACACACTTGAGACTTCCCTTCATGGAGGTGGGAGGTGACAACTGACAGCTTGAAGTAATGAAGTAAATGAGAATTTTCAGGAGAGTTTGCAAAGAGAGAATAGACTTTGAGCTAGAACCTTTAGACATATTAGATATTTGAGGAAAATTAAGAAATCCTAGTACTGGTGATATTCAAACAACACAGGGGTTGGGACACCACCTGCCTCATAGTGGAAAATTCATGTATAACTTGAATCCCCCAAAACTTACCTACTAGCTGCCCACTGTTGACTAGAAGCCCTACCAATAGCATGAACAGTTGGTTAACACAGATTTTGTATGTTATATGTATTCCATACTGTATTCTTAAATAAAGTGAGGTAGAGAAAAGTAAATACTATTAAGAAAATCATTAGGAAGAGAAAATACACTTACATACTGTACTGTTTTTATAAAAAAATCTGTGTATAAGTGGACCTTTAGATTTCAAAGTCATGTTTTTCAAGGGTCAACTGTAGAGGGGAAGCAATAAAGTAAGAAATCTTTCCTTTTCTCTTCCTGCTCTTCCTCCTCCTCCCCCACCTCCCCTTTCCTTCTCCCTATTCTTCTTTAAATGATTAATTCCATGAATAGACTTAATATAAAGAAATCCTTAAGCAGCAGTTATGATACTGTGGAAGGAGCATTGGAAATGGAGATATTTGGAATCTTACCCTACTTTAACAGCAATTACCACTTTGACACTAAAAGTAATTTTATGTATTCATCTGTTTTCAATAAAGGGAGTGAAATTGATACTGTGAACAGAAGCATCTGAAATGAAGTCAGGAATGTCAAGAGGCCACAAATGGGAGCCGGGAGGCCCCTGAGCAGGTTAGTCTTATGCTTATCCATACTTGGATGGAACATGAACTTTTTAGACTGCCAACCACAAACAGCGCATCCTGTTGGAATTCTCCGAAAGAGGCTTATTTTGCCATACTCCAACCTAGCAATTAGCATGGTAACCTGGCCTGTCTACATCAACGTTAATTATTTTTACCTATGTCCATCATAATTTTTTCAAAACAACTTGTACAAGCATGTGGTTTTGCCTGTGTAAACTCTGTCTTTCTCCTTTCCCCTTGGAGCACATTTCATTTCTGTCCTGAATCTCCGTCTCCCCGATTCAAATTCCTAAAGACCCCAAATAAACTTTTGGTTTGCTTTATCACCTCAGTTCCTTCTTCTTCAAGGTATTATCTGTCTAAAAATCTAAAAATTCGAGTTCTGCTTTGTCTTCAGCAGGATTCACTGGCTTTGATAAAAAATGTAAAGGATGCTAAAAGCTGCCGTCAAAGCTTTCAAAGATGCAATACAGAAGGTTGTTGAAGTCAAATCCTTAAAGAATGCTTCAGAAGAAAATTATTCTAAGGACAAGTAAATTAATGATTATGATTATGATGCAAGTAGATTATGGTATGAAGTAATTATCAGTGAGCAGGCATGAAAAGTGAAAATATTGACAAACCAGTAAATCATTTAAAGGAAAAAAACAGCAAAGATGGAACTTGGGCCCGAGTGAGTGCCCATTCCAAATCTTCCATCAAAGCCTTCTGAAAGAGACTTTGTAGTTCCCCCTGAATTCTAGAGGACACTGGCTGACCCCAACATGTGAAAACATTAAGTGAACAACAAAAAAAAAGTCTTGAGAGCCCTCTTGGTAGTAGGAGTGATGGGGAAGAATGATATGAAGAAGAAAAATTTTACCGTCTTCCACATCTGAGGATAGTGATTCGACAGTGATGGTAGCTTCTTCACTGGGAAAATCATTGTTCATGTTGAAAGAGGGAAGGTGGTTGCCATTCTTCAGTTAAGGAACAGAAAAGCCCCAAAGAGTGTTAACCCAAAAAAGACATCCTTGAAGCCTGTGGGGTTAGAGGAAACAGCAAAAATTATTCAAGGACTGAAGACAGGAAGTTTGAATATGTGCTTTCCTGTTCTTTCTCTGGATCTAAGAGCTCTAGAAAAAAATTATAGGGAAAAACTGGCCCCGAATAGCAAAACTGCAGTTTTTCCTCAAAATAAACCTGAGATCAAGAATCTCTCTTTAAAAATTTAAACAATTGCAGGTACCCCCTCATTGTTTATGGGAAGCAAGCAAGAGGTGCTATTCTTTCGAATAACAATTTAAAATTGTTGTTTTAGGGGAAGAATGTACATTTGATGAGTGATTAGTGAACTCTGTGAACATTTCCATCTAAAATTTTTTCTTTTTCTTTTTACTAACCTATTATTTAAACATAGTATTTGACTCAACCTCTTTGGAATAGTCATAGAAATAAGTTTGTTTTGTCTCTGTTTTTCTTTTTTAAGTGTGTTCAAGTTATGTTTATATAAGCCTTTCACAAATCAAGTATATATTTAAATTAATTTTTAATAATATGCTCCAGAATATTTCCTCTATGATGATTTTGGGTTTATAATTATCTCATATTTTTCATTTGTGCTTATCATGAAATGCATTTCACAGGTTCAGCTCTAGTGTTTTTGCCTTGAAAATAAATGTCAAGGTAAATTTAAAATAATAATAGAAAATCATTAGGAGGAAATTATAGCAATTGAAAATGGATCACCTTTGGGGCCCCTGGGTGGCTCAGTCGGTTAAGCGTCTGCCTTCAGCTCAGGTCATGATCCCAGGGTCCTGGGATTGAGCTCTACTTCGGGCTCCCTGCTCAGCGGGAAGCCTGCTTCTCTCTCTCTCTCTCTCCCTCTGCCCCTCCCCACTGCTTGCTCTCTCTCTCTCTCTCAAATAAATAAAATCTTAAAAAAGAAATAAAAGAGAAAATAGATCACTTTTGTTAAGTTATTCCTGTTAGCCAAACTAAGATAAACTTCTGTTATGGGTATATAGATAATAAATTATACAAATAAAAATTACTTTTTAATTGTAGTTTAAAAAATAAAATAAAACAGATCCCTCAAGAAATCTCCAATGTTGGCACCACGCATTTAGCACTGATGCCTCTGTGAAAAGGTTTATGTTTGCAAACCATCTGTTGGTGAGTAACGACTTTCTCCTGGGGTGATTGGGTTAGTTTATTAAAAACTTGTAGAACATTACTTTTTCCTTTTATGCAAACTCCCATAAAAAAAAACTTAACTACAGGTAATTTGACAAAATGAAAAATATCTTTTTATCACTGTAGGAAGAAATGTTTTTATCACCACAGGTAGTAAAAGACAGCCCTTGCCAGAAAACGTATAACGTTTTACATCTAATTGGTCAGAGCACCCATTTTAAAGTGCATTTAAATGAAAATGGAAACATATTCATCAAAGCAGCACAATGCCAATTTTCAAGAGAATTTTACAAAAGCAATTCTTTCATCAGATTGTCAAAAGCAAGTGAGAATTGCCATTTTGGACTAATAAGGGAGAACAGAGAAGGGAAATTGATTTAAATGACTAGCATCATTAAGATTAAGTAGGATGTGAAAATATTTAAACAGAGTAAGTGCTGAACGTAAATTAGCTAATTCAGATGTCTTCAGTTTGCATTTGCCCAATTTTCAGTGCTAAATCCTGACATTTTAACTTAGATTTGTAATTTTTTATACCCATCTTGTGTGAAAACACTCAGCATACAGTCAACTCTTGATGCATCTTTATCAAGTGTTAACAATCATTCAGGAAGTGTATTAATACTTTTATTACTTAATCTTCAACTCCATAAGATTGCCACCATATGAAGAGGAAGAAATTGGGGCATCGGAAGTTCAACTCGCTTACCCAACGTCCAATAAGTACTAAGTGACAGATTGGGATTCGCACTCAAGGCTCACCCCCAAGCCTATGCCCTTAAACTGCCGTGCTTTACAGTCATAAATATGATTCAAGAGAGACCATTACAGAAATTAACCTCACTTGTCCCTTTTCCTTCCAGCTATGATTCAATATGGAGTTAAGGCAGAATTCAAAAGAATACTGGAGGGAGGTTAGGGATATCAGCCCTCTCTCACATTTTTCTTGCTTACTCAATCCTCTGATCTTCATCCTACCTTCCACCAATTGTCAGAGGCAAAAGCCAAATAGACAAAGATTGTTGAGAAGGCTGACTTAACAGCCTTCTTTTTGCTTTCTTTTTTTCTTTCTTGTACTCACCCTCACACTTCTCTTTGGATAGCTTTGCATCAATAGGGAGACTTGATAGCAGGAGGGTGTGACATTTATTATTTAAGTTTCCTCTTGAGAGCTGGCATCAAGCAAATGCCATTCCAGTCAGTGTCTTTGACCTCTATAAAATCTGCTTTTTGGGAGTGTTAAAAAGATAAGCATTGTTAAAAATCCCATAGCTGGTTCATTAGTCAAAATTTCCAGTGATACATTAACCTGCTAAGTAGTGGCCCTAGTAAGCTTATACTGTATTAAGAGCAGCATTCAAAACAAAATACAGCTGCTCCTGGTTCAAGGAGAGACCAATTTCATTTCATGTTAATTGAGCAGAAAGACTTTCCGCACTCACTAGTCATATGACCAAGCAGATTGCCTAATTCTGAGGCTTTCTTAACCTTTCCTCTTGTTAAATTATGACTAAGAGCCATTCTTTTGTGAGAATAAATTATGTATATAAATGAATTTTAAAGTTAAAATATTCTTTGTCAAAATAGATATGTTTGATTATGAGAAACATTGTTTCTTCACATAATATGTTAGTTAATTAAAGCTGGAGAAAAGCTCAACACACTTCCAGTTATCTGAATTCATTCATCTTTATTCATTTATAGATTTATATATATTTTTGTTCAGTAAATCTCAAATGTCTATGACTGTTGCTGATACTAGAGTTGTAGCAGTTAACAAGGTAGATCATAGATCCAGCTCTTATAGGGTTTACATTTAGATGGATATCTTACTTCTTGAGGATTTTTTTTTCCTATTAAAAATTCAGTAGGAGGCAATTTATCATTGACTCGCCCAACTATGTATAATTGTAGCTGTCCATTTAGAAGAATTTGTGAATTACTATTAAATGTTAGAGGGCCTACGTAAAAATAAATAAATAAACTGTGTTGACCTGTGAGAATGTCTTCAGGACAGGGTACCTCATGGGGCAGTTACATAATTATGTTCCTATGCATTTCTCGATCATTGGATCCTGTACCAGATTAAGTACATAAGTAATGTTATTGAATGTGTTGCTGTGCTTTCATTGATTGGTTGATATCTCACATAATTACAGTCTAATTCATTATCACATAAATTCCATCTTGTATTTATAAGAGGACAGTCAAATAAAACTTTATCAAGGCTATTATATCCCTTTACAACTTGGAAACTTTGAAAGATGTGATTACTTATTATTAAGCAAAAGTACTTTAAAAAAAGGAATCATAAATTAATTATCCAAAGTTTGCAAACTGTTCTCCCCAGATTTACATTATTTAACTTTTAGGATGAATTTTAGTGTTTTCGGTTAAGTACTACATATTAAAATGGGAATTCAAAAGTTCTTAAAAATTATAAGTTTAAAAATTACTTCAAATTATTAAATGTAACCATTTTCAACATCTGTTGAATATCAAGGTAGTTGAATACCCTCATTTATGCCTGTATACAACTGGACAGATAAATGGATGGATGGATGGATGGAAAGAGGAACAGAAGTTATTTTGCAGAAATTGAATTATGTTACAACTAATTAAAATATTAAATTTATACTTGAACTTATCAAAAAATGAAATAGGAATGAAGCTACCAGTGTTGAACTTGAAATGTTTCATAAACACAAATTTACTCATTCTCAAAGTACTCCTTATGATTAAGAAATAAGGTTTAAAAAATATTGAGATAGGTATAATTTTAAGTTTCACTCTTAGTATCAATTTAATCCTGCCATTAAAGATAAAAGTAATGCATCTGTACTCACCTCTTCTCTCTCTTTTAGATTTTGTAGCTATTTCTGTTTTGTAAACATTTAAAATCTGCATTCCCTTTGTAACCATAATCTCTGTACTTGCTTTATTTTTGTATTTTGTATTTAAATGGATTCACTGCTCTTCCCCAGTCACATTCATAATATTTGAGGTATTTTTAAAAAGTTATGTCCAGATTGGCTGGATTTCATTGTCATATTTGTATGCCTTTTCAATTATGGCTCATGGATGATATATTGCTGAAAATTCTGCTTGCTCTTAAAATTTTATAATTATCTATGTATGGCTTTTTTTTTTCTTTTACTTGCAAGAGGATACTGAGCACTCATTACCATGTTAGACTGAGTGTACAGAGATATACACATTGAAATTCCTGACCTGGGGAACTTTAAAGTTGAACAGTCAACCATATACTATACTAAATACAATGACAGTTATGCCCCAGATGTATGAATTTTCTTTCTTTCTTTTTTTTTTTAAAGATTTTATTTATTTTTTGACAGAGAGAGACAGTGAGAGAGGGAACACAAGCAGGAGGAATGGGAGAGGGAGAAGCAGGCTTCCTCCCGAGCAGGGAGCCCCATGCGGGGTTCCATCCCAGGACCCTGGGCCAAAGGCAGATGCTTAACGACTGAACCACCCAGGCACCCCAAGTTTTCAAAAGGGGAAGAAGAGTTTGGGCAAAAGCACAGAGATGAGAAACAAGTATGCAGAAGTACCATCAGAATTTCGATAGCATGGGAGTGCATGGTAAGACCCCATAGGGTGGTAGAAAGTCAGGGGCGGGAGGTGTAGACTGGCCCTTAAAGGCCCTGAAACCCAAACTTTCTTCATAGGCAACTGTATAATAAAACTGTGTCAGTCAATTCCTGCCCCACTCCTACCTCGACCCTCAGCTGTATGCTGTCAAAATTTGACTGTCTTTTGGCATGGAGTATTACATTTGTCCTTTTTTCATGACATTTTTGAGTTGGCTCTATCACAGAGTTGACTTTTTCAGGAATGGCTCTGGTAACACACATATTCCCTGAAAAAATATTTGACACACATTTGACAATGTCTGCCAGTTGCTTTTGCACTTGAGAACAACTTGGCTACAAATAATATCGCAGTTTCATACCTCCTTTCTTTCAGTATCTGCAGGATACTACTCTACTCTTTTCAGGCAATAGATTTTGCTTTATGGAATGATGAAGCCAGCTTAATGTTAAGCTTCTCTTAGGATACCTGAAGAATTTTGTTTCTCTTATCCTTTAAGATTATATATATACACCTGGGGGTTATAAATTTCTGTAAGTTGTCACCTCTTATTTTTTTTCTGAAAATAAAAAATGTGTACCCTTTTCACTTGTGGTTTCAGTTCTTTCTGTACTCTAGGGCTATTTTACTGTATTATATCTTGAATAATTGTCTGGTTTATTTCTTAACCTCTTTTTTGTTAAGTATCGTCATCTGGCCTTTCTTTTTTTTATTCATTGTCTTCTAATTAATTATATATTTATCTCTTCCCTTTACACTTAAATCAATATGCCAGCTTTTCATTTTGAAACCTTATTTCTTTCTGGCTCTAATTTGTTTACTTATCCTGTTTTGACCTTGTTTAGAGTCTTTATTTTTCCCTCAGCTCTAAATTCCCCATTTTTGTATGTTTGCATTGACTTGTCATCTTGTCCTGGAGCTCTTGTTTTGTTGAATCTAGTTGCTTAAATTCTCTAGCATGAAGAATTCTCATGTAATTCTTCTTCTGTTCCTTGGGTTGTGTTTAATTTCAAACTGGGGATTGTTCCTTTATTTTGTTCTGCTTTGTTTTACTCAGTGTGTTTATACAGTGACTGTGCCTTTCTTTGTCCCCATCACTCTTATTTAGTTTGGGATTTGTATTCTTACCTCACCATATTTTACTATGGTGGGAATTTACTCTGACATGCTTTGTTTTTGTCTTGCTGTGGAAGCTGAAATATTCACTCTCCCTGGCCCTGGAAGATGTCCACTCCCCCATTCCCTAGAGCCTTTGAATATGTTACCCTAAGTGTCAAAAGAGCCTTCGTGAAGGGAGTAAGTTAAGGATTTTGAAAGGGGAAGATTATGTTGGATTACCTGTGTGGCGCTGATATAATTGAAAGAATCCTTAATAGAGGGGGGTAGGAGAGTGGTAGACTAGAGATATGGCAGTGAAGGCAGTTGTTGAAGTGATGTGTTTTGAAGATGAAGGGAGGTAAAAAGAGCCAAGGAATGCAGACAGCCTCTAAAGTCTAGAAAAGAAAAGAGAACCGATTCTCCCCTAGAGCCTCTAGACTGAACCAATCTTGCTAACACCTTGATTTCAGGCTGTGAGACCCATATCAGACTTCTGACCTCCAGAACTGTAAGATAGTAAATTTGTATTTGAAGCCACTAAATTTGTTCTATTTTACTATAGCAGCAATAGGACATGAATACAGTAAAGGATTTTTAGGACAATTCTTTCTCTTAGATCCAGACATCATTTGAGCCATTTTACTTGTGGGTGAAATTCTTCTTTTGTTTTTTTTTTTTTTTTCCTTCCAAAGAGTATTGACTATGAAGTTCATAATTCTCCTTAGTCACTAGCCTGGTCAAGGAAGCGTTTGTGATTATTTCATTGATTATATTTTCTTTTCATCTCTGATTGTCAGTTCCTTCCTGGCGCTCTGCTCTGTAGGCATGTGTTTTAAGAGGTATGACTTCTATCGTTAGAAATGAATTGTCATATGTATCTACCATACTTTGCCCATTCCTCCTGAGTTAGAAACTAAACTAAAATTACAACTCCCTGCTAGTGTAAATAGTGATATGGGTATCACTCTATAACAACCCCTTTATAGAATGAGATTATAGGGTTATGGGTTAGATGCTTGTTTAATTTTGCAATAAGTTGACTAATGGCTACATAAGACATTTTAGATAATGAAGATTCCTTTTTTTTTTAACCCATATCCTTATAATTATTTGTATAGTTTGACCTGAGTTTTACTGATGTGATACATGTAAAATAGTATCTAATTCTTGTTTTCCATTTTTCTGATAGCTTACAAGGCTGAACATTTCTTGATGAATATGCCTGCCATTCAGTGGCTCTAAGAGGCTGAGCCCCTGGTAAGTGAGGGGAATGTACAGCAAAGGGCCAAAGGAGACTGAAGAGGCTCTAGATCACGGCCTGGTTCTAGTGCAGCTGATAAGGTGGCAGTAAATACAGATTGCCCCTAAGGGAGGGGGTGTATGCAATAGTGGATGGGAGGTGGGATGGAGCTAACCGCAGAGTTCAAACCCTGTACAGAGCCCAGCTGTTTCCAGAGGACACAGACTGGGGCCTGGAACAGAAGCCTGGGGAATGAGACCTTCAGGCATGGCAAGAATGGGACTCATTATGAGGGCCAGGGAATGTAAATCCAGGGGCTTTCTCTTTCCCCAAGCCTCTGGGGAAATAATTAGGAAAAGAGTAGCAAAAGAGACAGTGGCTTGTAAAAATACATGAGACTATTCCCAGTAGTGGGGGAAATTCAATATATTTAGGGTTGTATAGAATTATGAAATGTCCTCAAATCCACACCTATACAACAATATATACTTCAGCTATAACTGTTTCACATAAGTCAGTATTACTAATAAGATCTAATGTTAACTGTTTTCTATCATTCAGTCATGGTTCTAAGCCTCGTTCTCTCAGGTACTGCCTTATCTCCTCTGTGGGAAGATTTAGTAGTGTGGTTACTGTAGACACATAAACGAATGTTCTTTGTCTAATTCAGGTCATCTATTCTCTTGTTTTGATATCAAGTGCAAGGTACACAAATTCAAGTTGATGATAGTTTCCAGTGGATGAACACAGTCACTCTGGTCAGGTGGTTGTGACAGTCCTTCTGTCCTGTGAGTACCAGCTGGACCCCTGGGGTGCACTGATGTAATCCATAGGTCTCATAATACTGATGCTGACTTGCATCATAATAGCCCTTGATGGTATACTGAGTGCTGGTCAGGACAGTGGTTCAGTGAGAAACTAGTTTTTCAAGTGATTTGTTGTTCTTGATTGTACTAGTTTTTTTCTTTGTTATCTTTGTTATCTTTGTTATCATCAGCTAACTTTTTGAGAGCAGAGTTTCAGGGAGAAAGGTACTGTTTGGAGTTCCTCTCTGAAGAGGTGAACCATGAAGCAGAAACAAAAAAGGAAACATCTAGAAAGCCCATACTCCCCCCCCAGCTGCCAAAAAGTCAAGAGGTATGTGTTAAGCATCTTCTCTGAGCATAAGGTAACAAGGAATTGTCTCTAAGGAAAGAGAGAGAGGGGATTCCTAGTTGTGGTAAGGGAGAAAAGGAAGGAGGAGGGGGAGGGAAGTGTATATGCTGGTCTTTCTGAGGACTCAGGTAATCTGAGAATAAAGAGAAAGTTCAAATGACCAAATCCTTACCTCTGTAGCTGAGTTCCTGTGCTGTTTGTACATGTCACTCTGGGTTACTGTGTCACAGACATTTAGTGGTTGATTAGTACAGTTTTTGTTGAAAATTGTGTTTTCCTTTATTTCTGCCTAAGGACATTGGTTAAGTATATGATGTTATTAAAAGTTTTCTAGTAGTACATTCTCCTGTTAATGAAGAAGAAAATGTGGCTCAGAGGTGAGAAAAATTTTTTTTTAAAAAGCACTTAAAACTGGTTGTACAGGGGCGCCTGGGTGGCTCAGTCATTAAGCGTCTGCCTTTGGCTCAGGTCATGATCCCAGGGTCCTGGGATCGAGCCCCGCATCGGGCTCCCTGCTCCGCAGGAAGCCTGCTTCTCCCTCTCCCACTCCCCCTGCTTGTGTTCCCTCTCTCTCTGTGTCTCTCTCTGTCAAAAAATAAATAAAAAATCTTAAAAAAAAAAAAAACTGTACAGGGATGAGAGTATAAGGTCAGAATTTACTTACACAGGAGCAAAAAAGAATTGTTTCATCTCAGACGATGAGAACCTAAGTGTGGGGCTCCTATGTGAAATGCAAGGAAAAGGCAGAATACACACACACCACTGTTTAATGGTTAAATTGAGGAGATAGTTTGTTTCTTTCTGAAAAAATGAAAAACTGAAAGAGTTCCGGTTACTATGGAGATTAAAAGTAAACAAGTAACTTCTATGAGTCAGACCATTGTTCAGTGGTCTGAACAGATTACAGCTAACCCCAAAATGCCAAGTGGTGGCTCCTACTCCAAATGATAACTTGGTATTTCCAACAATGTTGGGGGCTTCTGGGCAGACAGGCCTGGAAAGTGAGGTTGTCTGCATTTTACCTTCAATAAAATTAGTGCATGTTGAGAGTTGTTATTGAGTGTAAAGTATGAGACCAGTAAAACACGCACTCACAACCATGTGTTCACATAGATGCACACACAGAATGTAAATTTGCCAGGAAAAGGTAATTATCGTCAAATAAAATTGTCCCGTTTACTCTGTACCAGGTCCAATTATTTGCCTCTCAAAAACACATTACATCCCTATTTCATTAGCTAGAGTAGATTTGGTCTTTGTAAGTAATACACAAATAAATCTATTTCTTTCGTAACAATTCAGGGTATATGAAAGTGTGGCGAGTCTCCTGGGCTTATGGAAACTTTGCTGTCATTAACATGAGCTTTCAGATAGACCCTGGGTTATCAATATCCCAGTCATCTGGAAAAGTGAAGAGTGTGAAGAGACACAGAGGAGGGGTTTATGATTCTGTCTGGAAGTGGCACATGTCATTTCCACTCATTTTCCATTTTAGAAAACAAGCACATGGTCAGAACTGCCACAAGAGATGCGGATAAATACAATCTAGTAGTATGTCCAGGTAGAAAGGGGATAACTTGCACTTTCTGCTCCATTTACAAAGAACACACCTCGTACAAACCCAGCTACTCCTGATATAAACACAATAAATGAACCATATTATGCTCTTCATGAAAATGGAGGCCATGTGTGTTCAACAAACGTGTCACATAGTAGACCCTTCTTGTTTGCTTAATGGGTGGGTAAATGCACAAACACTAAACATGGACCACATCTCTATTATTTTTATGTAATTTCCCAGCAAATCTGAATTTACAAGAAGATCTGCAGTGTAAACACAAGGCAGTGGCCTCAGCTTCAGCCCAGGCAGCAAGGAGGGCGTCATCATCTTCCTCAGAGTACTTCTGCATCTCTTCAGAAGAGAAGCTCAATGTTGCTGGTAAGGAGAGTGTATTGAATAAATTGGGATCTAGGCAGGGGCCAGAGATGAACTGAATGATTCTGACCATCAGTTGATACAAGGCTGCCCAATATGGAAAGAAACTCAAGCTGTGTCTCCGTCTTCTTCCATGATCAGCAGAAACTGTCACTTGCCAGGGAAAAATCCTTAAAAGGACTGGAGTGATCCCAAAAAGATCAGCAGAGAGCAGTGTTTTTTTGAGGAAATGGTGGGAGAGGGTCTGGGTATGAGAATTTTACCAGAGAAGCATGGAAGGGTATGTCAGTATGAACCAGCAAAAGCATTTATGTCATCAGGAAGGCATGAAAGTACCAACAGCTTGAAATAGGCCAGAAATGGTTGGATCCTCAAGAGCTGGACTTGAGGTGGAGTACAGAGACATCCAGTCCAAGATCCATCCCTTTCATATATTTTGATAGCCTGTGTTCTGACATTCATCCCTATACAGACCCTCTGCACTCTTTATCCTCATCATTCAATTCCTTATAATCTTCCACATGCTTCTAAATTCTCTATGCCTTGTTTTTGTCCCTACCATAAAAACTGTGATAATTTCTCTGACTTCTAAAACTCTAGATTAGTTATCCCTGTTTTTAAATTTCATAGAAGCATACAATGATAGTTTGTGTCTGGTTCCTTTCACTCATCATTAAATCTGTGAAATTTATCTAATACACACACACACACATATATATATATAAAACTCTTACAGTCTTCTCTACACCCCCATTTACTTTGGATCTTCACATAGTCTCAAAGCTCATATATTCTTTCTCTTACAACTTTTGACTTTTACATTCTCTAATGTTCTTTCATTATTCCCTTAGATGTCACAAATACCAATTCTAGTCTCAAAGAGAATATTCCTAGTACTTATCTGGTACATCTAAATCCTATAACAACATATAAACACCCAAATCCGTAGTCATAGGACATGGAATCTACACACATGGATATGTGCTAAACTAAAACACACAAAGCACGCATACCATTCTCACACAGAATGCACCTCATATTCAGATTCACAAACACCAAATCAATTACACATTAAGCCCTGGCCCTGTTTTAACCAACATGTTAGGAACTTATACACACAAAGAACATTGCATCCATCACACCATTATGCTACAATAGGTGCCTAATACACATATTGGACACATCCATAGGAGATGATGATAATATTAAACAGTTAACTAGTGAGCAGTGAGCTTGGTTAACATGGCAACAGAGACACTGACTTCATAATAAAGAATATGTTCTTCAAAAATAAATAAAACTTCATCAATTGTCTCCTTTGAGGTTATAAATCTCTAGGAGGTAGAATGCAGAGGGTAGAAGTGTAACAAATGTAAAGGAAGGCAAATGGTACTGAAAATCCTAACCAAGGTGAATGAATATCAGGAGCCATGGTAGCAGGATCCAGATTGAAGAACAGGATACTGAAATATGCCAATTCTCTGCCCAAACTAAAGATAACTATTTAGGATAAAGTAAGTATTTCCATGGGGGGCAGTGGGGAGAGTAGGTTAGGGAGAAGAGTGTAAGAGGGGAAAAGAATGGAACCAGCTGTTTTTATGACTTTTGTTCAATTTTTTAGGAATCTCAAAGTTATGCACATGTGATCCACCACCTGGCTGCTCTTTGGAAGACAGTCCTCTGGTCTCTGAGGCAAGAAGTGGATCCTCTGAATCGGAATACTTCTCCTGTTACTCCTCCTTGTATCATCTCTCTTCTGCTGGTAAGGGTAAAGGAAGGGCATTTAAAGTCTAGGCTGATGAGGGAAGTGGGAATCTGAACAGACCTATAGACATCCAGCTCAGCATCTGTCCTCAGCCAGTGGGAGAAAGGTGTACATTGCGCCCAGTTACAATCTTACCCTCCTCTCTTACTTGGGAATATGGGTCTCTTGTTTCTGTACCCTCGATAGGAACTCATTACAAACAGTTTTCACTTTTAGGTGGTAGAGAGAAACTCTATGCATACATTTGGGGGAAAATATCATTTATTGAGGGAAGAAGTGGAATTCATAGCCACAGTATCCACAATTGCTGTGGTGTCAGTTAAACCTGCAAGTGAAGAATTAACGTAAAATTAAACCATAGCTTGTAGTACTGCAGAAATATCTGACCGCACAAAATGTAAAAGAGCTCTGAATTGATAGTTATCCGTGTTAAACGGTCCTATGGTAATGACTTACTGAACACGAACTCACAATATTACAAAGCATATAATCTAAGGTAGATTCTGCAAACACAGTGAACACTAAGTTTTAGCTTCGAAGAAGATCATTTAATTGAACAGTGCTGTAGGGATGGTAAATAAGAATGTTTACAGTTATTAAAGATGTAAAAACATAAAACACTACCAAGAAAAAAGAAGATTAAAAAAACCTGAAGTTTTAGAAATGATGTTCTAGAAATTATAAAAAATGTGGATGAGTTAAATGTCACATTCGACACAGATGAAAAGAAAATTTGTGACCAGAAGGATAGAGCTAGGGAATTACCTACAAATATAAACCAGAGAGATCAACAGATGGGAAATATGAAAGAGGGATTAAGATAATTTAGGGTAAAATGTGAAAGTATGACATCTCAAACTGAGGTTTGTGAAGAGTAAAACAAAGAAAGTAAGACCGATTATTGCCAGTTTTTTTCAGAACGGTGGAAGATACAAATCCTTAGAGTCAGGAAGCATTATTAGGAAGCTCATTACAGGAAAGGCAAAAATAAATCCACACCCAAGTACACTAAAACCAACATTCAGAACCTTAATAACAAAGACCTTAAAGCAACTGAAGAGAAGCACACCATCCTTCAAAAGAATGGTGATTTGTCAGACAGCAATTGTAGAAACCTAATGACAGTATGACATAATGTGCTGAAGGAAAAGAACAGTCACATAAAGAATGAGCGTGAAAAAAAGACATTCGTCAGATAAAAAGTAGAAAAAATAAAATATAAAAAGCTAAAAACACCGAATCTATTCAGAAAGATGAAATGGAACACAGGAACAAAAGGTGAGCGGAGAAATCTATGATTGAATGTAGGTAGGTTTTGATGATTTACACACCCAAACCAGTAATCACTAATTGAGTGATGATCAACAAAACAGGAGTAACTGAAGTACTAGATGACAGTCACATCACATATAACGTGCCTGGGAGTTCAAGTGTTCTAGGCTCCTTCTTTCACACAAAGAGTGGGTAGCACCATTGACTCAAGCAACTCTGCACTCAGAAAAGAAAGGAAATTGGGTAAACAGAGCCTACCCGTTTGTAAAGTCCCTCGTCAGTCCAGAGTATGTGGAGAGCCTTAGTTTAAGGTTAATATATTTATTATCAGCTATCAAATACTTTAACAAATTACCACAAACTTAGTGGATTAAAGACAACAAAAATGTATTCTGTTATAGTTCTAGAGTCAGAAGTCTAAAATATGGCATATGGACCCACCCATCTAATCCAAAATAATCTCCCCATTTCAGAGTCCTTAATTTAATAGTATCTGCAAAGTCCTTTGGTCTTTATAAGGTAACATTACAGTTTCTGGGGATAGGATATGGGCATCTTTGGGGCAGGCATTATTCAGCCTATAACAACTAAAATGAAAAGCATTATACACAATGATGTATGTATAGTCAGGTAAACAAATATTAAAATATATTGACTGTACTCTGTGATAGCACTGAAGGGATCTCCATAAAGACAAAGGACATATATCCAGCTATCCATCAACACTTGGGAAAAATGAAAAATTGTCCAATACTTGTATTTTGGAGCTTTGGCCAGAAAAGAGACTGTAGTGTCCATGTGTGTCTGACACAGAGTGAGCAATCCAAATGCATTGAATGTATGAAACAGTGGATATATCTCTTCAATTTTAATTCAATTTACAGAAATCTTAAAGGAGCGAAGGGATGCTACAGAGCCTAGTCATAGTTCCCCACAGGAAGAAAACAATGTTGTTGTCTCAGAACGCGTGTCTGACGATAAGAGTACTCATAAGTAGAGATGTCTGAACTGGAGGTGGGGGGTGGCAAAGGGAGATGTAAGTATGTCTGAGGGTCCAGCTGAGCATTCCCTGTCTACAAACTGATAGATGAGAGACATAAGCTGATCCAAGCTCATGTCCGGACTAAAATAAGAATGCGAGGTCTCTTCCTTCTCTAGGAGATATTTATTGCATCTATATAAAACAAAACCTGGCGATCGAAGGGAAATCTCAAAAAAGACAAATATCTGAAAGTGCAAGGTTATCAGGACAGGGACATATTTGCAAAGATGGAGCCTAAGGAAATGTTAGACCTCTCTGAGAAACGATAAGATAAACTCAGTCTGAACCTGGAAAGATGAACTCTGTTGGTCAGAATATGGACAGACCTCTGACAACCAGTGTGAAATGGGCCAGCAAGGACCAGATAGAGCACCTAAGGAGAAACCACTAGATTTCACTTTTTTCTCTGAGGAGCAAGCTCCTTAGCATATGTCCTTTCATGGGTGAAGAAGGGACAGAGATTTGAAAGGGGTCCTTAGATTCCTTCCCCCAACAACCTCCTACCCTCATAAACACACAGAAATCTTTATTCCATCACACCCACCACTGGACTTAGCACAATATCCTCTCACATTTATCCCTATTAACACTCATCTCTGAATTTCCCATTCTCTGCTCCTATATCCTTACACTCTCAGACACACTAATAAGCTTAGATCCTCATGTCTTGAACCTTTACATCTCATTTTGCAGCATATGCATTCCTCATGTTTGCTTTCTCTAACGTCCTTCCTTAGATACTCTAATCTTGAACTCACAAATAATCTCACTCTTGTAGAACTTTGTAATTTCACATTAACAATGCACGAAGCCAATACAACCATACAACATTTTGTAAAACTCATCCGTTTCCAGTCTCTTAGGCCACATGTAATTCCACAATCTAGGAGCTCACATGAGGTCTCGCATCCATCCTTCACATGGTTGGTTTGTACCGCTTTCATGATCTCAGCAGATATCACAAAATTACCCAGGTCCATATCTCTCTCACAAACCAAATATATATTGTGTAACTACTTAAACATGAGTAGTACGTGACACACAGATGGTTCGTAATACAGGGAAGATGTACTGCCTATACACCTACGGAAGGATGCTGCAGTGTTACCCAACACATGATGCTCACGCTACCTTCACATACAATGACCATGTCACCCCTGCACTCTCTACATAAAATTGTTGAGGAAACATGACAGACACATATACACATCAGACTGTATTCACCAAACATGGTACACATACTAAGTTTCTAGAAAATATACCACCCTCACTGACTTGTCTCATCCCTATACCAACATGACCTACCCAACACTCTCCAGTGACCTAAGAGACTAAGCAGATGCATTTTGTGGAGTAAAAATTGGGTTATAAGCTTAACTGAAGTTTTTAAACCCAGGAAGAGACTTAATATGTTTGAGTTATTTTATCAGGAACAAAAATTTACCTATTTCCTGAAAGTTGAGTTTGGAACTGTAGATTAGGAGGAAGAAAAACTAACTGGCAATTTTTGTAATATGTTTAGATTCATGGTAGAGGTAGAGATAATCCCAGAAGTGCACATATTTTACTAGGAAAATAACCAACAGCCTAGAATGTAGCTGTTAATTGGGAAGGTTTAAAGGTAAGCTTATGAGTATGGTAAGTATAGATGCAAAAATTGATCAGAACAGTGTGTGGGGGGGGGCGCCTGGGTGGCTCAGTTGGTTGGGCGACTGCCTTCGGCTCGGGTCATGATCCTGAAGTCCCGGGATCGAGTCCCGTATCGGGCTCCCTGCTCGGCGGGGAGTCTGCTTCTCCCTCTGACCATCTCCCCTCTCATGCTCTCTCTATCTCATTCTCTCTCTCAAATAAATAAATAAAATCTTTAAAAAAAAAAAGAAAAAGAAAAACAGTGTGTGGGGAATGTGAGGAGGGTGACACCACTGACTGGGCCAAGTAACAGCTGAGCCATTTGGCAATCAGTAGCTCCTCACGGGGGAGCTGTGCCCAGTGTTGGGAGGTGTGGTCTGAAGTCAGCCTTGGGGATCCCGCTGGAGTCTCCTGGTCCTGCAGAGCTGTGCAGCAGAGCCCTCAGGTGAGGTCCCACGGGAGCAGATATCTGGAAGAGGAGGCCAAGGACCAACAGTGAGGCCAGTCAGTTCTTTCCTGTAAATTCTAACCCTTCCAGGAAGTAACAGGACTTTTCGTATCATAAACCACAGCTAGCAGACTGAAGACCTTTACTGACATGCTCCAAATTTATTCTTATGGTAAACAGAGTAGTGATAACACAGGCACCTCACCATGTACCAGGCAAGAATTTGAGCCTCTGATCCATGGCAGAAAACAACATAAGGCTCTCCTTGGTAACCAGACAATTGATTCCAGCAAATATTTTGATACCTAGGTTTTAGAACTTTGAACAGAAACTAGACTATAATCTTCATGGGGACAAGTGCTGTATGCATTATTATACATAGTATTTCTTGAATGTTTAGTGAAGGCAAAAAATACCATCTATCTGATTTTCCTTCTCTTTCCCAGAAGTCTTAAACACAGATGAAGACATTCCACCTCCTGGGCCCTCTGGGTTGGCCCAAGGCCATGGCCAGACAGCAGAGGATTCAGACTCAAATTGTGTCTCTTCTGCAGACAAGCTCATTCACAGTGGTATGTGGTGGGGGAGAGGAGAGGCTGAGGGGGAATCAGGCAGGGAGGTGAGGCAGCATGTTAGCCAAAAATTAGAATTCAGTGCCAGTGCTCAGCAATGGCCATAAATGACCCTTTCACTCAAGGACTGCCCAAGGTCTCTGTTTTTAATTGATAGGCAAAAATGCACCATGTCAGCATCCCTGTCTTTTTTGGAAGAAGCTCTTAAAGGATCTGAATGGGAAGATGAAAAATCTAAGAAAAATGCAGAAATACATTTCCAGAAGAGGAGTTTGGCTGAGTCTGTGAAGTCTTAATTTTGAACATCTCCAGCACCAGGGCTCCCTAGAAACCCTGAAAATTTATTTTATCTATATATCTTTATATCTGTCTTTCTGCTTATCATCTATCATGTATCTATTCTCTCTCTCTCTATATATATATGTGTGTGTGTGTGTGTGTGTGTGTGTGTGTGTATAGATACATATCGATAAAGAAGTAGATAGATACACATGCAGAATTCTGGATAAAACTTGCACCCCATGCCCCCTAATTGCACAGTTTCTCATGAGGAAAATCAAGGTAAGAATATCCAACTTGAGTGACTGCATATTGTTTTACAGGCATAGTTATTTCTAAGTGTTCAGTATTCTCTACACATCTCCAAAAATCTCACATGCAAGATATTCAGTATTATGGGCATCCACCATAAATACAATTTTAATAATTGTTATTTACTTATATTTTCAGTAAGGAAAGTTTTAAAAGGTAAAGTCACCTTGAAATTGTAGAGTTTCAACTGAGAAAATCACCTTAATTTCTATGAGAGCAAGTCTCATGTGTGGTAATGATGTCTAACTTCTAATGTCCACTCAATGTGGCTCTTTTGAATGGACACAGATTCCAGAAAATGCTGCATCTCAATGTCTTGTTTTGTTTTCATTCCATTTGCCAGAATTCTGGAAGAGTCAAGAGGATGTGCCTCAGCCTGAATCATCTGTGGTGGTCCCTCCAAGCAGTGAGACAGCAGGAGAAAACTCCTCTGCCTCAGAATACTTCTCATGTGTCTCCTCCATATCTAAGCTCATTCCTGCTAAAGAGGGTGGTAAGGGAAATACATAGGTAGGGTCTGAGCATGGATGGGAGGTACAACTGAGCTGCTCAGCCCAAGCCCTACTTATTTAACTCTCCACTTAAAAGCAGAAAAAGACTTCAGGGCAGAGGCACGACTGAAGCCTCTGCAGAGGGACAGAAAGAGAGTGTGCCTTCAAGGATAGGACCCAGTTACTCATATGAGCACTGGGATAGCTGCGGGTCAGGTAGAGCACCATGCTGGTGTGGGCATTTCATCACACCTTTCTCCCTAAGATGAGCATGAACTCATGTCCTCACACCCACTCCTGCATCTGTCTCCCTTCCAGTTATGGTCCCATTTCTCCTTCCTTTTACTTTTGGACATGGCTTCATTCCTCATTAACCTTCCCATTCTCTAGTAGCATGGTGCGGATATGCCCTCCTACCTTCACTCCTTCACACAATCAGACTAATCCCATAAGGAATTTACATCCCCTCACACAGATCACCTGTTTTAACTCCCTCACACTAAGCCAAACTGTGGAAAATTCGTATACCCTGAGGAGGATGGACTTTCCTATAGAGCCTTTGTCATCCACATGCCACTTCACGCACAAAGACATCAGCACTTCACAGAGTTGCACGTTCCAGGAGCTCGGGTCACTTCTGCTAACACTCTAAGTCCTCTTGTCTCATGACAAGAAACACACCAGTCCTGCACTTATTCACATGCACTGTCACACTGTGTAATACACATGCACACACTCATTCACCGTCACCTTACACCAACATCAGAAACACTCACCAGGGGTGCCTGGGTGACTCAGTCATTTGAGTGGCTGATTCTTGGTTTTGGCTCAGGTCATGATCTCAGGGTCATGAGATCGATCCCCTTATCAGTCTCCACACCCAGCAGAGTCTCCTTCCACTCCTCCTCTCTCTCTTAAATAAAATATTAAAAAAAGACCACTCACCAGATGTGTCCCAAAACACAGATGCAACTCCACAAGATACACCACACCCTCATTCCCACATAGTTACACCATGTACACACTTCAAATAAAACATAGCACTCACAGAATTCTGAAATATCACTTGTATATATACTTCTGCTCCACACATCTGCATAGGAGTATTCTCATGGCCATCTTGTCTCCTCCAGACATCGCATACTTACTCTATTTGTCTTATGTTTGAAATTTTCTTTCCTAGGAGTCCCTCAAACACACCAGGATGTTTCTTGTGTTGGACACTCCGAGGAATATGGGACTTCCTCTCCCTTTCCACATACCTCCTTTCCATTCCATTTGGTTCATGATCCTACGCCCTCTGTGTCCTCAGTACACACGGAAGAGGAAGAGCCCATGAAAGTTTATTACATGCATGTCCAAATGAAAAGGGGGGTGGCTGTCTTATGTGATCCTGAGGAAGGGCTGGAGCCTCCCTCCAAGAAGACAAAAATAGAAGAAATGACCTTTCCTGAAAAGATCCAGGAAGAAGTCACCCCCTCTCATGTATGTACGAAGGAACTTCTAACTGACAGTGAGTCCAGCTGGAATAATGAAGCCCAAGAGGAAAAGGAGGAGGCTGATTGTCCAGCAGAGCCTCCACCTGTGGAGGAGTGTTCCAGAGCCAAGACACCTGAATGGCTCGTGGCCCTGGATAGTGGCTTCAGGTGCATGGCCTGCTGCCGGGTCTTTCCCAGCTTAGAGGCCCTCCAGGAGCACGTGCAGCATGGGGTCAGTGAGGGCTTCAGCTGCCATACCTTCCATATGGCCTTGACTTGGCTGAAGAACAAGAACAGGGGAGAAAAGGAGAAGAGTAGGCAGACGAAGAATACCAAGAAGACAACATATAGATGCCAGAAAGAGAAACATTTTGGCATGAAGTTGTCTTCATACAAATAAACAGACTTTTTTTTAGCCCCTACAAGAGAAGCAGTAGAGTAGGCCAGACTCTACTGAGGGGGCTGTTTCTTCTCTAAGCAGCCGTAGGACCCACCTTTATTTATGCACATCTCCCACCACCACCACTCGCAGCACACCACCACCAGGAGCAGAGAACCCCTTTCAATTCTCTCCATTGCTGTCCCAAGAAGGAGGGAGAAGGCAGTGCACACCATACAGAACAGCAAGATGGTCTCATGTAAACTAAAGAGCAGTGAACACCAGCATATCATCTCCACGATTACACTGAAAAAAGGAGACTCATTGGAAGGGGAAACTGCTGGGGGTCGGATTGTAGAAGAGGTGAGGGCCCTAGGGGTAAGGAGAACACCTCAAGGATTCTTGGGACTCAGGATTCTAAGACAAGATGGCATCTGCCAGAGATGCCTCCCAAGGTTCCATAATAACTGATGAATAATTTCCTTCAGAGGAATACATACTTGGAGGTAGAATGCTTGCTTAATGACAAATTAATGAGAGTGCTTCCTCTCTATGCCCTTTGAGGAGACAGGAGTAAAGACCTGAGTAGTAGTTCAGTAGGACAGAGAAGCCCGGGCCCATCATTCCTAGATAAACCAAATGTCATGGGAGTCACATCCCTTGGCCTGCCTCCCTTTCAAGAGGTGCAGGGCAAAGCAGAGACAAACTTTCTCTCCTGGAGGAAGGGTTGGTACGCAGGCTAGTCCTAGTCCTGCCCTTATCCTGAGTGAGAGTGAAATCTCAGATGTCATGTCTTGAGTTTCATACCCAGAAGAACCTCCTGGGGAGTTACAGCCACTAGAAAGAAACAACCAGAGGACTCCTTTTTTTCCACCCTTAATATGTACTAGGAGCCAGTAGTTCTGGCTGCTTCCTTTAAAGTGTCAGATGCAACTGGAGAAAGAGAGGGTTAGAGGCTACCCTTCCGCCATGGACCATTTCTGGCACCTTTTTTTTTTTTTTTTTTTTTTTTTTAGAGCAAGAGCAAGCAGGGGGAAGGGGCAGAGGGAGAGAAAGAATCTTAAGCAGGCTCCCCACCCAGAGGGGCCTGATGCGGGCTTCAATCTCATGACCCTGAAAAGATGACCTGAGCCGAAATCAGGAGTCGGATGTTTAACTGACAGGTCCCATTTCTCCTTCCTTTTACTTTTGGACATGGCTTCATTCCTCATTAACCTTCCCATTCTCTAATAGCATGGCACAGGTATACCCTCCTACCTTCACTCCTTCACACAATCAGACTAATCCCATAAGGAATTTACATCCCCTTACACAGATCACCTGTTTTAACTCCTTCACACTAAGCCAAACTGTGGAAAATTGGTATACTCTCTGGCAACTTTTAATGTGTTGCTTCCTGGAGGATCCCCATATTCTTTTAAGAAGGTTCACAGTTCCCACATCTTATTCTTTATTTTTGTTACAGCATCATGTGCCTTGTTCTAAGGGATCAGTAGAGGGGTTAAACATAGATGAAGCTGCAAAGACATTGCAAAGCCAGCTTTGTACTACAATGACTAGAGTGTGTCTTTTTAGTTAACGGGACAAAGGATGGGCTCTTCTTCCAGGCTCCAAAAGTCAGAATGGAACCTAGGAATTGCCCTGAATTTTTTGAATCATGTAGAATGAATGAACATTTATCACTAAAATAAGAAAAGCTGCCTTCCTCATTGAATGGATCTCTGTTTTGGTTTTCTCTCAGCAACACAGACCCATTGGCCCAAAGATTTCAAATGATGGTGTCCAGCACATTCCTGCAGTCTTATGGGAGCACAGCAGTTCTCATGAGCCCCCCAGCATCAAGGGATGGCTGGCTGAAGATGAATGTACCTGATATTCTGCAGCTGCTCCCAATTAACCTGGTAAACTGTGGTGCCCAGCTCTGGAGAAAATATCCACATAGAGCCGTGAGGAGCCCAAGGAATGCTGGGAATATTGGGCACTCAGGAGCCCTGTGGAAAAACTCCTGCTTTTGCTGACCCTTCCTCACCCTGCCAGGAGTCAGGCACCACTGAAAATTCCTGCGAGATTGCCTGATGGGGAAGAGGGCAGTATAGGTAGAGAGATGTTAGAACTGTGATCAGCACATGTCTCCTACCTAGAGCTTTCACCAGTGGAACAGAAGATTGATGACAGCTTGGCAGGACTCAGGGGAGGAGATTGCTAGCTTGACAGAGGATCTAAAGGAATATTTTTCTTTCCCCAATATGACTTCTACTTGTAGCTTCTTGAGTCCCTCGTGTTTATTGTAGGTTTGAACACCTGGCTCAGAGTCTTACTCTCCAGCCCGGCTATTGCTCTTCACTCCCCCACATCTTCTATCCATGAACATGTGCCTGAACACTCCAAATATCAATGGTCCAGATTGTAATCCATACCCTTCTTCCCCTACACTTGCACCCACACCTTTCCTCCACTGTAGTCTGTTAACAATTTTACTTATTTTTCTATATCCTTTTCTTTATATGAACATATACCTTTCTCCATATCTTTCTCTGATATACTCACTTGCACGGTTATTTGGCTGGTGGATAGACATTATTGAGAGAGGAAACGCTATTGCACAAATGAAACGAAAGCAAAGAACCCCTCCCCGCCACTTGGCTTCTCTGGGCTTATGCACACATAGGTGTGCAAACACTTCTTACACAGTCATAGGAGAGAGGATGGAATGTGTAATAAATCATCAGGGATGATCAGATACGTGTACACAAGGGTGTTGCAAAAGTCGTTATGCAGCTTTAAGCTTAATTTTAGAAGCATAAAAGATACCAAGTTTTGAAAAATATAATTCACATGTTGAATTATTTGCATATCACACGTAAATTGTGTATTTTCAAAGATAAATTTTAATTTGTCACTCTGCCGTCTTCAATCAGAGGAACAGAAACAAATTTTAAAGTGTTCTTTATAGTTCACAAAACTATATAAGGAAAATTAAAATAGTTCAACTTTCAAATGGTATCATTTGTAATTTTTAGCTTTGCACTTCTGAAATTATTAAAGCTCATAACTGCTATATGGCATTTGGGAAACATGTATTTACACAGGTATATACAGGTTTGTATATATATATATATATATATATATATAGGACATACAGCATGATTCCATTTCTATAAAATTTGTGAAATGAAAACCTTACAGAGGTGGAGAACAGAAGTGGCTGTCGGGTGTTGGGGCAAGGGAGGATGGGTGTGTCCATAAAGAGCAGCCTCGGAGAAGCTGCGATGATCGTTGACTGCAATGAATGAGGAGCCCAAGGAATGCTGGGAATTCATGATTATCTTGAAGTTGTCCCCATGGATATGTACATATAAGAAGCTTATGTGCACCTGTGTGTCATTGAAACCAAGAGATGGAGTATAGTTGCTTTTGCTTTCATCTGCCTACTTCTTTTTCCTTCTTCTTTTGATAAGAGTCTCTACTTTCTGGCCACATATATGTGTAAGTAAGTCAGACTAGCCAAGTGAAGTCCTTACTAGACTACTTGGCTTCCATGATTCACCTAGGGGTAAACATCGGTCTGTGTTGGAACAATCTGTACTGATTAATAGCTTGGAAAATTAAAACAGGAGCTAGAGACTGGGCGGATTCCTGGTGAGTTATCCTTTGTCTGCAACTCAAGTTAACGTCTGTGAGCCTCTACTGCTGGACTTGTTTCAATTCCTCTTTTTTGGAAGACCTGGCTGTTTTAATTATTACTTTAATATGCTAAGCATCCCCACTAACCCTTCAATAAATTCTTGTTTTGCTTCCATTAACCTGAGTCATTTACTGTTGTTTGAAACCTAATGTCCCTTAATTGATGCAAATTAGCTTCAATATGATCATTTCTTCCATTTTAATAGTTGAAACGATATGGCCTAGAAAGAAATAACATTACATTCCTCTGACTTTATCCTGAAACAGTAAGGGATATACTTACACTCAGTAGGTACACTATATCCTTGATTAATTAGAAAGGTGCATGAATAATGATTGGTCGTATAAGCAAAATTATTGGACTTCAAAGCAGTCAAACTAGATTAAACCTCTTACTGCCACTTAGCAAATTTGCACACTTTCTGAGTCAGTTCTCTATCTTAAAAATGGACATCATGATACCTAAAGAAATACTACTGGGGAGGGTAATCAGATACAGGTAAAAGCACCTAACTTAGTTATTCAAAATGTTCATTCATTTTTGGTATTTACTTTCTTTACCTTTGATTATCAGTAGTTTGATTAGGATGTGTCTTGGTAGGTTTTTTTTTTTTTTTAATTGTTTGAGATATGCTGAGCTTTTTAAAAAAGCTTTTAAATTTTGATATAAACTCACAAGAAATTGCACAAAGACTCCAGAGACGTCCCAAGTACCCATCAGCCCACTTTCTTCAACATAATTACGATTCATTACCAAACAAAGGAAATTGATTGGAACAAAACAACAAAGCACATTGCAGACCTTACTCAGATGTCACTATTTTTGCGTGCGCTCATTTTTTGTCTGTTTTTATGTATAATTCTATGACATCTTAAGCCCTGTATAGAATTATATACACATTCATTGCAATCAACAATCATTGCAGCTTCTCCGAGGCTGCTCTTTATGGACACACCCATCCTCCCTTGCCCCAACACCTGACAGCCACTTCTGTTCTCCACCTCTGTAAGGTTTTCATTTCACAGCTTTTATAGAAATGGAATCATGCTGTATGTCAACTTCTGAGATTGGCTTTTTCCACTAAGCATAATTTTCTTAAGATCCAGCCAAGATGTTTGAATACATTGATACTTCATTACTTGTATTGCTGAGGAGTATTCCATTTAATTGTAGAGCATTGCAACACATCCCATGTTCTAAGGTACTTGGTCATTTCAAGTTATTGGTGACTATAAATCTGTGACATTAGTGCAAAGGTTTTTATGTGGATATCAGGTTTCCTCCTACTGTAAATGCCTAAGAGTGTTACTGTATAAGTATTAGTATAATGTAAGTATAGATACAAGTATTTTTAAGCCATTTTAAAAGATATGCAGTAGTATTTTGTGGTTTTAATTTGCATTTTCTTATGACTAAGGATGCTGAACATCTTTTCATGTACTTGTCGTTTGAATACTCTCTTTTGTGAACTGTGTGTGTAAGTTTTTTACCTATTTTTAAATTAGATTGTTTTATTATTTGGAGAGTGATTTGTATGTTTTAGATCTCAATTACCTGTTGGATATGTGATTTACAAATATTTTCTCCCATCTGGTGGCTAGTCTTTTTATCCCCTTAACAGGGTGTTAGGCCTAGCAAAAGTTCCAATTTTTATGAAGCCGAATACATCAACTATTTTCTTTTATGAATAGTACCTTTAGTACTTAAAAAAAAAAGGGCTATTCTTCCACCACGAAATTACTTTTGTAATCTTGGCCAAAAATCACCTAATCACATTTGTGTGGGTCTATTTCCACGTTCCCTATTTCAAGTTCCACTGATCTGTGTGTCTCGATATTGATTTGCTATTGTATTGATTGCTGTAGATACTGAATAAGTCTGAAAAATGGATAGTATGTTTCTTCCAGTTTGATGTTTCTTTTTTTTAAAGATTTTATTTATTTGACAGAGAGACACAGCTAGAGAGGGAACACAAGCAGGGGGAGTGGGAGAGGGAAAAGCAGGCTTCCCGCCGAGCAGAAACCCCGATGCGGGGCTCGATCCCAGGACCCTGGGATCATGACCTGAGCGGAAGGCAGACGCTTAACGACTGAGCCACCCAGGCGCCCCCAGTTTGATGTTTCTTTTCTGAAACTGTTTTAGCCATTCTTAAGTCCTTTGTGTTTCCACGTAAATTTTAACATAAGCCTGTAAATATATACACAAAAATCTTCTTGGGATTTTAATAGGGCTTACATTGAATCTATAGATCAAAGAACTGACATCTTTAATATGCTGGGCATTTCAAACCATGAATATTATATGTCTCTCCATTTTTACTTACTATTTTAGGTCTTTTTTTATTTTTTTATCAGTACTGTACTTTTCATTATACAGATCCTGTGCATGTTTTAAAAGTTTTATACACAAGCTTCTTGAATTGGTAAATTTGTCTTTCACAAAATTTGAAAAATCTTTGGCCCTTAGTTCTTGAGATATTGACTTCATTAAATTTCTTCTCTTCTTCAGGGACACCAGTTGCGTGAATTTTAGAGCTATTGATGTCATCCCACAGTTGTCAGAGGCTCTGTCTATTCTTTCAACATTTTTTTTCTTTCTCTTTTTCAGATTGAATTTCTATTTATCTACCTTCAGATTCACTGAATCTTTGCTTTGTCATTCCCATCCTGCTCTTTAGCCCCATTCATAATTTTTAAAATTTAAGATACTGTAATTTTCTAACATTTCCAGTTGGCTCTTAACTGCTTGTTGATCTTTATAATACTCTCATTTTCCACTCCTTTCAAGTTTGTTTATCTTTACCTCATTAACCATAGTTAATAGTAGCTGTAGTAAAGCCTCTTTCTGAAAATTCCAGCATCTCTGTCATCATGAGATTGCCATCTGTTGGTTATCTGTTTCCTTGAGAGTTTATCATATTTTCAGGTCTTTGTTTATTGGGTAAATTAGAATTGTATCTGATACATTTTCAATATTACAGGGAAAAATTCTTAGTGGTATTAAAGTTCTCTGGCAAATGTATTTTATATTTTTGCATGCAATCAGCGTAGCTAAGTTCAGAGTGCAAATTTTGTATCATTTTATGTGGGTGATGATTTCAGTGTCAGTTCAGTTTTCAAAGCCTTTGCTATGCTCCCTCAGGTCCCTCTTGTGGGACATGAGCCAATAAGGGGTTAGTCCGGGATTGGCACAAAATATTCAAAATATTTTTTCATTCACTTTCAGTTTTTAGTGAAGCTTATTTGAAGCTAAATCATATGGAAATAGTGGATTTCTTTTTTTTTTTTTAAGATTTTATTTATTTGACAGAGACAGAGATAGCGAGAGCAGGGAGAGGGAGAGGGAGAAGCAGGCTTCCTGCCGAGTGAGGAGCCCAATGTGGACTCGATCCCAGGACCCCGGGATCATGACCTGAGCCAAAGGCAGACACTTAATGACTGAGCCACTCAGGCACCCGGAAATAGTGGATTTTAAAGGATTCTTAACTATTTAAAAAAATACCATTCATATCAATCTTATCTTTGCAGCAACTGGCATATTTCTTTAACAACTGGGACATAGCATGCATTCTGCAGTCATAAATACTGAAGAGTTCCATAGTGGATCTTGTTAAATGGGCAAATAAAATTTCTTACATGCTACCAAGTCCATTTTTGACATTTATTATTTATTCTTATTTTACAATGACTAATAATTCTAGTATCTGTATGGATTATATTAACTTGATTTTTCCCATTTGCCTATAAAAGTGTACATATATATGGTTCTGAAATTCAAAATCCTCCTCGTGCTTGTCTTTATTTTTTCTTCTCAATTCCAGTATACTTAAGTACAGTATAAAGTAATTTTTTAAAAGTCTACTACTTTCTACAGTGGCTACCACAGAGTGATTTAAGTATGGAAAATTATCTGTTTAGTGTAATAAGGACAGCTCTTTAGTTTTCCTGCATGGTGAAAATTGTGTCCATTTATAAAACACTTTTTCATACTATGGTATTGTGCCTTCATTTTAAGTCCACACTTTTTTTTTTTTTTTTTTTTTACATTGTATAGCTTTTCTTTATGTGGCATGGAATTTTTTTTTTTTAAGATTTTATTTATTTATTTGACAGAGACAGTGAGAGAGGGAACACAAGCAGGGAGAGCAGGAGAGGGAGAAGCAGGCTTCCTGCTGAGCAGGGAGCCCAATGTGGGGTTCGATCCCAGGACCCTGGGATCATGACCTGAGCCGAAGGCAGACGCCCAATGACTGAGCCACCCAGGCGCCCTATGTGGCATGGAATTTTAAAAATAAAAATATGTTTGCCATTGCAGATAGAATGACTTAGAGTTTGATTTATTTTTATTTTAAAAATTCAAAGAACTCTATGTCTAATCTGCTGTTAATCCCATCCAGTGTATTTTTTTAGGTTTTATCTCTACAAGTGTGATTTTTGAGTCTTTTTAATATCTTCTATGTCTCTACTTATTGTATTCGATATTTTATTTAGTTTGTTGAACATATGGAGTATTACTATGATAATTATTTTAATATCCTTATCTACTAATCCACCTTCATTGTGGTGTCATTTCTGGATCAATATTGATTAATATGTGTTCTATTTTCTTGCATCTCTTCATGCCTGATAATTTTTGTTTGAATGTCAGGCATTGTGAATTTTATACATTGCCTGTTGGAGTTTTAAAATTAATATTATACAAATTATAGAACTTCTTTCCTAGGATAAGATCATATTACCTAGAAACATTTTGACCTGTTTGGTCTAACCTTTAAACTTTGTTAGGTGGAACCAAAGCTACATTTGTTGTAGGGTTCTAGGGTTAAATTACCCCCTTCCTGCTATTTAGGAAAGACAGTTTATACTCAAATCATTGCCCATTGATTTATGAATTTTCCACTCTGGCTTTAGGTATAGGAATTATTCATAGCCTTATGCAACTACAGACATTCTTCCTTCTAGTACTTTCAGAGCTAATTTTTTTTTTTTTTTGCTAGCCTTGATTAAGTTCATCACATATATTCCCTTATTTGTATTCAGCTAAATATTTGAGTGGGACTTTCTACATAAATCCAGACTCCTCTCTCTGTGCAGCTCTCCTGTTCTTGTGTATTACAAACTATAGGTTCACTGGATTCCCTGTACTCTCAACTTCAGGGAGTCCAGCACACTCTCCCTGGAAGTTCCCTCCCATTGCCTTGCCCTTAAAATTTCCTCTGGGCAGTAGGATGGAGCAGTTTTAGGGTTTACTTCATTAATTTCCTGTCTGTCAAGTGTTACTGGTTTGCACTGCCTGATACTTCAAGCGCTATTATATATTTTGCCCATTTTTTATTATTTTAGTGAGTAATCTGGCCCCTGTTATCCTTATTTAAATTGTAAATTTTGTTTTTATCAAAGTAAACCATAGTAATTCAAATAATTTTCTTTAAAAAAAAGAAAAGAAAAGGGGCACCTGGGTGGCTCAGTCAGTTAAGTGTCTGGCTCTGGATTTTAGCTCATGAAGGTCATTATCTCAGGGCTGTGAGATCGAGCCCCATGGTTGGGCTCTGCAATAGGTGTGAAGCCTGCCTAAGATTCTCTCCCTTTCCCTCTGCCCCTCCCCCACTCCCTTTCTTAAAAAAAAGAATTTTCTTATATAAAATTATGAAAGTAATCTTGTAAGTTTTATACTAAAAAAAGCAATTGTTTTCAATCCTTTTAGCTTTTTTTGGCACTTGCCGCCATATGTTTAGATAATATGCTTTTGCAGATCTTTATTAAATTTTAGATTAATGGATAAATTAACTCATCCATTTTTGTTGTCCATTATTTATAATATTTAAACACTTTTGTGTGTACATGTGCCTGCACAAACACCCAGATTTCTCTTAGCTCCATTTTTGCAAACTTAAATTCCCTAATCTTTTGCTTTGAAGGCTTGATTTGACTAAATCCGGATTATTTACTTTATTACAGCTCCATAATTTTTATTCCCTAAAAAGACATGTAATTATTATAATTACATTTCTTCTGTTTATAATTACTTTTTTTCTGGCATTTTTTTTTTTCCATTTCTAGTTCAGGAAGCCTTGTCCGCCTATCCAACAGTACTAAAAACCTCTCTGAATGCCACTTTAAACATATTCCAAAACATCAGGTGAACAGCCTCATGTTTTCCTTTGAGGCATTCCAGCTACAGTCCTTCCTTTCTGAGAAACAATCTGGAATAGTTACTTGCCAGATCTGCATGAGTATACTCATGGGATATATTTTCAGTGCTCTTATTGGAAGTTAGGCTTGATGGATCCCAGGTCTGTCTGTCTTTGGGTCTACTCCCTTGTTTTACTGCAGTAAAACTTCCAGGAGTTTTCTAAGAAAGAGTATGTTTGGAGAGCTTGAATGTCCGCAAATGCCTTTATTACTTGTATTTACAAGCCTGTTTGGCTTGTAAACTGTTTTAGAGTGAGGCATAAAAGGTTGGTTGGAACCTGTGTGACCCTAGGCAGGATTTGCCAGCTAGTGGGCTTGACTCTGCGGTAAACGAGAGAGTACTAGCCATTTTCAATTTCACATCAGTAGGGATTTCCTTTGGGGCCATTTCACTTCTCCAGGAAAACAAAACAAAACAAAATAAAACTTAAAATCTCCAGCTTGGGAAAATCTGTGCTTAGTGGAATATTCTTGAAGCCAAATTGTTGGAAGAGAACTAAGAGTGACAATTCTGTCTGAAATAGTTCAATTTCCCTATTTTCATAATGTATGTTTGCCTACCCATTCATACTATTTTTGTTCTTTCTGTTGGGGTAGCCAGCTAGGGTGTTCCCCAGCAGTGGTTCTTATATGTTAGCATGCATCACAAGCACCCCGAGGGCGTAACACAGTTTGCAGGGACACATTTCCAGAGTTTGCGATTCAGTAGTGATGGGGCGTGAAATTTGCATCTGTGACAAGTTGTCTGGTCCTGTTGATGTTCCTGGTGCGAGGACTGCACATGGAGATCCACAGTCCTACACAAAGCTTGCAAATGTTACTTTTCTTTTACTGTAAAATGTAAAGTTTCTTTTGCACGTATTTCTCAGTCTAATTTATTAAAATACAGTAGCAAAATTTGTCCATCTCATGTATTCCAGTGAGGGGCCATTACCTGTTGGGGTAAGTTTAAGTCTTTGAAAGAAAAATTTGACCAATTGTCTCTCATAGTTCCAGACTGGAGGTCACTTCCTCATGCAAAAAGGGACCTTAGTAGAGTGATTACAACTATGACCTCTGGCACCAGGCTTCTAGGATTTGTTTTCTGTAAACTTAAGCTAATTAAGCCTTCTGCTTAACTTACACCATCCAGTCTGGGAATAGCTCAATAGATCCTACATCTTGATGTTATTGTGAAAATTTCTTTCTTTTTTTTTTTTTTTAAAGATTTTATTTATTTATTTTGACAGAGAGACATAGCGAGAGAGAGAGAGAACACAAGCAGGGAGAGTGGGAGAGGGAGAAGCAGGCTCCCCGCGGAGCAGGGAGCCCGATGTGGGGCTCGATCCCAGGACCCTGGGATCATTACCTGAGCCAAAGGCAGACGCTTAACGACTGAGCCACCCAGGCGTCCCTATTGTGAAAATTTCTTAAGACGAGAAATGATGAACATTTAGAGTAGAGCCTGGCCCACAGTGGGCTTTCACTGGGCTGCTTGTCGTTAACAGATCATCAGCCTTTTCATTATCGTCATTGATAAACTCGTGTGACTAGTAATTGCATATGGGATTCAGGGACTGACTTAGCCTAAAGCAAAGTTTTAGCAATTACAGCATCCAGCTGAACAACCGTGCCTCAGCCTTGCAGCGCATAAGGAGCCAGGGGGCCAAATGTGAATATCATAACCCTGCTGTCTTCTCTGCCTTAGGTAATAAAATCCTTTGTTGCTATCCCATGGATCTTGTATCTTCTGCCATCATTCATGAAACTGGCAGCTAGGGACACCTCGGTGGCTCAGTGGATTAAGTGTCTGCCTTTGGCTCGGGTCGTGATCCCAGGGTTCTGGGATCCAGCCCCACATCGGGCTCGCTGCTCAGGGGTGAGTCTGCTGCTCTCTCTCCCTTTGCCCCTCCCCCCACTCTTGCATGCTCCCCACCCTCAAATAAATAAAAGAATCTTTAAAAAAAAAATGAAACTGGCAGCTAACTTTCTGACTTTCAAGTAGAGCAAAACTCAGAACTTCCATAGGTTTTGATAATTTTTTTAATGCTGGTAAAAGAAGTTATACTATCCATTAGTTGTAGCATTAATGGTCTTTTTTTTTAAGATTTTATTTATTTATTTGAGAGGGAGAGCACAGGAAGGGGGAGCAGCAAAGGGAGAGGGAAAAGCAGACTCCTCGCTGAGCAGGCAGCCTGATGCAGGACTGGATCCCACGACCCTGGGATCATGACCTGAGCAGAGGCACACGCTTAACCGACTGAGCCACCCAGGTGTCCCAATGGTCTTTTCAAAAATACTATCTCTAGGGGCACCTGGGTGGCTCAGTTGGATAAGTGACTGCCTTTGGCTCAGGCCATGATCCTGGAGTCCCGGGATCGAGTCCCGCATCAGGCTCCATGCAGGGAGTCTGCTTCTCTCTCTGACCCTCCTCCCTCTCATGCTCTCTGTCTCTCATTCTCTCTCTCTCAAATAAATAAAATCTTAAAAAAAAATACTATCTCTATAACGTGAAATTGTAAAACACAAGTCATGATATACATATATATGTATATGTATATACACACACATATATATGTCTTTATGTTCTTTGAAGCATAAATAAGATTCTGCAAGTATTTATCAACATTTATCTTTTAGTATATGTGCTGCCGAAGCGAGCACTCAACATTTATCTTTTAAAGCTTTTGTGCTCAGATGTAATTAAAATAGGGGTTATTTGTATATATGACTTTGAGGTTAACATAGCCAAAAATGTAGGTTACCAGTGCAATTCATTCTGATTCCTTTAAAACTTCAGTATCTATGAAATAATGTCTTACTATTTCACAAACGTTATTTTTTTGCAGAGGATTGAGTTCACAGTTTTGCAGTTTAATTCTGTTTGGATATTTTATTTAGGCTTAAAATTGGTGCCTATTTATTTGTGGCCACATTCTTTATTGATGTTTATTTTTCTCACTGGCGTTTGGGAATAGATTCTTCTGATAATTTGTATGGTGTGAAATATCTAGATCTTAAGTAAATCTGGCAGCAATAAGGTAGATATTACTTTGTTTTATGATGGTAAACTTAAGTGTGGGGTTTAACAAACCTTTTTAAGGGGTTACTATTTCACTATTTTATATTATTTCACTATTCATTATTTCACTATTTCATGATTTTCACTATAATTTCACTCTTTTTAAATTTTCAAATTTATCTATTTTAGTATATTACTTCTTTTATTTCTCAAAGCTTACATTTATCTTGAATATTTGTTATATTCTCTACCAGTATCATTTGGGTGGTCGGTATTTGACCTGGACTTAGATGGAAGATTTGTATGCCATCTCATTGCTTCCTTTGTGTTTTATAAATCATGCTTCTAGCATGATATAACCAAGCATTTCATGAGTTCCAACATTTCACAGTAAATATTGAGCTTCAACAGCTTACTGAAAGAATAGTTTCTGTCCTTACAATCTGTACATTTGCCACTTCGTTTCAAAGTTATCTTAAATCTGTTCATTACCTAGGGTAGAGAAAGTTTCGGTCCTTAATGTGTTAAAAATTAGTAGAGTTGAGGACAATCACGTTGATCAGCACCAATGTGTGCATAACACCTTCCTGGCCACCAAAATGATTCTTACTTGTGCAAATTCTTGATTTGAAATTGACTCTCAGCCAGTGAGGAGAGACCAGAAATACTGGTAGAGTCCCACATCTGGGTGAAAACCTTTCCTGTTTTTTTATGCCTTAGGACTTAGGGTTGAAAGTAGTGAGGGAAATTTTCCTGCTGGTCAAGAACAGTAGAAAGAATGCAGTGGCATTAGTGATCTGGAAATACTGACACCATTGCTATAAGCCTCTGTGGGCATAGAATTGACTTTCTACATTAGTACAGTAGCTTGTTGGTATGATTTCAGGCATAGTAAATCACTGCTTTCCCAAAATAACAGGCTTCTGCTCATTCCTTAGTTGTCATCACCAGAGAGACAGTGGATCAAAATACAGGACATAATGGCTTGTTAAAATTTAAATACAACATACAGGTACTGTGATCTCTGTACTTGCTTCTTTTGCTTCATTATTCATTTTCCTGTGCTGTCATTAACATAACCCTCCACCACTGCTTTTGCTTTCCCTCTCATGATATCTTGATTTTCTTTGTCTACTCAGAAATTCAGAGAGACTCTATGGACAGATATTTCCCCAAATAACAAAGATCTATAACTTTAAAAAGGAGCAGATGGTGTGATGTCTGTCTCTTGACTTCTACAAGAAAAATCGTTTTGCTTATGACAAAACTGCTTCTCAATCCCCCCATTAATAATCTGTCATGTTCTTTTTCTCTGCTGAAATGTAATAACTATGTATTTTCTTTGATGAGATATACTAGCTAACAGGGCTCATGATTCACAGATGAAAAGTTAGGGAAAAATGATCCAGATTTTTTACTCAGAAAAAAATAAAACAATAGTTTTGGAGAAGGTAGAAGGTGAAAGAAAATGCTCAGTGACACCTCAGCGTATCTTCTTTTCCTTCCTCTGTCCCCAGATAAATTTAGGGATTGGTCGTATTTAATACCATTAGTTTTGTAGTTTATCTGTGGAGCTTCTGGTCTGGTTTTTTGTTGTTGTTGTTTTGTTTGTTTTTAATTTTATTTTGTTATGTTAGTCACCATACAATATATCATTAGTTTTTGATGTAGTGATCCACGATTCATTGTTTTTGTATAACACCCAGCGCTCCATGCAGTACGTGCCCTCCTTAATACCCATCACCTGGCTAACCCATCCCCCCACCCCCTCCCCTCTAAAACCCTCAGTTTGTTTCTCAGAGTCCATAGTCTCTCATGGTTCATCTCTCCCTCCGATTTCCCCCCCTTCATTTTTCCCTTCCTTCTCCTAATGTCCTCCATGCTATTCCTTAGGTTCCACAAATAAGTGAAACCATATGATAATTGACGTTCTCTGCTTGACTTATTTCACTTAGCATAATCTCCTCCAGTCCCATCCATGTTGATGTAAAAGTGGGTATTCATCCTTTCTGGAGCTTTTGGTTTTGTGATGGGAATTTTATTTTTATACCACTTGAGCCTTTCTCAAGAAACCTAAGCTAATCTTTGGTGAACAGTTGGATTCAAAAAAACCTTGTAACATATGCAGTGGTACTCAGATCTCTTACCTCTATTTGTACCTCTATCTCTTACCTCTCTACAATGAGCTCGCACCTTGGTTCTTGACTTCACCTGCTAAGTACGTTTTTCTCCACCATATCCTCTGTTAATGTGAATTATACCCCAGCTCCTAACTTGGAGCATCATCCTGCCTTTGCCCTTGATATACCACCATGTGCATCTGCTCTTCTCTGATGATGTTTTATTCCTCTATGGCAATTTTTTTTCACTTTCAGCACTATTAATATTTTGGACCAGATAATTTTTTGTTGGGGTGGGAGGTGGGGAGCTGTTTTGTCCATTGTAGGACGTTTGCATCCCTGGCCTCTAACCACTACTTGAAAGTAGTGGTCCCCCTCCCTCAGTGCCCTAATTACAACAATCAAAAATAGTGTTGTACAGGGGATGCCTGGGTGACTCAGTCGGTTAAGCATCTGCCTTCAGTTCAGGTCGTGATTTCAAGGTCCTGGGATCAAGCCCCACATCCGGCTCCCTGCTCAGCAGGGAGTCTGCTTCTCCCTCTCCCTCTCCCTGCCACTCCCCCTGCTTGTGCTCTCTCTCTCTCTGTCAAATAAATAAATAAAATCTTTAAAATAAATGTACATTGCCAAAAGTGCCCTTGAGGAGAAAATATTGCCCCTGATTGAGAACCTATGCCCTGTGGTGTTATTTCAGGTTTGTTTTGGTTTGTTTTGTTTATGCTATGCAAGAAGAACTTGTTGTCTTTTAGTTGAGTTTCTTCCCTTAGCTCTTCCAATCTATATGCACCAGTTCCCCCAACACTAGATATAGTTAGGATGTTTGCTCCTCACCTGACCAGTATTAAAGAGTGTAGTAACCTTTTCCCCCTTAGTGCTGAGTTGGATAATTCTTCAAGTGCTTACATCTTTTTTCTAAAGGCTGGAAAGGAATCCAAATAGATGGCTGTTATATTTCCATTAAACAGTGAAAGTAGTTGCCCTAACAAATCACCTCAAGGTCTTACGTCAAATTAACTTAAGTTACATCTTTAATTTCAGACCAGACAGTTAGTCTTTTTTTAAAAGACTTCATTCTGGGAGCACCTGGGTAGCTCAGTCGTTTGAGTGGCCGATTCTTGATTTCGGCTCAGTTCATGATCTTGGGGTTCTGGGATCGAGCTTTGCGTGGGGCTCTGCACTTAGTGAGGAGTGCTCTAGGATTCTCTCTCCTTCTCTCTCTGCCCCTCTCCCTGCTCATGCTCTCTCTCTCTCAAAGAAATAAATAAATCTTTAAAAAATATTTTAAGAGACTTTATTTTTTAGATTTACCACAAAATCGAGAGGAATGTACAGAGATTTTCCATATACTCCCTGTCCCTCCCCCACACACATAGCCTTCCCCATTATCAGCATCCCCCACCAGAGTGGTGTATCTTTTACCAAGGATGAACCTACACTGACACATGATAATCACCCAAAGTCCATAGTTTATCTTAAGATTCACTTTTAATGTTGTGCGTTCTGTGGATTTGGACAAATGTATAAATGACATATATTCATTCTTAGACAGACTATTTCACTGCCCTAAAAATCTCCATACTCTGCCTAGTCTCACTTCACAATCCTCCCATCACCCCACTGGCTCCCCAGCAGCCACTGATCTTTTTTATTGTCTCCATGATTTTGCCTTTTCCAGAAGGTCATATAGTTGGAATCATACCGGATGTAGCCTTTTCAGATTGGCTTCTTTCTCTTAGTTATATGCATTTAAGTTTCTTCTGTGTCTTGTCATGGCTTAATAGCTCATTTCTTTTTAGTACTAAATAATATTCCATTGTCTAAATGCACCACAGTTTATTGATCCATTCATCTACCAAAGGACATCTTGGTTGCTTCCACATTTTGGCAATGATAAAAGCAGCATCTTTTAAAATATACAGGTTCTGTTATTATCCTGTGTTACTATATGAACAGCAGTTTGTTTTATATGCCATATGTTTGGGCTTGGATTTTATTTATCATTGGTGCAGTTACGTGTCTTCTAGTTTCAGAATATTTCTCAAAAACCAGTTTAAGTCACAGTCTACCTCTAGAGTTGGGGGATTTTAACTGCCACAGACTGCAATGCATCTAACAGTTGGGATGCCAGCACTGTCTACATGCTGAGGATGTAGGAGCCAGATGTTCGCAGGACATGAAATCACTAGAGATGGTTCCTACAAGGACTTCGGAAGAGAAGAAAGGCCGTATGTATGTGTGTGTATGTGTGTGTGGAGGGAGGGGGGGTTTATTTCCCAACCATGGATCTAAGCCTTTCTCTACTTCTCTCTCTACTTCTCTTTCCTGCTACTATCTCCTATTTTTTATGAGGTTTCTCTAATAATTGTGATTATGGCATGTCTTCCTGTACACAAATAACAGAGGAGGATGCATCCATATTTTAGAGGTAAGTGGCCAGTTTTCATCGCGGTCAAGGCTGGTCAAAGCTCTGGAGTGAGAAGCCAGAAGAGCCTCTGGATATGTAAGTGGGAAGGGAGGAAATGGGACTGGGGATGCAGAAAGAAGAAATTGTACCTAATAGCTATTGAATATGTTAGAGGGAAATGGATTCATTTAGTTCTGACATTTAGAAAGAATGCTTTCTTATTCTATCATTTTTTAAAGGTATACAGAGTGTTTGAAATGAAGTTGTCTCATAGTCCAGGCTTTCAAATTTTATATATATCTCAGAATATTATTCCTCAGGGGAATATCTTAAATACTCTAAAAAAAATGAGGTGAAGCATCAAAACACATTACACGCTGAAAACTTAACCTTCTAGTTCAAAAACTGTGATTTTCAAATAAGCTCTAGTTTCTTTTGGATATAAATTTTCAGATATAAGTCAAAAAGTTGGCAACATAAGAATTATCATTCTGTAAATATCAAGAGTAACAATAATATATTCATCAAAAATGTAAATATAATCTCAACTTCATTGGATTAATATTTATTCTAGCACTCTATAAAAAAATTCAGTAGATAAAATAAGTCTGAAAAATTGGGTCTGTTAGTGACTGATGTAAATAATTGCCATCAAGAAAATATACTATTTTAATGGAAGGTTTGTTTTGGTTACCTCCTGATTAATGTAGTGAATTTTAAAATTAAGAATGAATTTATGTGTATTATGTGCAAAAACATATTAAATATGTTTTTCAATCAAAATAATTGAATACAGCCTTCTCTTATAGCAATCTATAACTTTCAGGAGACTAACAATAACAAGCACTCCCTAGTGTAATATTAAGAGATGATAAGCAGTAAATCAAAAGAAATCTTGTTACCAAATTGACCTAAGAGAAACCAAATTATAAAAGGAAGTATCAAATGAAAAAGTAATTCTATAAGAAGACAAAATTTAATAAAGATAAGAGAACATTTGAAACAAATGTAATTAGTAATCTCATAAAGATAAAAAATACATAAGACAGGCTACTAATAAGGAAAAAAAATTGGAATCTTGAAAATTTTGAATTCAGTTGCAGAAAGAAAACATACACCAAAATAAGCTTTAATAGAAGGATTAAGGAATAGTAAAATGAAATAATTTAGAGAAATTATTGAGCTGGAAGGTTGATCCAGATAAATGCATTGAAACTGCCACTAGAATTTCTTTAGTACAAACTGCAAAAGAATTGCTCTACTGGGTATTTACCCCAAAGATATAGATGTAGTGAAAAGAAGGGGCACATGAATAAATAAATAAATTAAAAAAAAAAAGGGGGTGCCTGGGTGGCTCAGATGGTTAGGCATCTGCCTTCGGCTCAGGTCATGATCCCAGGATCCTGGGATCGAGTCCCGCATCAGGCTCCCTGCTAGGCGGGGAGCCTGCTTCTCTCCCTCTGCCTCTGCCTCTCTCTCTCTCTCTGACTTTCATGAATAAATAAATAAAAAAAAAATTTTTTAAATAAATTAAAAAAAAAAAAGAAGGGGCACATGCACCCCAATGTTCATAGCAGCAATGTCCACAATAGTCAAACTGTGGAAAGAGCCAAGACACCCTTCAACAGATGAATGGATAAAGAAGATGTGGTCCATATATACAATGGAATATTACTCAGCCATCAGAAAGGATGAATACCCAACTTTTGCATCAACATGGATGGGACTGGAGGAGATTATGCTGAAATAAGTCAAGCAGAGAAAGTCAATTATCATATGGTTTCACTTATTTGTGGAACATAAGGAATAGCATGGAGGGCATTAGGAGAAGGAAGGGAAAAATGAAGGGGGGGGAATCGGAGGGGGAGACGAACCATGAGAGACTATGGACTCCGAGAAATAAACTGAGGGTTTTGGGTGGGGGTGGGGGGAAATGGGTTAGCCAGGTGATGGGTATTAAGGAGGGCACGTGTTGCCTGGAGCACTGGGTATTATATGAAAACAATGAATCGTGGAACACTACATCAAAAACTAATGGTGTAATGTATGGTGATTAACATAACATAACAAAATTATTTAAAAAAACAAAAGAAAATAGAAAGAATAAAAGGAACAAAATGACTCAAGAAATAAGAGGAAAATGTCCTAAAGCTTAAGAAAGCCATACTGAAAGGGCTCTTTCTGGCCAAAAAGGAGTAACAGAAAACATCCGCTACCATATGACATTTTGGTACCTTCAGAAAATATATTCAGAAATCTGAGAATAAATAGAAGATCTTATCAGCAAATATCAGGAAAGTTCAGAACAGTTTCAAAGTGTTTATTGGTATTACTAGAATCTGAGAAAAACTGGAGCAATAGCTTTTAAAAGGGGTACCAAAAAATATAACACTAAATAATTACAGAAATATAATGTAAAAGACAAAAACGAGAAAAACAAGTACAAGTACCTTCTTGGTGGTAGACTATGCAAATTTTTGTGTAAAATAAAACAATCGCTCCACAAGTTAAAAAAAAAAAATTACAATAGAAAAAAAAAAAGATGAAACAAAACACCTGGAAAGAAAGTAGAATAGAGAGTAAATAACAAATGTAAAATGGAACCACAAATTAGTGATCACAGTAGTGGGTATGGGTGAAATCCTTAACATCAGAGGTTCTCATTTCAGTAAACAATAAACACTTGCAACCTATGTCACTCTGTGCTTTTTAAATGAGACCTACCAAAAACAAATGAGTCAAAAGATTTTAAGACAATAGCATAGGAAAATGTAGGTATGAACAATGTTCACCAAGTGATTAATTATGGGAATATTCATATTAATATAAGAAAATCACTTGTACATCAGAACATCCAAAAGGAACTCAGATTCCATTCACAACTGAGTGAAGGCACTAGGAGATTGTGTAAGATTCTTAACAAGAAATGTACAGTCCCTATTCCTATGAGGAATTAACTAAACCTTCACTGAGGCAGACAAGAAAAGATTTGAATAGATGAAAATAATTATGGTACTACTTATTGGGAGGATTAAATATAATGCCTTCCTAATTTACTGTATAACTTCAAAACAAATATGCACTGTACTAAAAGTCTTTAATGGACATTGACATGATAATTCTTAATTTTGTTGGAGAATATGACCAAGAAATTAGACGCATGTTGTCTCCCAGATCAAAACGTACTATAATAATACAAAAAAATAGATATGTGTTTGCTCTGGATCCAGACTTTTTTTTTTTTTTCTTTTGTTTTGTATGACTCAGTTTGAGTTACTGAAGATACAGATTCTAAGACAGAGTTTACTTGCAAGTTGTTTATTAACACCCTCGAGATCAACACTTGAGGAAGATGGCAGAATGAAGCAGCATTGGAGAGAAGGAGACAGTGAATGTGATACAGACTCAACAATTGCCCAGTCCACACCACGGAGAGTTCTGAAGCCTGAGGGGCTCTTCAGACTTGTCTTAACTTGTGTAGTAATGACCTTTATACTCTCCATGGGTTGGTTATTGGTGTAAACTCCCCAGATAGGGCATGCCCATGGAGGCTGCTACTCGCTGTAGCTGAGGCAGCCTCCAAGGGGCTAACACAGAACGTTATCTGCTGCCTCCCTGCAGCTGGGACAAGTACTTCCTGCACAAAGTATCTGGAAGGCGCAGTATACTGTCCTCACAGAATGTTAGTGATGTATTTGCCAAAATTCTGGTATGTCTTTTCTTTCCCGGAAAGCATAAAAGACTTGTGCCCTGTGAAGATTTTTTTCAAAGTGTCTCTCCTTATTGCTTTTGACTTATGACGCTCATAGCTCATGTTGTGATAAAAACAAGCAATGTGCAGTCCCTATTATGATAACCACTGCAGTCTCAATCTTTAAATTGCTTAATTTTATTTATAAAATTAGCATAGGTTCAATGAAGAAGATTAGCAAATGAAGCACAGAAGTCATCACAAAAAAAAATAATAAAAATTACTCATATACCCATCAATGGGTACATTTTTCTAGAGCAGTTTCATCTGTTCATCATATTTTCCTAAAATACAGTTAGTTAACAATACAGGAAAATATTATTTGATGTTAATAAATATATAACGTGTTCTATATGTTCTGCATATAGTATAAAAAAGTATGATATATGTAATTAGCTCTCTAGTGTTAAATTTACAAACTTACAAATGGGCATACATGTTTGCACATAAGTCAGATTATTGTTTTATTTAAACTGGGAATGATCATTCTGTCCTTTTTCATATTTAAGTGGCATGCTCAGGAATTGATTCATTTCATATTTTAAGAATATAGCAGGCAAAATAGACTCGTACCTAACCAAGAAACAGAGAAGCTGTTCACAGTCAAGGTGAGAGCTAAGCAGAAGTATCATCAGTTGCAGCCCCTGGGCTGTCTATTGAAGACTCCAAGAGCAATAGTGTGTGAACATTAAAGGCAAATAGCATGGAAAATGAGAGATAAATGCATTTCAATAGGGATGAACTTAGTCATTTTATGACTCTCTGGAAGATCATTTCTTCACATTTCGTTTTTTCCCCCACCATTTTGACTAAATCAATACAAGAAAAGAAAATAGGAAAGTTTATCCAGAGATTTTAAGATCAGTTGGATTTGGATGAAGGCATTGGAACTGAATAGACATACCTAACATAAAAATTTATCTGGACAAAATTGGATACTAACATTTTGTGAAAGTTTTCCTTCCAATGGAAAAGGAATGAGAAATGTGACTTCATGGCCTAGAACACTGGGAATTGTAAAAATCTAAAAATCTAAAAAAAAACCTGTCAAAAATTTAAACACCTATGACTAATGTAATGCAAGCAAAACAAACTGTGATCATTTAAAACGTATTTATTTTCTTAGGTATCTAGTCTTCTGTTCTAACCTTATAAAAATTGTCTATCTTTGGATTACCCATATAATAACAAAGCGGGTTGAGTGTCACTGTGCTAAAATTGAAGTTTCCTTGTATGGTTTTATGTATTTTTCTTTTAAAACAGCATAAAAGAAAAAAATCTTTTTCCTTTTTTAAAAGATTTATTTATTTTAACGAGGGGGGAGGGGCAGAGGGAGAAGGCGAGAATCTCAAGCAGACTCCCCGCTGAGCGTGGAGCCCCACACAGGGGCTGGACCCCACAACCCATGAGATCGTGACCTGAGCCGAAATCACGAGTCAGACGCTTAACTGACTGAGCCACCCAGGCGCCCCCCAAATTTCCATTTCCTTTTCGCTCTAACAGTGCATCATTTAAAACTCCTTTTTTTCTGTTCCTACTATTATTATTCCTCACATCTGGCAACCAGTGTGTTCTTGTTATTTCTCCATGAACACAGGAAACTGGCTCCTGGCCATTGTGGTTTTGCCTCAACTGTTCATATGGCACAACTCTCACCCTACACCAGGAAGCAGAGGATTGCCATCCTTGCTAGTTTTGGCTTACTTGAGATATGATCCAGCAAGAGGGATTGAACCCCCCAATTTCATGATGATCAAGGGCTCTGGGCTGCTTTTGAACTCTCCACTCCACTCATTGTATTCTTCATGTCTGTTTTCCAAGTTTCCCTCTTGTTAATCCCGTGCATCTCTGTAATGTGGGCACATAATTTAGTTTCTCAGAAACAGCGAGTGTGCCTTCAGTGTTTACCAGTGGTTGGATCCCGCTGCACAGCATAAATGTGGCAAGGGCTTAGTTCTGGCTTAGGCTCTACCACTAACCTGTGTCATGGTGGGGAGGTGCCCAAAGGTTTAGCTGCCTACACCTTTGGCACCTAAGTGGGGTACACAACAAAAAGCAACATCTGAGCCTTCTAGACTCTTGGCTGAAGAATAGACTAATGCATATACTTTTTGTGTTTACTTTGTACTTAGCATTTTCATGAACTGGAATGAATAAGAGCACTCTTCATTTTATCATACACTAGGAACTGTGAATTTTATTTTTAATCCAGTACTTTGAGGGCAGCATTTATAATAGTTACCATAAAGCTCCTTGCTTTTGTAAGACCATAGGCAAATGATAATATGACTGAGATAAATTAGCCCTTACCCTTTTATCTCTTTACGACTTTGAGAATTCATCTTTCATCTTAGTTCATTTCCCAGGGAACATAGTGCATGAAAAAGGGGCAATTGGCATGAGTTTAATAAGGGATTTTAAAAAATGTTAATGGAAACGAACAGGGAAGGGTGAATGGTTCCAGGGCTCACGGTAGTGAGAAGCTGCTCCTCTCCACAGACTTGAAGGAGCTGGAGGGGAGAGCTGTCGGGGGGATGGGAGGGGGGGCTGCACAGGATTAGTGGCCTTTGGCAGAATAACCCTGCCCTGGTAACCGGCTGCCTTGGCAGGAAGGGAGCTGGGGAATAAGCACCCAATTGTCCCCCCCCCCCTTGGTCTGTGACCAGGAGCCCAATGTTCAAACCTAACCAGGCTACAAGTTGCAGGAGTATTTACTGCTTGTCTGTAGAGAACACCCTCCTCAGGCACAGAACATGGTAAAGATGATTAGAAAGGGGACAGGAGGGGACAAATGAGGAATGATCAATACACTGGAAATTGAAGCTTTTAATCCTGAATATCTCAAAGTTCTTTCTGCTCTGTAACTCTGCCTGTCTCTTCTGTGTAGCTATTGGCCCCACCTCATCTACATTTATGCAATTTCTTCTACGGTCTTCTTTTAGCATATTCATTATGATTTACCATTTACATGATGCTTTATTGAAAACCTTTTTAAATTTTTGTGTTATTTGCAATTTTGTTTTTTAGTATTGATATCTCCTATGTAAATGAGGGTACTACACTGATATCTTGAACAATACGCAAAAACCAACCCTGTAAATTTGAACTTAGGATTGTTCAACATTTTCTTTATGGCCAGAGAGTAACCTGAAGATCTGATTCATTCTTCCATAGAACTGTTATGATTGGGCGCCTAGGTGGCTCAGTTGGTTAAGCGACTGCCTTCGGCTCAGGTCATGATCCTGGAGTCCCGGGATCGAGTACCACATCGGGCTTCCTGCTCGACAGGGAGTCTACTTCTCCCTCTGACCCTCCCCCCTCTCATGTGCTCTCTCTCTCTCAAATAAATAAATAAAATCTTAAAAAAAAAAAAGAACTTATGATTGAAGTGTTGTTATTTTGTTTGTCTCTATAAATCTGTACTGGATTATAGGCAGGGAATGAATTTAAAATCTGGGAAAGAAACATTTATTTGTTTCTAAATATATATGAATATATGTTTGTATATAAAGATTACTATATATTGTTTTAAATATATTTAAATATGTGTTTACATTTATATAAATATATATTATGTGACCATATATTCAGAAATATACAACATGGAATGTCTGGGGGCTGGATAGATATATTTTTATCCCCTCATCATGGTTGAGTCTCTATGAGGAGTAGTTCTAATCCCAATGATTTTCTGAAAAAGGACAATAACTACTTACTATTATTAAAAACCTTATTGGGGCACCCGGGTGGCTTAGTCAGTTAACTATCTGACTCTTCATATCGACTCAGGTCATGATCTCAGGGCTGTGATATGGAGCCCTACATTGGGCTCCATGCTGGGCATGGAGCTTGCTTGGGATTCTCTCCCTCCACCTCTCTCTAAAAACAAACACCAAACAAACAAGCAAAAAAAAAAAAAAAAAACCCAAATCCTTACCAAGGATCATGTGTCTCCATGTTACTAGAAAAGATACTGCTGGACATTACCTTGATCCCAAAACCAGACAAAGACCCCATCAAAAAGGAGAATTACAGACCAATATCCCTGATGAACATGGATGCAAAGATTCTCACCAAAATACTAGCCAATAGGATCCAACAGTACATTAAAAGGATTATTCACCATGACCAAGTGGGATTTATCCCTGGGCTGCAAGGTTGGTTCAACATCTGCAAATCAATCAATGTGATACAATACATTAACAAAAGAAAGAACAAGAATCATATGATCCTCTCAATAGATGCAGAAAAAGCTTTTGACAAAGTACAGCATCCTTTCTTGATCAAAACTCTTCAGAGTATAGGGATCGAGGGTACATACCTCAATATCATAAAAGCCATCTACGAAAAACCTACAGTGAATATCATTCTCAATGGGGAACAACTGAGAGCTTTCCCCCTAAGGTCAGGAACGCGGCAGGGATGTCCACTATCACCACTGCTATTCAACATAGTTTTGGAAGTCCTAGCCACAGCAATCAGACAACAAAAAGAAATAAAAGGCATCCAAATCGGCAAAGAAGAAGTCAAACTCTCACTCTTTGCAGATGATATGATACTTTATGTGGAAAACCCCAAAGACTCCACCCCAAAACTGCTAGAACTCATACAGGAATTCAGTCAAGTGGCAGGATATAAAATCAATGCACAGAAGTCAGTGGCATTCCTATACACCAACAACAAGACAGAAGAAAGAGAAATTAAGGACTCGATCCCATTTACAATTGCACCCAAAACCATAAGATACCTAGGCATAAATCTAACCAAAGAGACAAAGGATCTGTACTCAGAAAACTATAAAATACTCATGAAAGAAATTGAGGAAGACACAAAGAAATGGAAAAACGTTCCATGCTCATGGATTGGAAGAACAAATATTGTGAAGATGTCAATGCTACCTAGAGCAATCTACATATTCAATGCAATCCCCATCAAAATACCATCCACTTTTTTCAAAGAAATGGAACAAATAATCCTAAAATTTGTATGGAACCAGAAAAGACCCCGCATAGCCAGAGGAATCTTGAAAAAGAAAAGCAAAGCTGGCGGCATCACAATTCCGGACTTCCAGCTCTATTACAAAGCTGTCATCATCAAGACAGCATGGTACTGGCACAAAAACAGACAGATAGATCAATGGAACAGAATAGAGAGCCCAGAAATGGACCCTCAACTCTATGGTCAACTCATCTTTGACAAAGCAGGAAAGAATGTCCAATGGAACAAAGACAGTCTCTTCAACAAATGGTGTTGGGAAAATTGGATAGCCACATGCAGAAGAATGAAACTGGACCATTTCCTTACAGCACACACAAAAATAGACTCCAAATGGTTGAAAGACCTCAATGTGAGACAGGAGTCCATCAAAATCCTAAAGGAGAACACAGGCAGCAACCTCTTTGACCTCAGCCAAAGCAACTTCTTCCTAGAAACATCACCAAAGGCAAGGGAAGCAAGGGCAAAAATGAACTATTGGGACTTCATCAAGATAAAAAGCTTTTGCACAGCAAAGGAAACAGTCAACAAAACCAAAAGACAACCGACAGAATGGGAGAAGATATTTGCAAATGACATATCAGATAAAGGGCTAGTATCCAAAATCTATAAAGAACTCATCAAACTCAATACCCAAAGAATAAAGAATCCAATCAAGAGATGGGCAGAAGACATGAACAGACATTTTTCCAAAGAAGACATCCAAATGGCCAACAGACACATGAAAAAGTGCTCAATATCGCTCGGCATCAGGGAAATCCAAATCAAAACCTCAATGAGATACCACCTCACACCAGTCAGAATGGCTAAAATTAACAAGTCAGGAAATGACAGATGTTGGCGGGGATGTGGAGAAAGGGGAACCCTCCTACACTGTTGGTGGGAATGCAAGCTGGTGCAGCCACTCTGGAAAACGGTATGGAGGTTCCTCAAAAAGTTGAAAATAGAGCTACCCTACGATCCAGCAATTGCACTACTGGGTATTTACCCCAAAGATACAAAAGTAGGGATCCGAAGGGGTACGTGCACCCCGATGTTTATAGCAGCAATGTCCACAATAGCCAAACTGTGGAAAGAGCCAAGATGTCCATCGACAGATGAATGGATAAAGAAGAGGTGGTATATATATACAATGGAATATTATGCAGCCATCAAAAGGAATGAGATCTTGCCATTTGCAACGACGTGGATGGAACTGGAGGGTATTATGTTGAGTGAAATAAGTCAAACAGAGAAAGACATGTATCATATGATCTCACTGATATGAGGAATTCTTAATTGTAGGAAAGAAACTGGGGGTTGCTGGAGTGGGGGGCGGGGTGGGAGGGATGGGGTGACTGGGTGATAGACACTGGGGAGCGTATGTGCTCTGGTAAGCGCTGTGAATTGTGCAAGACTGTTGAATCTCAGATCTGTACCTCTGAAACAAATAATGCAATATATGTTAAGAAAAAAAAGAAGAAGAGGAAGGTAGCGGGAGGGGAAGAATGAAGCAGGGGAAATCAGAGGGGTAGACGAACCATGAGAGATGATGGACTCTGAAAAACAAACTGAGGGTTCTAGAGGGGAGGGGAGTGGGAGGATGGGTTAGCCTGGTGGTGGGTATTGAGGAGGGCACATTCTGCATGGAGCACTGGGTGTTATGCACAAACAATGCATCATGGAACACTTCATCTAAAACTAATGATGTAATATATGGGGATTAACATAAGAAATAAATAAATAAATAAATAAATAAATAAATAAATAAATAAATAAATAAAAGATACTGCTGGAAAGTTGGAAACCATACTGCAATGAAAAAATGGTTTAGAAATAGAAAACTATGTTTGGAATAGTAAGAAGCAATGAGCAGTTATAAAAATTGATGATGTATTAGTGTGTTAGTCAGCTTGGGCTGCCATAACAAAATCCCACAGACTGAGCCACTGGAACCACAGAAATTTATTTTTTCACAGTCTGGAGACAAGAAGTCCATGATCAAAGTGTCTGCAAATTCCATTTCTGAGGCAGGCTGTGTTCCTGGCTTGTAGATGGCTACCTTCTCCCCATGTCCTCACATGGTCTTTCCCCAGTGGATGGACAGAGAGAGAGAGGAGGGAGGGTGAGGGGGGGAAGGGAGAACAGGGAGAGGGGAAAAAGGGAAAAGGAGAGAGAGAGAGGGAGAGAGGGAGGAAGAGTTTGTTCTCTGGCATCTCTTACAGAAACACTAACTCTATTGTTAGGTCTGCTGGTTCTTATGTTTGTTTGTTTTTTTTTTCCATCTTATATGTTCTGTCAGTCATTCAATCCTTGTCATCTCTTTGATCCATGCATTTTGTATATAAGACTTTGCCTCAACTACATTCCAACTTGCAGTTTTCATGGAGATGTTAGTAAGTTTGTTATATACGTGAACTTTATCCATATCAAAGATTAAAAATAATGTGCTAAAATATTGAAATCTTACAGTTTTTTTTAAAAGTTTTAATCCATTTAAGCACATTTCCCAAACTAATTACATTCTCATCACACACACACACAGATAAGCATAGAAACCCACATGAACTCTTTCCACAGTGAAATGTCTTATATTGGGCAACACACTATCCACGTTTTCTTAAGCCAGCCCTTTGTTTCACTTATTTTTATATTCCCAGTATTGATTACATTCTGCTCATTATAATGTTTAATGACTACAGTGGTGCTGTTCTTTCTCATAATTTTCTTTAATCTCTATCTCTTTTACATTCAGTTTTCCCATTATCTAGTATTTTAGATTTCACGCTTTCTTTAAATTAAATGTGCGGATGGCGATGGTGGAATAAAACACGTTATCTAAAATTCTCTTCTACTCGCTAGTGAACTCCTCCTCATGTTTAAAATTTAGCCTTTTCAAGATTTTTTTTTTTTTTGCTTCTTCTCCTCTTTCTCCCCCTTTCCTTCTCTCTTCTCTTCCTTTCTTGAATATGATTCCATGGTTCCCATTTACTTTGTTACTCATTTTTGATCAGAAGCAACAAATATCTAGACAACTGTGTGTCTGAAAATCATGTACATGGGATGTTCTGGACTCTGCCTGTTTACTCGGGTCCTGTTTGAATGTGCCTAAAGGCTTTACTGAAGAATGTCTGTCATTCAGCTGCCTGGGAGGGGAGGAAAGAACCTACGGATATGGTTAATGGCAATTTGTGAAATTGTTCTTAGTTTCTCTAAATTAGTTTCTCTAAATTTCTATAATTTAGTTTCTCTAAATTATATAAAAATTAGTCAAACATCTCTACTTTTTCCCCTCCACAGAGAGACAGTGGTGGGCGTACCTTGTCTCACTTTGGGGTGACATGACAATGAGAATTGAATTAAAATGTGGGTCATTAAAAAAAATAATAAAAATAAAATAAAATAAAATAAAATAAAATGTGGGTCATTTACTCTCCACCCGAAGCTTTCTTACTGTTTGCTGCCATCATTTTGATAATATAGGGTGTTTACATAGTTGCCTACTCTCTACCCTTACCATTCAACCTCATCTTTCTTTCTTTTTTTTTTTTAAAGATTTTATTTATTTGACAGAGAGACACAGCTAGAGAGGGAACACAAGTAGGGGGAGAGGGAGAGGGAGAAGCAGGCTCCCCACTGAGCAGGGAGCCCAACGCGGGGCTCGATCCCAGGTCCCTGGGATCATGACCTGAGCCGAAGGCAGACGCTTAACGACTGAGCCACCCAGGCGCCCCTCAACCTCATCTTTCTTATTTAAGGGTCCAGGTCGATGGGCAGAACTGGTGGTTGTTAGCCTAGCAGTCTTTCCTTTTGTCTTGTATTGATATGCCCTGATGAAATAGACTGAAAAAAAATTTCCTGCTATGCCTTCTGTACAACACACCAATATCCCCAATTCTTTTTCTTCCATGTTAGAAAATGTTTGTAGGGTCTTTGGGACTTTTTTCTCACAAACTTTCCCATGCCTTTGGGTAAGGCGGTTCTGCATCATTTTTGCTGATCTCTTCAGTTCGTTCCAAAGTCGATTTTGTTTTTTGTTTTTTTTCTCTTTTTAATTTGAATTCAATTAGCCAATGTATAGTATATCATTAGTTTTTGATGTAGTGTTCAATGATCCATTAGTTGCATGTAACACCTAGTGATCATCATATCACGTACCTTCCTTAATGTCCATCACCCAGTTACCCCATCAAAGTAGATATTGACTTGTGTATTTCTGCTCTGAGCTGGAGGTGTTCCTTGTTTCAGTTTAGAGGATGGTTTTCACTTTTCCTTTAATTTTATTCAGTTGAAATGAGGAAAATTTCATAAACAGGGTTAGACACTGATTTTTATTCGATTCTCATCTAACTTTTAAATTCAGTTAGAATCATTCTCTTAAAAATTTACTCTACTTGGTCTGTTGGAAAAATAAACCAATAAATTTTAATGCTCCAGTATTAGCAGCCCAAGAGGTACACATTAGTATATCCAGTTTGTGTTTATAGGAAATACATTGGTCAGAGCTATAGCTGTAGATTTGAGACATTAAGAAGAAAATAAAATAAAGTTACTCTAATTCTGGAGGCCTGAAAAGATTGTAGGGGTAAATTACATATCTTAGAAGTGGTAATGAATTCAACTTTTGAAATACATTTCTTCTTTTCCTGTTCTGTAGATGTGTCTCTGGATTCACACACACACACACACACACACACATACATATACATACACACTTATATGTTTACGTTTACATTTATATATGTAAATATATAAATGCATAAATATAGGCATATTTCTAAATATATAATATATATTTGTTTATGTATTTATATATACAAAACAATGAGCCACTGACTCTGTTTTCTGATTAGTAGAAGTAGCAAATAGAGATTTTCTTCCATGGTATTTAAAATCGCATGTTGCTACATTACTGTCTAATGGGAACGGAAAAATTGAGCAGTTATATTTCTGATTATTGTAGGATATTCCATTGGACATGGTGTATATGGAAAGAGTATAAGCCTAAGGAGAGGGTAATAACAGAGTGCTTAACTATATAGGGATTTCTATGCCATTTCAAAACAATTATTCCCTCAGTTTTAATTTATGTCCATATAGCTGTTATTCTCATCTCAGAAATTCCAGTAGAACCACAGTCCAATGAAGACATGGTGGGAATTTTCACTGAAAAGTTTGTGATTTGTTTCTGTTGGACCAGGATATGAAGACTCATTAACTCTGTGGCTCTTTGCTCTATCAGGTTTCCCTACATTGTGACTCAGGAAACTTCCCTCTTCAGAATGCCTCCATTTGTATTGTTTCGTCAGATCCTGCTGGGAGATTTTCATACATGAAAAATGGCAGTTGCTAGGATTAATTTTCAACATTAACCCAAACAAGTTTGGGAGCTGTACCATATGTTAGAAATTTTCATGTTGCTATAAAGAATGTGGTATTGGAAGCAAATCTAACTTTTCGAGACACCCTTTTAAAATTGGAGTTTCCACTTTTAACAATAGTCAGTTGTTCCTATATGACAAGTTGAACCAGTTATAAAAAAAAAAAATGCAAACTTGCACACAAAGTCTCAACCATGGTTCCTCAAATGCCAGTGTAAAATTACATTAACTCCTTGTTTGTATTTTTTCTGTCAGGTGAACTAGTATTTTTTGATCACTGAGAACTGAATTAGCCTAGAATTATTGAGTATTTGTATTGTATTAAAATTATTTCACTTTATTATTTTGATAGATGTGCCACTAATTTTATTTTATTTTATAAATTTTTTTTAGATTTTACTTATTTATTTGAGAGAGAGAGTGAGAGAGAGAGCATGAGAGAACAGAGGGTCAGAGGGAGAAGCAGACTCCCTGCTGAGCAGGGAGCCCGATGCGGGACTCGATCCTGGGACTCCGGGATCATGACCTGAGCGAAAGGCAGATACTTAATGACTGAGCCACCCAGGTGACCCTGTGCCACTAATTTTAAATGACAGCATTTTCTTTCAGTTCATCAACTTAATGTGGTAACTGCCACAGTAAAAAAGCAGGTAGCTATTTGGTGAAAAAATGACAATAAGTGACTGAAAAAATGAATAATTTTGGCTAAAAATAATATTATTTATGTTCCTTTTCTCTAAACATCAAAAAAAAATGAATAAGAAAAAGTAGTATACAAAGCTGAGACAATGGAATAAGCATTTAAATTAAACAGCCTAGTAAGATTTAGAAAACATCCTACGCATTTAGGTGTAACTGTATTTTTCGTAAATATACCTTATAATTCAAGTTATACAAGTTAAACACCAAATCTGGTGTTTTCTACTGGTGCTAAAAAAATAATAGATATAATTCGTCTTGACTCAACTTGATAATTTTATTAATGAAAATTTAAATGACTGACTCATAAAAGAATGAATAAATATGCATATTTTTTTTTTACTGATTATTTTCCCCAGAACAAATGCAGACATGTAAAATTTAATTTGAACTCAGACTTTTCTCCCTTGTCATTTTTACTGTTTTGGTTAATAATAGGTTGATTTTATTTCTAGTTCTCTAGGGGCTCTCCTCTTTGGGAAAGCATTTGATCTGATGATATGAAAAATTAAAATATCTAAAATTAGCCATGGCAACAAGATCATTCAAGTGGATTTCCAGTGTAATTATAATTACCAGAATTATGTTTTTCTTATTCATGCATTCTTCTGTCATACTTTCTTTTAAATTTTGATTAGCTCAGTACCATTTGTAACATCTTTTGACAGGATGAACAACAAAGTATCCTATAGAGGGGAAAAATTGCAAATAAGCAAGTCTGTACTGTATTTGCACTCTTATAAGAGCGATAATTACCTGAAAATCATAAAATAATATCCAGTGAATACAATTTTTTCATGATTATGACAAAGGGTTTTACCAGGTAAAGGCCAAAAATCTGTGGTATAGTACAGACTGCAAATATTAATAAAATAAACCACAAAAATAGGACTGCTCCATGAGGATTTTTCATATCCCTTAGTGATACCCTTCCCACTTTCATTTAAACACGAAAATGGCTATTTGTATGTAAAACTTTTGCAGTAAAGTCAATAATGAACCCAAAATACAACTTTTCCAAACCTACAATTTCACTGAATTACTTGATTTGTACTTTACACATAGATGTAATAGTGTAGTTTTCTAAAACTGGTAGCCAGTTAAACACTATTAAAAAAAAAAAAAAGCTAGAACATCAAAAAAAGTTTCCACCTTCTAGGAAAAACAAGACTTGGGTCATTAGACTTTAATAGCTTTTAATGTCTTGGGACATTGAAACAATTACCACTTGGAGAAGATGATTTAGCTAGCTGTGAAAGCTATTCAGGAGTGGCTAAATAGTTCCAAATGTTTTTCAGATCTGGTCCGTGAGTTTAATGGCCTTCTCTGGACAGATGATCAGCCTTGATATTGGAATTGCTCTGCATGGTATGAGGCTTGTCCCAGAAAATCAAGCAAAATATTTTGGTGCTCTTACCAAATGCAGAAATATTTAACATCGTGTCTTTGGATCTGGTCTGTGGGTTTAATGGCTGGCTGTCTCTGGACAGATGATCAGCCTTGATACTGGAATTTCTTTGCACAGTATGAGGCTTGTCATCGAAAAGCAAGAAAGATCTTCTGGCACTCTTACCAAGTGTGGAAACGTTTAACAATGTGTCCATCCATCCTCTTACATGTGCCCATACTCAAAATATAGGAAAGCTCAGCAGCACAATTTCAATTAAGTTAACATGTGATTCTAAATCCTTGAAAGCCTAGTTTCAACTTGTGCCCTTGATGTATGAATCTCTCCGAAGTATAATCATTCTGGTTCAGTAAAAATCTGACATCCGGTGTGTTTTTTGGAGGAAACACTTCCTGAAAATTCTGAGCCTAATCCTGTTGTTATCAACACACTAATTTGCCCCAAACGTGGAGAATACAGTAGCTTTCTATAAATTTCTGTTTGCCATTGAAAGTCATGTATCTCTTACATGTTATATATACCCCAACCCCTGCAATACTTTCTTTTTTTTTTTTAGATTTTTTAAAATTTATTTATTGAGAGAGATAGTGATAGAGAGCATGAGAGGGGGAGAGTCAGAGGGGGAAGCAGACTCCCCGCCGAGCAGGGAGCCCGTTGCGGGACTCGATCCTGGGACTCCAGGATCATGACCTGAGCCGAAGGCAGTCGCTTAAACAACTGAGCCACCCAGGCGCCCGGTGACTCTTATGACTGACCACTGACCACAGTCTTTTGCTTTATTAGGAGACTATGTCTCATTCTTTGGGCCCTTAGGAAAATATAAAGAAGAGCTCAGCACCCTCAAATGCTTTATTGAACTGATTTACTGCAATGTTTTTTTTTTTTTAATTTCTTATTGTTATTTTATTTTTTATTTTTTTAAAGACTTTTATTTATTTATTTGAGACAGAGAGAATGAGAGGGAGGAGGGGCAGAGGGAGAAGCAGACTCCCCGCCGAGCAGGAAGCCCGATGCGGGACTCGATCCTGGGACTCAAGGATCATGACCTGAGCCAAAGGCCGTCGCTTAACCAACTGAGCCACCCAGGCGCCCCCCTGCAATACTTTCTTAAGATAAATAATCAGATGCTAGAGATTAAAGGAGCCCTGGAAATCATCCAAAGATCCTCCCCCCTGGGGCCTGAAAAAGCTCATTAGTGGATGAGTGCCCCCAGCTGGCCCAGTCCACATCCCAGAGCTCAGCATAAGTCAGTCTGCACCTCTGGGAAATGCCGGTTAAACCTAAGCCACACCAATCACAATCCACTCAATCAGCGTTAGCTAGTTTACCTTCCCCTAGAAAATAGGACCTTGCTAGCCTTATAAGGAAATCCTGACACCCCAGCCAATGTCGTTTCTGCATTATCTCCTCTAAACCTTCTATAGAATTTGCTCTTGCCCAAAATCTTTCGGGAAGAGGGTGTCATTGCTTATGAGGCACTGTCTCCCACCGCTCCCAATCCATGGGTTGTTTCCCCTTGAATAAAGGACCTCAAACTTGTCACTGAATTGTTTTGGTTCTGTCATTTGATCGTTTTCTCAAGCAGATAGGACCTGGAGACAGCCGGTGAAGATTCTGCAGCCGGCTCCTCTACGCAGGTGGATCTACCCACAGAGCCCTGTCGGTCGACTGCGTCTTTGGCCCCTCTCCTGGATCTCTGGTAAGCTTCTCTCTGATTTTACATTCTGAGTTCTTCGAGCGTGTTTATCCTTATCCTCCTGGCTGGGAAACTGGGGTGTGAGAGACCCTAGATTTCCACAGTGAGACCTAGGAGGCCACACCACAGAGGAATTAAAACTCTTTGGGTCTAATTTGTATACCTGTGTGGTGCCACATTGGAAAATTTACTATGAGGAATAATAGACTTCTAGAAATTACAAAATGTATTTATATATTTGCCCACCCACAGGATGCTGGTATAAAAGCAACAGTTCACAATTGCTTGCTTTTGAATTTTCACCCGGGAATTAGTGATTCTCAAGGTTAAGAATTCTAACCTGGCTGGCTCCCTCGGTTAAGCGTGGGCTGCTTGGTTTCGGCTCAGGCCATGATCTCAGGGTCCTAGGATTGAGCCCCACATTGTCTGCTTCCCCTCTGTCTCTCCCTGTGTCCCTCCCCCTGCTCATGAACACACACACTCTCTCTCAAATAAATAAATAAACCTTAAAAAAAAGTCTAATCTATACATGTAATTAAAACTACTTAGAAATAATAAGGGTGAAAGGAAACAACAGCTTACGAAAAGTAGGTAAGAAAAGTAAAATCATTGTTCTGAAATGAGAAGAGGAACAATATAGGACCAAATCTGAATGGATATCAAAAACGTTGTGGAAAGTTTGTGGAAAAGGAATTTTATGTGAGGTCAAGCGGAGACTGAATGGTGCTCATGGATTTAATTAAGTTTTTTTAAAAAAATGAATTAATATTAAAAGTACACTGGTATAAAATGAGAATTTGGTTTTGTTCGTGTTAAAAGGACAAATTGTTCTTAGGTTATTGGTCTCCTCTTCATATGAAATTGCAAACAAATATTTTTCTTTAACTTTTAAGTACTGTGCCTGGACACCAATAGCAAAACAATGTACTGTGCTTTACATTGGCTTTCTCGGGTCTTTGGTTACTTAGAAAAACCCAGCCTTCTCAATATTAAAAGAGCAAAGTTCTGTTCACAGCTATGTAACTTTCTGTATTTGTCTTTAACTAATCTCTCGTCACTTGGGTGACTTGAATCCCAAGAAACAAACAGTGTTTCATTAACTTGTACCCTCAGGCCCATCTTCCAGCAAATATACCAACAACATTCAAAGATGAAACGTAGGGTCAGAGAGGAAAACAAAAAATATTTTGTTTTTGTAAAAGGTGTTTAAAGGTAAGAAAAAAAAAATAACCAAGACCTGTCTCAGGCTTGAATTATTTGTTGTGGGGCCTGAGGCAACAGGAGTGTATCATCCTCTACACATCAGGACAGAGTATTTGTGGGGCCCACATTCAGACAGTGGAGGGACTGCCCCTCCCCTCAGTCTGTACTCTGAGGATTGGTGTATGGAAGCTGACACAGGGCTCAGGATAAACAGACCTGAAGGAAAACCAGGAATAGAAATACTCTTCCAGGAATAACAGCAGATTTGTGGAGCACCACCCCCCATCTTCCTTGGGCCACACCTAGCTTCTGGCCCCAGCAGGGAGTGGTAGGAGCAAACAGGACTAACCCCTTGAAACTGATGAGAAAGTGCTTCCCTCCCCTCTTTTGCTGCAAGGATTGCTGTAACTCCCAGATAGAAGCTTGAGGGTAAGAGAGCAAGTTTTCTTCCTTAAGGGCTATTTGGTAGACCAACCAAAATTTTCAGATATTTATGTGACACTTTGTCAGGATTAAATCTTTTGGATTGCGTAAGCAGACCAGAGATACGGACTCTGAAATTGTTGAAAGTTGTAGTAGTTTGAGGAAATGGCTTTTTGACGCAAAGAAATAAGGTTTCTGAGCTTTAAACATACAGACTTCAAATTGATTGGGGTTTTTTTTTGCCTCTTCTTTCTTTTTTTTTTTGTATACTACAAGATAGTAAATGACACATATTAGTTTTATGTTGTTATGAAGTACAGATTAACCTCTATCTTCAAATTTCCCATTCTAAAAGAAGTTATTAGTAATCTTGATATAATGAAGCACACAATAAGGTACCTTGGATTTGTTAGTGTGTATGTGAGTACACATACTTTTGTAATGAAAAAACAGTCTTTCTTCAAAATTCACTTCAAAATTCAAAATTCCAAAATTTTCTTCAAAATTCACTCCAAATTTCCACCTAATTCTTACCTAGCCCTGAAGTGAGAACATTTAAGAAGAGAATTTTAGCAAAAGTACTACATGCATTGAGTTTAAAAAGGGAATGTAGTATATTTTAGTGGTTCAGTTCTTAAATGTTGAAGTCTTAATATTAAAATGTGAACTGAGAAATAAACAGGTTAAAAATCCCCCTCCCCACATTATTATGAATAGAAGTAAAATTTGGGGAAAGCTGATAGATGTATATTGTTTTTTTTTTTTTTTTTTAAAGATTTTATTTATTTATTTGACAGAGAGACAGAAGAGCACAAGCAGAGGGAGTGGCAGAGGGAGAGGGCAAAGCAGGCTCTGCACTGAGCAGGGAACCCGATGCGGGACTCGATCTCAGGACCCCGAGATCATGACCTAAGCCGAAGGCAGACGCTTAACCATCTGAGCCACCCAGGCGCCCGATAGATGTATATTGTTATCACTAAATATTAAATACCACAATTCCCCTGAGAAGGCAGGAGCATTTGATCTGGTCTGTAAGAGAATTGACTGTTAGCGTTAGTGTGATTTCAAAGAGATCTGTCTCCTGGAAATGAGACAGATTTAAACCCTCAATTGTTTCAAAACAACTTTTAAGTGTAGGAGTCCTAAATTCCCATGTAGCATTCTATAATAATTTATTCACAAAAATCATACTTTACTAGAATCATATGAGATAATAAGCAATTGAGCACTTTGTTAGAGATACCTTTCATCATAAAGGAATTTGATGTCACTATTCAAATCAGAGAAAACAAAGTACTTAATTCATTAGAAAAATTAGAATCTTAATTGGAATTTGATTTTGATCTACAGTAATTAAGGATAACTTTAAAAGCGTGCTTTCATTGTCCAGAAGAGGCCCCTGTGTCATCCACAGTACTTTCCAAATGTGTAAATGCTTTTCCAGCATTGCACATTTATAAAATGTCTTTGTAGGTAATTATCATATTGTAATGTGTTGTTTATGAGGCATCTTTCAAAGTTGTGTTTAAATAGTTTCCATAAATATCCTTTGGCTGAAGAAATAGAAGTTTACATTTTGGTTTCTTTTCCAACAACTAAATGCTATTTTAGGACAAATTTATTTGAGACTCTGAAACTCTCATATCTTTTATTTCAATTTATTTGGTAGAATAGATGGAAATCAAATTTCTTCTAGCCTTATTTTATCACTCAAATTCCTGGAAAATCTCACCTGTTCTCATGTTTTCAGTCAAGAACTTAGTCTAAGGGAATGTTTGACAAAAAGGTGTCATCAGATTAGAAGATCCTTCTGTCCTTGAAATTCATTTCACTGAACATTCTGCTAAGGGTTGCCATCCTATTATCTCATAAGAAGATTAAAATAGTCTCCAAAGGAAAACTCCTTATCTTTCCTCCAATGTAATGCTATTTCCACCTTTACTCTTTATCCCTTATCACAGTGAGTAATATCTTGAGGTCACCCTGGACTGTTTTTTTCCCTCACAGATAACATCTAAGCAGTCCTCATCTCTGGAGATTCCAACTTCTTCCCATGTGTCATTTCTTTTTCCCTTGAACCTTGTAGGTGGATCATTATCTTTTGACTAGCATCCTGCTTTCTGTATGCCTGAACCTAAGCATTGAGGATTAATGTTGGCAAAATCGTAGAGAAAGATCAGATTAGATCCATAATTAGTTCATGGCCCCACAGTGTCTAGTAATCTCTGGCTACTGGTAAATTGTGCTTCTGACCATGTACATCAATTATTTCTATCTCTAAATTTCAGATTTTCTTTGAATGTTCAATTCACCATAACCCCAACTCTTAGTTTCTGACTTCACTACCTACTTCATAGAGAAAAGAAAAGACATTTATTAATAGTTCTATTGGGGCGCCTGGGTGGCTCAGTCGTTAAGTGCCTTCCTTCGGCTCAGGTCATGATCCCAGGGTCCTGGGATCAAGTCCCACGTCGGGCTCCCTGCTCAGCTGGGAGCCTGCTTCTCCCTCTCCCACTCCCCCTGCTTGTGTTCCCTCTCTCACTGTCTCTCTCTCTATCAAATAAATAAAATCTTTAAAAAAAAATAGTTCTATCACTTTCATGGTACCAAACAAAAAAAACCAAGGTACATGGGGCGCCTGGGTGGCTCAGTCATTAAGCGTCTGCCTTCGGCTCAGGTCGTGATCCCAGGGTCCTGGGATCGAGCCCCGCATCGGGCTCCCTGCTCGGCGGGAAGCCTGCTTCTCCCTCTCCTGCTCCCCCTGCTTGTGTTCCCTTTCTCGCTATCTCTCTCTCTGTCAAATAAATAAATAAAATCTTTAAAAAAAAAAACAAAAACAAAAACAAACCAAAAAAAAAAACCAAGGTACATATTTTTCCATCCTATTCTCCTTCCTATAAAAATCTCTGTTCTTTTTCTCATCTATGACTGATAGTTTTATTATCCCCCGCCTTCTTGAAGGTCTTATACTATCAACTCTCTATTTCCTAAATACTAAGTTTTCCCATTATTTTTAAATTCACTTGAGGCTCTCCCAATAAAACAAAACAAAACAAAACAAAAATCTCAATGTCCTCTCTCATTCCTCTTCCTCTTTGTTATCTTTACTGCACAATTATTCAAAAGATACTCTATATTTGAGGTTTTCATCTCCTCACTTGACTTTCTCTTAACTGCCCTTAAATTTAGTGCTATTCTTCTATTCAGCAGTTACTGAAACTGCTCTTGCCAGAGAGTTTATGATCTCCACAATCCTCCCCGTTTTCTGCCTTTCAGCAGTATTTAACCCAATTCACTACTCCTTCATTTTTGCTTCACCTCCCAGAAATCTCCTGACTCCTGCCAGACTGAGCATCTGTCCATCCCTCAAGCTCCTCAGGCCACCCTTACCTTGAAATAGTTTTCTTTAGCCTGGGAAAGAAAATCCACTTGTGGGGAAAACTTTAACAACCACAAGAGGGCTAACACCATGGTAAATTTATAGACTTGGTTTGGTGATAACAAACTTAGAATCTTAGATAAATCACACCCCAACTGTGTAATCTTAACAACTGGTAAAGGCGTCCACCCTATGTCAGATTATAACGCTGAGTAATATGTACTCTAAGCTTGTTAAGCTGTCGCTGGCATTCACTCAACAAGTGTTTTTTAAACTTTGGGCCCTTGGCACAATGTGCATTGGAGTTGAGAGTCTCTAGAAACAGACCCTGTGATTAAGATGGAATCCTTCCAGGAAGGAAAACTATATGCATATGAACTAATTTTGTGTCAGAGAGGATAACATGATAGTCAATTGTTCAAGACAATCTCAAGGGCAATAGTAACTCAGAAAAACCACTGGTCATGGTGTGTGTTGGAGTTTTCAATCAAACTGCATCTTTTGAATTTATAGTCATTTGAATTTATAGTCTCCCTTACTAAGATCCCAGGCTCAGACAAATCTGGGTTTGAATCTTGGCTCTCCCATGCATTAACTTTGTGACCTTGACCAAGTTTACTTAATCTCTGAGTTTTGGTTCTTCCCCTGTAAAACTGATACACGTGGTGAGCTCACCCAAAGGCTTCAGTTGGGGGTGTTTGGTTGTGGTGATCTGGTTTTCTGAGTAGATCTCTCTGTTGCCGTCCTCAGGCTCCTCTCGGTAGCTCCGTGTGTGTTCCCATGCAACAGCAGCAAACATACATTTTAATTATAGATGGATATATATTTATACTCACATATATATTAGAAAATTAGAGATGAGGGATTCTGGGTCTAATCCTACCTCTTCGATTAATTAAATGCATGACCTACTTTAAGTTATTTAGCAATCCTGAGTTTTCTGACATGTAAGTTCACACCCCACTAACCCTAATCCAGTGTAAATTATCAAATCTAAGCAGCTCATTTATGTAGGCACAGAATAGAATTTTATATATAATGAGACTGAAAAGAGAAAAAGAAATGGAGTTTTCTATTGTTTTGCTACAATTATAATTTCAATTTCTGTCCAAATCGCACAAAGTATCAATGTAATTACAGATCTCCAAACCATGAAAAACAGTGAAGCAGACTCAATAAATTGCTGATTGTTTTTATGAAATCTAGAACAATGTTATTAGATTAAAATTTTATTGAAGTTTTTCATTCACTGATAGTTTCATACGTGATAAATTGAAAATACAGCCCCTCATGCTAGTTCGATTCTTAAATTTGGTTGACTTTCTATGAAAATATAATAATGAAAACACTTTACTTTAGAAAGTGAAAGCAATGTATCTGACCTTCAATTTTATGATTATTTAATTCAAGTAACATCAAATTAAATGATCTTTGAAGAAAGCAGAAAATACAGATACTAAGAAGACACATTGTCATCTTTTATTTATAATTAAGTATTCCTTTAACAGCAGCTCAGACAGTAATTTTTATATAGCATTTTATAAATATGGCATTAGAACTACTGTCTTTTATATTCTTCCCTATGCTTCCCTAAAATTATATTCTGAAAACTGTATCAACTACTAGAAGCATCTTCCATTAGATGAGCACAGTTTGAAAAAAAAAAAAGTGTGGTGCCATATCTCATTATGTGATCGCCAACTATAGCTCTGAAGGGCTGAGAACTTTAAATCACACAAGGGCTAGCCTGGGGGTAGAGTAAGAAAAAATTGTAGGCATATAAGGATGTGGAAGGGAGCATAATTAGCTTTAGGTACTTACTACAAAGACAAAAATCCTTCCAGTTCTTTGCTTCAAAGGATCTGTAGTAGATTCCTGTTGCTACTGTAACTACTATAGATTATAAACTACTATAAACATATAAAACTACAATAAATGTAGTTTACTACAAATACAGTAACTTAAAGCAACACAAATATATTATTATTTACTGTTCTAGAGGGCAGAAGTCTGAAAGAGGCTTCACTGGGCTAAAACCAAGATATCATCTGAGTTCCTTATGGATGCTCTAGGGAGAATTGGTCCTTTGGTCTTTCCCACTTTTCAACTTATAGAGGTCACCTGCATTTTTTAGCTATCAGCTACTTCTACCATCCTACATGGAGCATCTTCAGATTTTTCTCTGACTTTGGAGCTCTTTTTTCCTTTTACAAAAACACTTGTGGTTGCATTTGGCCCCTGGAATAATCTAGGATAATTGCTCCATGTCAAGATCCTTAATTTAATCACAGCGGAAAACTCCCTTTCCCTTTTTATATGAACGGGGTGCAGTGATGAGGACATGGGCGTCTTTGGTGGGCCATTAGGTCTGCCTAGCACAGATGCCTATCGAAATTTCAATATTGGAAACACGTATGTGCAGATGTATGAAGAAGACTCATTTGAGTTCTAGAGCATCAATGAGGTATGATGGAAAGAATGCGGGCTTTGATGCCACTTACGGCAGGTTCAGACCCCAGAACTGTCATTTGCCAGCTGTGGAACCCATGGCAAATGATTCATTTTCTCTCTCAGTCAGTTTCCTAATTTCTGAATGGAGATATAAATAAAATGTAAATTGAAGGGTTCTTATGAGAACCATACATATCATACCTAGAGTATCGTAAAGTACTAGTTGTTGATATTATAATACAGATTAATCAGTCATTCATACTGTGAATTATAGGTCATTTATAAAATTTTAGTTTAATTATAGTCCAAAATTACAAAAATTATTATTCAGCTATTGTCCTCCTCAGTTCTAGATTAGATACTGTTGTTGCTAGTTATTTAAGTACAATTTAAAGTAAGTAAAAATGTTCAGCATTTAAATATGAAGATCAGAGGAAGGTCAGGGAAAACTACGACTTTTGATATTTAGGCTAAACTTGATCTAATCAGTAGGGCTTTAGTTCAGTATATATGGTGGGAAAAGCTGTTCCAAGAGGTGAGCAGCGTGAAAAATAGGCACACACATGAATGTACACGTGTCATGTGTCCTTTTAGATTATATAGTCCTAGATGAGAATGCTTTGGTTTTTTGCTGATAGTTAGAACATAAACTCATGCAATTCGGAACTTACTATTTGAATGAGAGCAGTGACTACAACATCCAATGCTGTCCTAGTTCACCTTTTATGTGAGCTCGAATTAAAGTGGAAACACGTTTTCAAAGAAGAGCCCAGTTGCTTTGGGAATCTATTTATTTCTCTTTTGCTCACAGCCACATGTTTTTATTTAATAAATACCCACTAGGGAAAATGAGAATTTTAGTTGAACTATTTAGTGTGTTACTTGAAGTAAAAACTACCCACACAAAAAGGAGGAGAAAGAGAGGAAAAAGAAAGAGGAGGAGTAGGAAGAGGAAGAGGAAGAGGTGGTGATGGGGAGGAAAAAGGAGACAAGAAACCCAATAGGCACACTAGTATTCATATTCATATTCATCCAGCCAACTGCCCATGGAGCGCTCTGCTCAATCCCACAGTGTTCTAAGCATGGGAAGACTTAATAAATGAACAGACTCGGGAGGGGGAAAACCAGCCTAGTTGGAGAAGGGGATTGCTGTTTCGAAATGAAGAGCAAGCCATGTGGACACAACAGAGACAGAAAGGCCTGCCATGCGAGACAAGTTCTTCATGCAGCAGGACTGACACTGAGGTGCCAGTAGGGACCCTGCCATGGTGGGAGGTGGGGTGTACTCGACAGAATACGTATATGCCCTTGCTAACCTGTTCATGGACTTGGTCCTTGTTGAGAGCTCCCTCATCCCCATCTATCAGCTCCTTAAAGACTTTCCCTTATTTCCTCTCTAGCCTAAGCCCACTGCTTTAATAACCCTCCGTCTTAGCCGTTCAGCTTCCAGAGCCCCTACATTTACCTTCCCAGCTTTGGATTGGTACAACCATTAGTCTTACATCCCGTGTGTCTGGGCTGCCCAGCCCTGCAAGAGAAAGCCACGTGATCTTGTGGAATTGGCCATTGACTGAGAATCTCTGGTCCCCAGTAACAGCTAGTTCCTGGAAAGTACATTTGCTCTACGCATCCCATCAGGCCCCTCTCAAATCCCTTGCTCTGTAGTCCTTACCCATGTTTTGCGTGTGCTTTATTGCACACTTGTTAAGAATATGTGCACTTTTAACGTATATATACCTACATACAGCTCAGTTATACCATCCCAGAATAGCTGCTTGTTCCTGAACTTAGCGTAAGTAAATTTTATTGTATATACTCTTTTGTGTCTGACTTCTTTTGTATTTACATAAGAATGGTAATATTTTTTCACCTGTGAACGTTTGGAAGAATTCATTAGTCCAGCATGCACTGGACTATTTGTGCCTGGAGCTTTCTTTCTGGGAAGGTTTTAAATTATGAATTCAATATCTGTAGTAGATGCAGGACTATTTTGATTTCTTTTTCTGCTGTAAAATTGTTTTCTTCAAGGAATGTATCGGTTTCAATTCTGTTTTCAAATTGGTGAAAAATTTGAGGTGGATTGCAGCTTTCCTAAGACATGGTCAGTTCTGGTGTCAGCATACTTTTTTATTTAATTTCTTAAATATCTTTTTTTTTTAAAGATTTTTATTTATTTTTATTTGAGAGAGAGAGAATGAGAGAGAGCACATGAGAGGGGGGAGGGTCAGAGGGAGAAGCAGGCTCCCTGCCGAGCAGGGAGCCCGATGCGGAACTCGATCCAGGGACTCCAGGATCATGACCTGAGCCGAAGGCAGTCGCTTAACCAACTGAGCCACCCAGGCGCCCTAATTTCTTAAATATCTTAAACATGGCTATTTTGAAGCCTTTAAGGGTACCTTTAAAGTTGGTATTCTGTATGGGTCTGTTTATATTATCTTACCTCTTGATTGTTAGTCACTTTTTTCTTCCTTCCATGTCTAGATGATGATATTATTATTACTATTATTTATTATTTATTGTGTGCCTGTCATTTCAGGGAATATGTTGGAGAGGCTGTAGATTATGTGACCTTTACCTAAAGTTGGTTGGAAATTTTTTACTGGTAGATAATTAAATTCCCATTGGCACACCTGAATTCCAAGACTTGTTTTTAATGAATTTGTTTCTGTTTTGTCCTATTGCTAAAGCATGTCTCTTGCTTCCAGGGCATTATATTTATTTTTCTCTAGATTGAATGTCTGGGGTGTTTACCAGAGTTTCTCCATCTTGATGAGGCTTTAACCCCAACGTCTCCTTCTGTTTTGTTTTGTTTGGATTTTTTGGCATCAGTATCATACTATCTTAACTACTGTAGTCTTATAATAATACTTGTATATGATAGTGAAATGTACCTTTATTCTTTTCACTATTATCTTGGCTATTCTTGGCCTTTTAATTTTCTTCTACATTTTAGAATCAGGTAATAAACTTCCCCATACCCCCCCCCCAAAAAAAAAAAATGTCTGCTGGAATTTTGATCCTTACTACAGTGGATTGGCAGCCTAATTTGGAGAGAATTGCCTTCTTTAAAATCTTCCACTATATGCAAATGGTCTATCTCTTCACTTCTTTAGGTCTTCTCAAATTTTTGTATGTAAGTTTTTACAGTTTTTATGTAGTAATACTAGGTAGATTTTATTAAATTTATGCCTAGTTTTTGATGGTCTTTGATGATAACAAATGAGATTTTTTTTCCAAAATACCATTTTACAACTTCGTGTTACCTAGAAATAAAATTGATGTTTATATAATGATTATGTATTCACCAGCTCAGAAATTAATTGTGAATTGTATTAGTTTATCTGCAGCTTCCTTTTTGTATTTTAATATACACATTTGTCCAGCTGTGTATATTAGACTTTTTTAAAATTAAAATTAAAAGAAATTTTGCTAATGGTAGTTTTACTTATTGGTCTTATAGCCCTGGATAGATTCTCCAGTGCAGTGTTGAACATAAGACACTTTTTTTCTCATTCTCAAATCAGAGAAAAATTTATAATATTTTCTCATTAATTAGGTTATATCATATAGTTTTTTTGTTTTGTTTTTCTTGTCAAGGTAAATTTATGAGTGTAAGGAATTTCACTTCTCTTCCTAATGTGCTAATTTTTTTGTTTCATTTTATCATGTATATATACTGAATTCTTTTAGAGGTTTTTTTATTATTTACTGTTATTACATGATTTTTACTCTTTAGTTTCTTAATATGGTAAATTACATTGATTTTGGAAATGCTAAACTTAGATACTTGAAACAAACTTGGTCATGATATGCTATGTTAGATTTGTTTCGATAATATTTAAGATTTTGTATCTTTATGAGAGAGATTGGTATAAGATTATACCATTTTCTTAATGCATTTGCATGCTTTGGTATCATTGTTACAGTAACTTAATAAAAAAAAAGTGGGAAACTTTCCCTCTCTGTATCTTTCCAAGATTAAAAGATTGTTTATAATATTGGCATTTGGTTTCTGAAATATGAGATAAAAATACATAGAGGAAACCATCCAGTTTCTGGGGTTATACCCATTGGAAAGCAATTAATCAGATATTCTGTTTATTTATTAAAGGACTGTTTTGATTCAAATTTTGTGTAATTTTTCATAAGTTGTATTTCTCAAGGCATTCAACTCTTTCACCTTACAGTTTCAAATTTATTGGCCTACAGTTGTTCATAAAGTACTCTGTCTCTTCAGTATTGGAAAGATCTGTCCTGATGTTCCTTTTTCATTCCTCATAGTGTTTCTTTACCTTTTGACTTTTTATTTTGATCATTCTTGGTAGGGAATTACTAATATTATCAGCTTTTCAAAGAAATAACATTGGTTTTGTGGGTTTTTTTCTATATTACAAATTTTTACTTTTATCTTTATTGTTTGTGTTTCAACCATCACTGAGTATAATTTTGTTTTCTACCTCCTTGAGCTGTCATTAAACCACTGATATTCTTCTTTTCTAAAACATATATTTAGTACTCTAAATTTTCCCATAAACATTGCTTTTAGTATCTCCCACATATTTTAAATATTGTATTTTAAGATCATTGAGCAAAAAAAAGAATTTCTGTTGTTAATGATTATTCGACTATAGTTTATTTGGAAGTGTATCGCTTGATTTATAAATATAGGCAGATTTTCTTATTTTTTAAACATTCCTAGCTGAAACACAGTATGATCAAAGAATAGTTCTGTGTTTTTTCAATTCTTTGAAATATGTTAAAACTTACTTAATGGCCTACTATCTAGTTTATCTTGGTAAATGTTCAAATTTTACAACAAAGTAATGTGTGTTCTGCCATTATATAGTGAGTGTTCTACATTTATCAATTAAGATATCTTAATGTCTGTTTAGATACATCTTTATAAATTGGTATTTTACCTATGGGGTACCTGGCTGGCTCAGTTGGTAGAGCATATAACTTTTGATCTTGGGGTCATGAGTTCAAGTCCCACAGTGGGAGTAGAGATTACTTAAAAAAAAAAAAACAAAGGAAAAGAAAGAAAGAAGATAAAAAGTTGATATTTTACTTGAATATCCTGTTGGGTACTATGACAAGTATACTAAAATCTGCTTTTATAAATGTGGATTTGTCTATTTCTTTCTTCTGTTATGCCACTTTTAGCTTTATGTATTTTGATGCTGTTATTCAGTGACCAGAAATTGATAATTTTTATATCTTCCTGATGATCTGATATTTTTTATTTATAAAAATATTTTTTCTCTATTATTTTTTTCCTTGAAATCTAACCACAATATTTTGTCTAACACTTTTTAGCATATATTTTCCCAACTACTAACATTGCAATTTCCATTCTTCACATTAAAGTGAATCTCTCTTAAGACATCTGTAGTTGTATTTTTAAATCCAGTCCATTGATTTTTGAATTTTATTTTTATTTTTTTAAGTTTTTATTTATTTATTCATGAGAGACAGAGAGAGGCAGAGGCAGAGGGAGAAGCAGGCTCCCCACCGAGCAGGGCACCTGATGCGGAACTCGATCCCAGGACCCCAGGATCATGACCCAAGCTGAAGGCAAACGCTTAACCGACTGAGCCACCCAGGCGCACTTGATTTTTTAATTTTAATTGGCATATTATTCTCTTTACATGTAGCACAACTACTGATGTATATATGATTTTGAAACTGGTACCTTAATATTTGTTTTCAGCTCAAATTTATTCCATTTTCTGTTCAAATTTCTTTTCTCTTTTCTTTCTTTCTTTCTTTTTTTTTTTTTTTTTTTGAGTCAATACAGTGTGGTTGGCCCTGGGATGCAATGAGATAGTCCTCAGTGAAGAACTTTGTTGTTGTAAAATTCCTGGGACGGCTCTTGGCTGTTAACTCTTGGGACATGGCCTCAGCTGCAGAAAGCTACCTCCCCCAGTTCCTTATCCTTCCAGTGGCAGCCACACACAGTTACTGACGATGTAGGACAAGGGCCTGGCCACCTCTGCTTCACTTGGGACATGTCTGGAAGCCCATTCTAGCTCCAGAGTTCTCTGTGTTTCAGAGTTGTCTTTGAGACTTTACTGAAGCTCGGGTCCTCTCTGTCCACTCCTTCTGCCTCCCCTCTTTTTTCCCCAGCTGCTGACCACAGGGGCACTTCTCAATGAACACCCTGCACCCTAGTGTGTGTTATATTATGTTCTCATGAGGTTGTGACCATACGAGTAGCTTTCACCTTTCAAATCACGCCATCTATTTTTATTAACTTACCTTGGTAATAGGAGAGCTTTTTTGAATCTTTGGTTAAGTATAGATTGTAAATCAAAGATAGTCAGACATGGAGGTAAGCTCCCTGTATAGAGAACCCTCTCAAAAATAAGCAAACAAACCATCAATGTGTGTGAATGTAGTGTGTGTGTATGTGTGTGTGTGTGTGTGCGTGCGCACGTTCTATTACCATAGACTAAAATGTGAGGTGAAGAGTGGGAAAAGATTAGACAAGTATGCTTACAGTGCAAGAGACCTAGAGCTTAAATTGCATAGAGGAAACCAAGGGAAGCATTTCACAGGACCATGGTATGGTAAGGGTTGCATTTTTTTAAAAGATTTTATTCATTTATTTGAGAGAGATAGAGTGCGTGCGAGAGCACAAGCTGGGAGGAGGGGAAGAGGGAAGGGGAGAAGCACACCCCCCGTGAGCAGGGAGCCTTACTCTAGGCTTGATCCTAGGACCCTGGGATCATGACCTGAACCGAAGGCAGACACTTAACCAACTGAGCCACCCAGGCACCCCAAGGGTTGCATTTCTGATGAAGTATTCTGACTATTTATGGAATGGGTTGGGACATCAGTTGGGGAGTTGGGGATATTGCAATAATCAAGGTGAAAAATGAAAAGAATATGGAACATACTAATATATCTGAACACTGTTGGCAACAAATTCCTGTTAAGGTGGAGTCTGTGCCCTGAAATGCATGCCTTTTTAAAGGCGATGTGGAGGGAAAAGAGAAATTCAGCATTCAGCTCTTACCAAAAGGAAAAATAAAAATTGGCCTTGGATATCTCAGATTCTAATCGGTTTGCTCTTAAGTTGACAGCCTGAAAAAAGTCTGTAAACAAGAAAGGCTATGGGTCAGAGAAAACTTATTTGAAATGTGGTAGTTCGTAAGTTAGCTCCCAGGAGATGCATAGGCAACAAAATTAATGCAGCACTTGCCTGGCATAAATAGTCACTTTCCCCTGGGATGTAGACAGTTGCTTATTTACAGGCTCCACGTTCATAGACAGCAGTTCATTTCTTGGCACTACTTAATATCCATTATACTATGGAAGGACCAGCATTGGATTTTAAACACAAGAACATGACATTCGATTTGGGGTTTACAGTGATTTCTTATATTTTGAGATGCTTCAATACACTGTATTATTTCAGGGCCTTATGTATTTAGGAGAGAATCCAGACACAAAACTCCAAACGATTCTTAAAGATTTTAAATGGGCACATTTCTAGTTTTTCAAAAGGACCACTTAATTACTACTTCAAATTACTTCAAAAGGACCATTACTACTAAATAAAAGGCAAATATGACATCTACTGATATAAATGGGTTTCTTCAGTAAAATGTCTAATGCACTGATTTATTCCATTACTGTAATATTTTTATTAGATATAACAAAACAACAAAAATAAAGTTGGAGGTTGAGAGAAGGTGGAGAAAGGAAAGACACAAGGAATTCTCAAATATATACCACAATGTAAATTGATACAAGTTTGAAATTATGTTTTTTACCTTAGAATAGGTAGAAGAGGGGCTTGTATTTCCTATAATGAAATGAAAGCTCATATGCCAAAATTTTTAAAAAAGTTGATTTGAATATTGTTTATACTTCACTCTCTTTTCCTTAACTCAGGCCGGTTACCACTGATAGTTAAATAGGAAATTCAAGGCTTGAGATAATCTGTGTGAGATATAATCTAGTAATAAGGTCTATCATACTAACAAATGTAGACTGATGTTTCTAATTCTCCCATCGGTTCTTAGTTTAAATGTTGCAATTTTCCATGTAACTCCATAGTCCATACTAAATAACATTCTTCGATTCTTTAAAACCTTTATCTTAGATGCCTCTTAGCGCAATAGGTAGTGTCAGTCTCATAAAAACTTATCAGTTTTCTGTTAATAATAATTATATCCAGTGTGTGTTTTGATTTTTATCTGTGTCAATTTTTCTTACTCTGGAATGTTTCCAGATAGATCTAATTTATCAATGAAGCTTGCTTGATTTTGTTTATTTATTAAGATTTATTTATTTATTTTAGAGAGAGAGCGTGAGTGGGAGGGGCAGAGCAAGAGGGAGGGAGATTCTCAAGCAGACTCCTCGCTGAACATGGTGTCCAACGTGGGGCTCTATTTCAGGACCCTGAGATCACAACCTGAGCTGAAACCTAGAGTCAGACGCTTAACTGACTGCGCCACCCAGGCATCCCAAGCTTGCTTGGTTTTAATGTACATCCTTGTCTATGCTTTGTTTTGTTAGGGTTCTATTTGAATGTGTAATCTATCTGATTCCTGTATTCATTGAAACCTCCTGTAAAAGTAGTTTAGTGGTGCTCTTGAAGGTTAAATCTTTGATCGTGGGCTTGATTAAAACACAAAACATGCTGATCTAATTTTAGAAAATGAGTGATAAATTATGATGGGAGACAGAATCCTTATTTAAACATACTTCTTCAAGCTAAAATGATTAAAAACTAAAAGGTGCAATTTAAGATGAGTAAGTATGAAGTCCTACATTCAGGTTTTAAAAATAAAATTCAGGGGTTAGAATAAATGTGAAAAACAAGACATAGAAATTTTAGAAGTATCCTCTGATTCCTGTAGGGATTTGAGGACTCCTTCCGTCTATTTCATCTGTATATCAACCACATTTCATTTAAATGGTCTTGCACAAGGTAGGAACAGGTAAATATAAGCATTTTTTAATTTTTTTATTTTTTTTAATTCTTATGTTAATCCCCATACATTACATCATTAGTTTTATTTTTTTTTATTTATTTTTTAAGATTTATTTATTTATTTGAGACAGAGAGAATGAGAGAGAGAGAGAGCACATGAGAGGGGGGAGGGTCAGAGAGAGAAGCAGACCCCCTGCTGAGCAGGGAGCCCGATGCGGGACTCAATCCAGGGACTCCAGGATCATGATCTGAGCCGAAGGCAGTCGCTTAACCAACTGAGCCACCCAGGTGCCCTACATCATTAGTTTTAGATGTAGTGTTCCATGATTCATTGTTTGTGCATGACACCCAGTGCTCCATGCAGAATGTGCCCTCCTCAATACCCATCACCAGGCTAACCCATCCTCCCACCCCCCTCCCCTAGAACCCTCAGTTTGTTTTTCAGAGTCCATCGTCTCTCATGGTTCATCTACCCCTCCGATTTCCCCCCCTTCATTCTTCCCCTCCTGCTACTTTCTTCTTCTTCTTTTTTTTTTTCTTAACATCTATTGCATTATTTGTTTCAGAGGTACAGATCTGAGATTCAACAGTCTTGCACAATTCACAGCGCTTACCAGAGCACATACCCTCCCCAGTGTCTATCACCCAGTCACCCCATCCCTCCCACCCCACCCCCCACTCCAGCAACTCTCAGCTAGTTTCCTGCGATTAAGAATTCCTCATATCAGTGAGATCATATGATACATGTCTTTCTCTGTTTGACTTATTTCGCTCAACATAATACCCTCCAGTTCCAAATGGCAAGATCTCATTCCTTTTGATGGCTGCATAATATTCCATTGTATATATATACCACCTCTTCTTATCCATTCATCTGTCGATGGACATCTTGGCTCTTTCCACAGTTTGGCTATTGTGGACATTGCTGCTATAAACACCAGGGTGCACGTACCCTTTTGGATCCCTACTTTTGTATCTTTGGGGTAAATACCAGTAGTGCAATTGCTGGATCATATGATAGCTCTATTTTCAACTTTTTGAGGAACCTCCATACTGTTTTCCAGAGTGGCTGCACCAGCTTGCATTCCCACCAATAGTGTAGGAGGGTTCCCCTTTCTCCGCATCCCCGCCAACATCTGTCGTTTCCTGACTTGTTAATTTTAGCCATTCTGACTGGTGTGAGGTGGTATCTCATTGAGGTTTTGATTTGGATTTCCCTAATGCCGAGCGATATTGAGCACTTTTTCATGTGTCTGTTGGCCATTTGGATGTCTTCTTTGGAAAAATGTCTGTTCATGTCTTCTGCCCATTTCTTGATTGGATTCTTTGTTCTTTGGGTGTTGAGTTTGATGAGTTCTTTATAGATTTTGGATACTAGCCCTTTATCTGATATGTCATTTGCAAATATCTTCTCCCATTCTGTCGGTTGCCTTTTGGTTTTGTGGACTGTTTCCTTTGCTTTGCAAAAGCTTTTTATCTTGATGAAGTCCCAATAGTTCATTTTTGCCCTTGCTTCCCTTGCCTTTGGCGAAGTTTCTAGGAAGAAGCTGCTTCGGCTGAGGTCGAAGAGGTTGCTGCCTGTGTTCTCCTTTAGGATTTTGATGGACTCCTGTCTCACATTGAGGTCTTTCAACCATTTTGAGTCTATTTTTGTGTGTGGTATAAGGAAATGGTCCAGTTTCATTCTTCTGCATGTGGCTATCCAATTTTCCCAACACCATTTGTTGAAGAGACTGTCTTTGTTCCATTGGACATTCTTTCCTGCTTTGTCAAAGATGAGTTGACCATAGAGTTGAGGGTCCATTTCTGGGCTCTCTATTCTGTTCCATTGATCTATCTGTCTGTTTTTGTGCCAGTACCATACTGTCTTGGTGATGACAGCTTTGTAATAGAGCTGGAAGTCTGGAATTTTGATGCCGCCAGCTTTGCTTTTCTTTTTCAACAGTCCTCTGGCTATGCGGGGTCTTTTCTGGTTCCATACAAATTTTAGGATTATTTGTTCCATTTCTTTGAAAAAAGTGGATGGTATTTTGATGGGGATTGCATTGAATGTGTAGATTGCTCTAGGTAGCATTGACATCTTCACAATATTTGTTCTTCCAATCCATGAGCATGGAACGTTTTTCCATTTCTTTGTGTCTTCCTCAATTTCTTTCATGAGTATTTTATAGTTTTCTGAGTACAGATTGTTTGCCTCTTTGGTTAGATTTATTCCTAGGTATCTTATGGTTTTGGGTACAATTGTAAATGGATCGACTCCTTAATTTCTCTTTCTTCTGTCTTGTTGTTGGTGTATAGGAATGCCACTGACTTCTGTGCATTGATTTTATATCCTGCCACTTGACTGAATTGCTGTATGAGTTCTAGCAGTTTTGGGGTGGAGTCTTTGGGGTTTTCCACACAAAGTATCATATCATCTGCAGAGTGAGAGTTTGACTTCTTCTTTGCCAATTTGGATGCCTTTGATTTCTTTTTGTTGTCTGATTGCTGTGGCTAGGACTTCCAATACTATGTTGAATAGCAGTGGTGATAGTGGACATCCCTGCCACGTTCCTGACCTTAGGGGGAAAGCTCTCAGTTGTTCCCCATTGAGAATGATATTCGCTGTAGGTTTTTCATAGATGGCTTTTATGATTTTGAGGTCTGTACCCTCTATGCCTATACTCTGAAGAGTTTTGATCAAGAAAGGATGCTGTACTTTGTCAAAAGCTTTTTCTGCATCTGTTGAGATGGTCATATGATTCTTGTTCTTTCTTTCGTTAATGTATTGTATCACATTGATTGATTTGCGGGTGTTGAACCAACCTTGCAGCCCAGGGATAAATCCCACTTGGTCGTGGTGAATAATCCTTTTAATGTACTGTTGGATCCTATTGGCTAGTATTTTGGTGAGAATCTTTGCATCCATGTTCATCAGGGATATTGGTCTGTAATTCTCCTTTTTGATGGGGTCTTTGTCTGGTTTTGGGATCAAGGTAATGCTGGCCTCATAAAATGAATTTGGAAGTTTTCCTTCCATTTCTATTTTTGGAACAGTTTCAGAAGAATAGGTATTAATTCTTCTTGAAATGTTTGGTAGAATTCCCCTGGGAAGCCCTCTGGCCCTGGGCTTTTTTTTGGGGGGGGGAGATTTTTGATGACTGCTTCAATTTCCTTAGTGGTTATAGGTCTGTTCAGGTTTTCTATTTCTTCCTGGTTCAGTTTTGGTAGTTGATACATCTCTAGGAATGCATCCATTTCTTCCAGGTTATCTAATTTGCTGGCATAGAGTTGCTCATAATATGTTCTTATAATTGTTTGTATTTCTTTGGTGTTGGTTGTGATCTCTTCTCTTTCGTTCATGATTTTGTTGATTTGGGTCATTTCTCTTTTCTTTTTGATAAGTCTGGCCAGGGGTTTATCAATCTTGTTAATTCTTTCAAAGAACCAGCTCCTAGTTTCATTGATCTGTTCTACTGTTCTTTTAGTTTCTATTTCATTGATTTCTGCTCTGTTCTTTATTATTTCTCTTCTCCTGCTGGGTTTAGGCTTTATTTGCTGTTCTTTCTCTAACTCCTTTAGTTGTAGGGTTAGGTTGTGTACTTGAGACCTTTCTTGTTTCTTGAGAAAGGCTTGTATTGCTATATACTTTCCTCTTAGGACTGCCTTTGCTGCATCCCAAAGATTGTGAATAGTTCTGTTTTCATTTTCATTGGTTTCCATGTATTTTTTTAATTCTTCTTTAATTTCCTGGTTGACCCATTCATTCTTTAGTAGGATGCTCTTTAGCGTCCATGTATTTGAGTTCTTTCCGACTTTGCTCTTGTGATTGAGTTCTAGTTTCAAAGCATTGTGGTCTGAAAATAGGCAGGGAATGTTCCCAATCTTTTGGTACCAGTTGAGACCTGATTTGTGACCTAGGATCTGATCTATTCTGGAGAATGTTCCATGGGGACTAGAGAAGAATGTGTATTCCATTGCTTTGGGGTGGGATGTTCTGAATATGTCTGTGAAGTCCATTTGGTCCAGTGTGTCATTTAAAGTCTTTATTTCTTGTTGATCTTTTGCTTAGACAATCTGTCCATTTCAGTGAGGGGGGTGTTAAAGTCCCCCACTATTACTGTATTGTTGTCGATGTGTTTCTTTGCTTTTGTTATTAATTGCCTTATGTAATTGGCTGCTCCCAGGTTAGGGGCATAGATATTTACAATTGTTAGATCTTCTTGTTGGATAGACCCTTTAAGTAGGATATAGTGTCCTTCCTCATCTCTTATTACAGTCTTTGGTTTAAAATCTAATTTGTCTGATATTAGGATTGCCACCCCAGCTTTCTTTTGGTGTCCATTACCATGGTAAATGGTTTTCCATCCCTTCACTTTCAATCTGGGGGTGTCTTTGGTTCTAAAATGAGTCTCTTGCAGACAGCATATGGATGGGTCTTGTTTTTTAATCCAGTCTGATAGCCTGTGTCTTTTGATTGGGGCATTTAGCCCATTTACATTCAGGGCTTTTTTACATTTAGTGCCATTGTATTGCCTGTAAGGTGACTGTTACTGTATATTGTCTGTGTTCCTTTGTGGTCTATGTTACTTTTAGGGTCTCTCTTTGCTTAGAGGACCCATTTCAATATTTCTTGTAGGGCTGGTTTTGTGTTTGCAGATTACTTTAGTTTTGTTTGTCCTGGAAGCTTTTTATCTCTCCTTCAATTTTCAATGACAGCCTAGCTGGATATAGTATTCTTGGCTGCATATTTTTCTCATTTAGTGCTCTGAATATATCCTGCCAGTGCTTTCTGGCCTGCCAGGTCTCTGTGGATAGGTCTGTTGCCAATCTAATGTTTCTACCATTGTAGGTTACATATCTCTTCTCCCGAGCTGCTTTCAGGATTTTCTCTTTGTCTATGTGACTCGTAAGTTTTACTATTAGATGGGTTCTCTGTGCTTCCTGGATTTTGATGCCTGTTTCCTTCCCCAAATTAGGGAAGTTCTCTGCTACAATTTGCTCCATTATACCTTCTGCCCCTCTCTCTCTTTCTTCTTCTTCTGGGATCCCAATTATTCTAATGTTGTTTCATCTTATGGTATCACTTATCTCTCGAATTCTGCCCTCATGATCCAGTAGTTGTTTATCTCTTTTTTTCTCAGCTTCTTTATTTTCCATTATTTGGTCTTCTATATTACTGATTCTCTCTTCTGCCTCATTTATCCTAGCAGTTAGCGCCCCCATATTTGATTGCACCTCATTAATAGCCTTTTTGATTTCTACTTGGTTAGATTTTAGTTCTTTTACTTCTTCACAAAGGGTTTCTCTAATAACTTCCATATTTTTTTCAAGCCCAGCTAGTATCTTTAAAGTGATGATTCTGAACTCTAGATCTGACATCGTACTAATGTCCGTATTGAGTAGGTCCCTGGCAGTCGGTACTACCTCTTGTTCTTTTTGTTGAGGTGATTTTTTCCATCTTGTCATTTTGTGCAGAGAAGAATAGATTAATGAGAGAACAAAATGCTAGCAGAGTAACAATGTCCCCAGAAAATATACTCTAAACAAATCAAAAAAGACCTGAAGCAGTGGGAAAAGAAAGGGAAGGAGAGAAAAAAGAAAAAGAAAAAAAAAAAGAAAAAGAAAAAGATAAAGATAAAAACAAAAACAAACAAAACAAAACAAGAACAACAAAAAAACCCAGAATGTGATCAAATATGATCAGGCTGGTATATAGATCAGTGCCACACACTAGATTTGGGGTGTATTTTGGTCTGTTAGAAGAAAGTGCCTCCCAAAATTTTAAAGAAAGAAAATCTTATATATGTACAAAAATAAGGGTTGATATGATGAAGGGATGGAATATGACTGTAAAGATGAAAATTATAAAAAATTTTATAAAAGGAATTGATAAGAAGTTGTTTGAAAAAAGAAAGAAGAGGATTTAAAAAAAGAAAAAAAAAGGGAGAGAATGTGATCAGGCAGGGGAGTAGAAAAAACCATATAGTAGATATTTAGGGTATATTTTGATCTGTTAGAAGAAACTATCTCAAAATTTTAAAGAGAGAACAACTTATATATATATGCCAAAAATACGGGTAACTACCATGAAGGAATAGAATATGACTCTAAAAATGAAAAATAAAAATGCTTTTTTTTTTTTAAAGATTTTATTTATTTATGTATTAGAGAGCGAGCGAGAGAGACACAGCATGAGAGGGGAGAAGGTCAGAGGGAGAAGCAGGCTCGCCGCTGAGCTGGGAGCCCGATGTGGGACTCGATCCCAGGACTCCAGGATCATGACCTGAGTTGAAGGCAGTCGCTTAACCAACTGAGCCACCCAGGCGCCCCAATAAAAATGTTTTTTAAAAAAGGGATTGATAAGATGTTGGTTGAAAAAGGGAAAAAGAAAAATTCAAAAAAAGAAAAAAAAGACAGTTAAAAAACAAAAAAAATTAACTTTGAAAGACTAAAGAATCATGGTAAAAAAGCCATAAATTCTATGTGCAGTATTCCCCTAGCGCTGGAGTTCTGCCGTTCTCATTGATCGGTAAACTTGGTCTTGGCTGGCTGTTCTCGCTGATCTTGTGGGGAGGGGCTTGTTGCCATGGTTTCCAAATGTCTTTGCTGGAGGCAGAATTGCCCCGCCCTTGCCCCCTCCCGGCTAAGTAATCTGCTCGGGTTTGCTCTCCCAGGCTTTTGTTCCCTGCGAGCTTTCCGTACAGCTTTGGAGGCGGAGAGTGAAAATGGCGGCCTTCCAATCTCCGCCCCGGAGGAGCCGAGAACTCGGGGCCCCGCTCCTCAGTGAGCCCCCAGAGAAAAGCAGTGAGTCACTCCCGTCTCCCCGGTCTCCAGCCGCACTCCGTGCTCACCCGGCCTGTGACCGCGCGTTTCTATCTCTGGCACCCAACCCTGGGTGGAGTCTCCAAACCCAGCAGATCCCTGCGGTGCACTCCCGCGCGGCTCCTCCCAGGGGAGGAAGGTGAGTCTCCCCGGATCTGCCGCTTGTTGGGTCCCTGCTGGAGGAGCAGTGGCCTGACTGTGCCGCGGATCACAGTTTATGGCAACCCCGAGCTGAGAGCCCGCGCCTGGGCTCTGCCTCTGCAGCCGGCTTCCCCGCTCCGATACCTGGGGGCTCTGCCGGACTCAGGCACCCCCGGTCTTTCTGTGACCCGTGGGTCCTGAGACCACACTGTCCCGGAGGGTTCCACCCCCCGCTTAGCCACCAGAGTGACGTCCCTCGGCGGAGCAGACTTTTAAAAGTTCCGATTTTGTGCTCCGCGGCTCTATCACTTGCCAGAAGTGGCTGACGGAGGCCCCTCCCCCGCCGTCTATCCTCCCGAATATCGCCTCGGATTCACTTCTCCGCACGTCCTACCTTCCAGAAAGTGGTCGCTTTTCTGTTGAGAGAGTTGTTGCTCTTCTTTTCTTCGATCTCCTGTTGAGTTTGTAGGTGTTCAGAATGGTTTGATCCCTCTCCAGCTGAATTCCTGAGAGTAGACGAAATCCAGGTTTCCTACTCCTCCGCCATCTTGCTCCACCCTCCAATATAAGCATTTAGAAGAGAGGAAAGAAATCTGCATTCTTACCCTCTGGTGCTTGTGGTTTCACATTTTTTTGGGATGTCAGTGTCTTCCTCTCTCAAGAGAAGAGCTGGTCTAATTGATGATTAACATTTCTTTTAGCTTTAATTTCCAAAGTTGAAAATGAACTTATATAACACACCTGTGCATAAGATGGGTGTGTATCGAAGGAAAGCAGCATAATGCTGGGATTTCACCTCTGATAAGCCATTTGAAAAACTTTCTGTATAGTAAGGGGAAAAGATATATCTCCGGAGCCAAATCATGAATCAGTGGATGAATACAAAAAGTTGTGTTTTATTAACGCAACTGTCATCTACAGCATTCATATCGTCTGACCATCTACTAGGGAAATTTTAGGCAAAAGGTTATGGTTTTGATGTCCTTTAGGATATTGACCTAGTTTTATAACTAACCTAGCAATTTTGTCCTATCTTTGTAATACTCACAAAAATTATCTTTAATGCTCTTGAAAACAGCTTTATCATTTTGAGTGCCTCATTAATGAGCTAAATAACAGTGGTTTATGTTCATTTTATATTTTTATGAAACTCATGTTGTAAACTTTTGTAAAACTTATATGATGACATTTACAATTCAGCAGATACTTTATTTTCTAAGACTCTTGTAAGGTTTTTTCAAAGCATTTCATTTTCTTTCATGTGAATAACCTTTTACTTTTCCCAATCACATTTCAGAGGTTTATGTAAATTAAAATTCAATTAGAATTACAGTAATAACTTCAAGTGCATAATCAAGGTTGAGGTAAGTACTTAACTTGACTGCAAGAACAGGAATGCATCGGATAATAAGAAAATACACAAATAGTATAGAGAAGTCTGTAGGTTGTGGCCATAGTTACTTTTTTAAAAATAAGAATGATAGTGAAATCATATGGTTATTTGTCTTTCTCTGACTGGCTCACTGTATACCTGAAAGTAACAGAACACTGTATGTTAACTCTCCCAGGTTTAAAAAAAATGATGATAGGAATGTTTATCTGGTGAACCGACTGGTCATTGGTTTGTTAAGGAGAGTGATGCTTTCCACCATAGTACTCATATAAATAAGGTCTCCGCATGCCTGATTTTCAAGTCTTTAAGGAAAAGGTCTCGTCAATTCATTTGCTCAAATCGATTTATTTTAATGTGTCAAGTTTCTCCACTGTGTCTGTTATCTGTAGTTGCATGTCCTATTGAAGTTTAAGCTTGTTTGTGTCTGGAGGGGTTGTTTATTTTCTAGTGGAAGGGATGAAAAGCGAGCGGTGGGAAGTCTATTTAGCAACCTTTATGAGGATCGCTTATCACCCAGGAGCAGAAAGTATTCCTGCAGAAAAAGGGGTAAGGAAGCCATTTGTGTTTCAAAGTCAAAGCGCTAGCAGGGGATAGTCAAGACTGGTTTTCCAGTAAAAGAAGGAAGAGCTTTTTGGGTTTTGTTGTTGTTACTTGCTTGTTTGTTTTTAGAAAGAGCTTTTTGGATTTAAGATGAAGGTGGGAAGTTGCTTGAAACTAGAAAACAATACAGATAACCCAGGTTGCACATGTTTGCTGCCAATATGTCCTGTGAAACTGGTTGACAGTGTAGTCCTGGGGGATTGCTTCAGGGGCCAGGAGATGTAGTGTTCAGCAGTGATACTGTACTGTAGCAGGAGAAAGGGCAGTCACAGCAGGATGATTGGTGGTAGGAATGTGCTCCTCTGGGGAGGAAGAGTAATGCATGTGGGCTTTGGAGTCCAGTTCCTGAATGTGTGGAGATGCTCTGATCATCGAAGGGAGAGTGGTGGCAACAGGGTGAGGACCAATATGCTGGATTCCCTGCTAGTCTGGCTAATGAGCGCTTCAGTCCATTTTAAGTTACTTTAGACAGATGAAGAATGTGACTGTATTTACATCCTGAGTAAGGTGCAGCTTTTCATATCCTAACATGTCAACCTAGGACAAAAACTTAAGCTAAAGAAATCAACAAAACTCATAAAAATTCAGGCATCTTTGAGCAAGGTAAAGGACCTGATTTAGTGGAGAAGAAACAATGATTAAGTGGTAGGCCCAGTCCCTCCACACGCAAATTATAGCACTGTTTTAACTGTGAGAGAACAGCTTTATAACTAATTATGCTTAAGGCATAAAATACATAATAAATATACAGCCTATCATGGGGGTTAGTGGCTAAGGAGAAGTAAGATTAATTGAGGTTCTTTTGTCTCAGTGTATTTAAGAAATGTAGGAGATGGCCTCTTAACTTCTTGACATATTCCATATTATATTTCTTTACAAGATTTTGCAAAATCCAGATGAGAAAATTGGTCTTCCAACTGTACTGATTTATGGCCTCCAGAAAGAGTGAGACGATGAATCATTTCCCCTACAGGTCGCTTTTTTTTTTTCCAAAATGGTTTAGGAATTTTAAACTGAATGCAACTGATTATAGTAAAGGCATTAGCTGTTTAATGCAGTGATTCTGTGTGTGCCAACTTCTATATGCATAAAAGAATGTAGTTTTGAAATATGGAGTCCTCACTTAGGATATCCACTTTGTATGGAAATGAATACACTTAAGGGCTAAACAAATAGACCCTTTTTGTTTGTTTGTTTGTTTCCTTCCCATGCATGGGAGAAAGGAAATGAATACCAGCACAGTTAACATATTCTATTCCATCGCGTTCTCTTGTTCACCATTTTCACTGCATTTCCTAATGTATACCAAATGGCAAATAATTTGGGACGCATTCTTAGATACAATCTAAAAATTCTTCTCATTAATAAAATTGAAAAGCCATCTGTACATAATGTGCGAGGTAAATTGAATCGACAGAGTAATTTTGTTAGTGATTTAATTTACCTAGCACCAGCGTTTCTAGAAGCCTCTGGGTGTTTTCCACCCTCTATTTCCAAGCCCTAACTCATTCCCTTTTGCAATACCACTCTATTAAAAATTGTTGAAATAAACTAGGTTATGTATTTTCAAACTGCATGGAATAATGGTTATCCAGCTAGGAAAATAAGTCTTTTTAATAGATAATGCCACCTTATTCATGTTTGTTGCAGTTTAATGGCAAAAGCAGCAGACCTTGAAAGAATGCTGGTTTTCAGGGAATTCCCTTAAATTGGAGTCTTAATCCAACTGTAAACTGGTCAGGGGAAGCACTGATATGCAGAGTACCTAATAAGTATGCTGATAATCCATGCATTCTGTGGGGACTTTTTTTTTTTTTTAAGGAGAGATCTCTTTCACTGGCCATGTAAAATTGGTTATCAGTCTTTCTCAGTTAAATATTAAAGATAAGAAATCCAGAAAAATGGTGGTAGAAAACATTGTCAAGGACTCAATAAAATCCTTATATCATACTGTATCAAAAAATATTACATGATATTATACAATAGCAAGAATAGGACTCAAAAGAAGAACTTGGTATTTTATCATTACTGGACAATCAACTAAATCTCAGTTGTGCTATTACTCCGTAATTCTGAAGGTTGTACCTTTGGTTTCCATGCACTTGGATTATCACTTCTTAATTCTGAGTGTGTTTTCACTGAGTATTCCCAGGAGCAAGCAAAAGCTAGATAATCACCCAAGTTCACAATATTTAAGAGACAAAATGAGGAGTCAGTAAGCTAAATGATGACTCTGTGTGCATGAGCTCAAAGGGATGTAGTTACTCCTCCTAACTAATATGGGATAGGTCCAATGAATATTTCCATGTTGGAGATAAAAAAAGTGAGGCCCAGAGATGTCAGTTGAGTAGTACAAGATCCCACCACCAGAGACAGTCTGTTAGAGCTGGGACCAAACCAGCCAGCTTGGCCACAGGACTCATGGTTTCACCATGGTAGTGAGCTTCCCAGAACAGAGAGAAGAGTTTCTAAACAGTCCTTGAGGTAAATGGCAGAACTAATATATTTTCGGCTATCTAAAGACAGGCGATTCATCCTCCAGGCATTTTTCTCAAATAGTCATTTGACCTTGTGGTGTAGCAAGATGACAAATAGATGCAAATGGAAATTATGAAAAAAAAAATCGTGGTCAGTTCCCAAAAATGCACTGAGTTAAATGCAAATAAGTATTGATTCTACAAAGAAAAAAAATGTGTTTTCAAAGAAAATGATCCAAGAGAAAGTTGAAATTAGAAACAGTAATTGCAACCTAAGAACTTCTTAAAATGTGTAAGCAAATGGAAAAAATTATTGATTTCAGAGAACACATAAACATACAAGGAATAGTAACATGGATCATCCCTTTTTTTTTTTTTTTTTACATTTTATTTATTTATTTGAGAGAGAGAGAATGAGAGAGAGAGAACACATGAGAGGGGATAGGGTCAGAGGACGAAGCAGACTCCCTGCCGAGCAGGGGGCCCAATGCGGGACTCGATCCCGGGACTCCAGGATCATGATCTGAGCCGAAGGCAGTCGCTTAACCAACTGAGCCACCCAGGCGCCCCAGGATCATCCCATTTTTTATAAACTCTTCCAGAATTGAGAAGGTAGGAGGTATGGATGGTGATAAATCTCCAAGTAGCCATCCCCGGCTTTTTGCATCAGACAACATCAAGTCTCTATATATAGTCAAAGTTTAAATTTCAAAGGAATGGTATGTTGTTCTCTGTTACACAAACTGTTTTAGAGCAAAGCAAAAGGGAAAAGACATTTTAAATCATTTTATTAGGTCATTTTTAATTACACTAAAACTAGACAGACAAATCAATGAAGGATAAATTCAGGCACATCTCAATTATGAAAATACAATGCACAAATACTAATTGAACATATACCTATTGAATATCGTCTCCTATACTAGTGGTATGGCATATCTGGTTTGAAGTCTAGAGGCAAAGAAACCCATCATATTGTAGCACCATCACAAATGCTGGATACAGTATTGGCTACATGTGGACACGCTTCTCAGTGATGAAGGCAATATACTTAAAAAAAATCCATTTTCAAGAAAGATAGCAAAGTTATAACTTTCATCGAATAATTTCAGAATAGACAAAGCAGAAACTGATCAAATTACAAAAGAATTGAACAAATTCACCATCATAATTCTATTTCAAAATGCCTCTTAATACTAAATATTTAAAGGAGACAAAAATATTCAGTAGTTGTATTGCCAGTTTGAACTACACAATTAATATTTTTGATCACTGCACCCAACAACTAGATAATACATGTTTTAAAAATTGAGTAACCACCTACAAAATCAATTGAATACAAGTACCAGAGTAACAGTAAATTTCACAGACCAAGTATCCCTGTGACACCATCTTCAAACAAAATGCAATTAAGTTGCAGTACAATAGGGAAGAGGCTTGGAAAACCAAAGACATGCAATTACGTGACCTATGAATCAAATAAGAATAATGGAAATAAATAAAACTGAATAAACATTAAAGACGTAATGTCAAAAATTTTCTGAAATTGTCCACAGAGAGGAATTTATGACCTTAATTGCTCATTTTAACATAAAAGGGTGAAAACTTGTGAGCTAAGCAGACAGGTTAAGAAATTAGAAGAGCACAGTATATTAAGCCAAAGGCAGAAGAAAGATAATTAATGAAAAAGAAATCAAAGAAACATCACAGAACCATAATAATGCCAAAAATTTAGTTCTTTGAAAAGATAAATAAAATTGGCTAATTAATTTCAGGAATGATTAATGAGAGAGAGAAGGAGGGAAGGAAGAAGGGAGGGAAAGAGGGAAGGAAAGAAAGAAGGAAGGAAAGAGGGAAAGAAGGAAATAGATGGGGGAGAGCATCAAAAAGCAAATGTGGAGGGCCACCTGGGTAGCACAGTTAAAGTGTCTGACTATTGGTTTGGGCTCAGGTCATTATCTAGGAGTCATGGGATCGAGCCCCCATGTTGGGTTTCAGCCCCCATGTTGGGTTCCATGCTCAGCAGGGAGTCTGCTCTCTCTCTCTGTTCCCCCCCTCTGCCCCTCCCCACTGTGGGCTCCCTCTTTCTCTCTCTCTCTCTCTCTCAAACGAAATAAATAAATCTTAAAAAAAAAAAAAGCAAATGTGGTAGTGTGATAAAATGTTACCATTTGAGGCATCAGGGTAAGGGATCCATGGAATTTCTTTGTACTGTTTTTACAGTTTAAGTCGAGAGAATTATTTCAAATTAAAAAGTTACAAAGTTACAAATTTTTGCAAAGGATTACATTTTGTTATTTTTTAGCTTACCTCAATTTTGTGTTTCATCTTAGAGGTTCACATAAGTTTGTCTATTAAAGACTATCATACTGAATAAAAAATTATCTAAAGATAAGGATTTAAAATTAAATGATAAAATTTAAACATCTGGCATCGAGAAAGAGCATTGGACATGCAGCCTTGTTCAGGAGAACATTCAGAAAATTTAAAATATGAAGCACTGCTCCATGGCATTTTGTCAAATATTTTCACAGCTGTAATAAGATTTGTATAATAATACATGAAAAGAAAGTGATTTGCTTTACATGTATTTTAACATAAGCTGCGCTGTTTGAAAGAAATTATGAAAGAAATTTTCTGACATTATGAAAGAGCATTATGAAAGAAATTTTCTGACAATGTCAAGAATAATTAGATTAGGTCATATTTGAACGGGTGACTTCAAATTCCTTTGTGCTTTGCCAGCTGTGGGCTGCCATCTACCTGGCAACTCTCTGGGCTAAAAATATCCAGGAAATCATTAAGAACTTGACCATGGATGGTGGAGGCTTCAGTATGATTTGAGGCATTTACTTGTTCTTTTCAGAACTAAGCTTTCTAAACTGATAGAACCTCTATGAATATGTCAGAATAATGAATCAATTAGTCTGAAGTTAAACTGTGTTAATAACCAGAAAAGTATCCCATGAAGAACAATCATGAAAGAAATAAGATTTTTTTCTGATGTGATCCTGAAGACATCCACAAAGGTGAATACATCTCATCTCCCAAATCTTGGTTACCTTGGGTCTCTGTACAGAAACTAATGAATTTGAGGATAAAAAGCCCGTCTTTTCAACTTGCATGGACTAAAATATACAGTGGCATAGTTACATCCTAACCTGAAATGAATTAGGATTTTTGCTTGATGATTGTGATTTTCAATATATATTTCTTAAAACGAGACGAGAAGAATATTACTTCATTACTCTCTCTTATACTACAATGCTCACTTTTAAATCAGCAGCATGCTTTACTTCTTTAAAAAAAAAAATTTTTTTTTTTTGAAAATGGATTTAACCTGCACACATTGGAGACATTTGACTCAAGTAAATAATCTGAAGGTCCCAAATCATCTGCTTGCGCTAAATTTTCCTTTGCTTGAACACCTGCTTGCCCACATAATCACTCTTTTCCAATAAGTGACGGCCGTCTTCAAGATACAGTTATGTTGAGAGAAGTTAGCTAAGCCATTTTCGGCACTTAACGCCGCTGTTCTATTTACAATGATAGATCAATGAAACAGTAACCTGATACATTTGAAGAACGTTTTACAAAAGACATGCAGGTCAATCGCTTAGGGAAAACCCTGCGTGAAGAGCGCTACCAGCAGGGCATATTTAGGCAGGTAATGCTCTGAGGACCCTGCATATTTAAACCACAGCCGTGAGGTCCAGGCAAGCTGCAGATCCCTAGGTACAGATCCTGCTAGGATGAGATGCTGATGAGCTCTGTTTGTTTGCTTGTTTTTATTGCAATAACCAGCCTGCATGTCTTAGTGACTCCCAACAGCACACGTTTATTCCGATCCATGGCACAGGTCAGTCGAGGGCTGGGTTGGCTCTGCCCTGTGCGTTTTTGGCTTCTGGAAGGCAAACTTCAGGAGCCACACACGTGTAACTCAGGCTCCCATGAGTGCCAGTCACAGACATTAAGGCTGGATGCGTATGAGTGAGGAGGTACAGAAGCATAGTGCACATTTTATATATTTATAGTCCACACAAGCCATGGGTTTGCAAGGTTGCAGCTCTCCCTTCAGAGTGAGGATTCAGTCATTCTCAGCATTATTCTGTTGTCACCGTGGGCATTGTTGAACTTGATCTGAGCCCTGTGGTCCCAGAAAGCAGCCATGATTATGAAATCTCCCCCCACCTGTGTTTTCCCTGCTCAGCCCCTTCCTTCCTCTCCTTCCTCACGATTCCCATAAGACTTCTCCTGGAGGACTCTCTTGTTGACCGGCCTCTATAAAACCCAGGCTCCTTCCTTTTTCTTTCAAATGTTCTTCATTAATGAATGTTCCCTCTCCTGCATTAGCCTGAATAAAATCCCGTCTGTATTTTTTGGCTCTTACACCACAAATGTTCACAAATGGCAGGACAGGCCCAAAACATTTCACGTTGATTTTCCTTTAATCATTTTTGTCGCGGAGAGTATTTGTCTGGCTGAAACCAATCTTCCAGATTTCGGTAAATGGAAATTACAGACCTATCTAATGGTAGATTTCCTCATTTTTCTGCTTCTTCCTAGAATTAATCCTCTCCATGACCCCTGTCGGATTTCTGCCACCTGGTTCTGACCCATCTCTCTAGCCTCATGTCTCACTGGAGCAAGAGGCGCTGTGTTGTCCAAACACTGCTCACTTAAGCCTTTTCAAATCACACTGCTCTAGATTTGTTGTGATATTTGTTTTTTTCCCCAATCATAAAATGCATCAAAACTTTGCCTTTCTGAAAAACAAAATACCTATTGGTGTAAAAACTTAATATATATATTTTAAGATTTTTATTATGGTCTGAATATATGAGCTAACACACTTTCTACCCATGCCTGATCCTTTTCTGTTAGTGTCTTAATATTTCTTTTAACTACCCTTCATGACAGTGTTGCCGATGGTAACCTCCTTTGTGTTAGAGTGAGATTTGTTCAGTCTTTAAGGACCACGGTTCTGACACAGTATTAAGTCTGATATGGTATCTGGGGGGGGAAAAAAAGGTTTCTTAGCTTGTAGGGCTTTTCTCGAACTCCTAATTAATTGTTAGCTCAGATTTCTTGTTACATGCTTCCTACGGTGATCTGTACTCGGGGAGCTCTGAAGAGCTGTCGCTAATTGCCTGGGACACCTCACCAGAGCACTGAGAGAAGGAGCAAAGGTGGTATTCAAATGTCACTCAGAATGAAGGCTTTTGTTTGCATTTCTAGGCTTTTGCTGCCCTGCAGTAAGACTTTTAAAATTATCTTCCAGATGATGAAAGTTGTTTCAGAGTAAGAACTGGAAGTTTTCAGTGACTCTGAATATGGATTAAGAATGAAAACTTAGAGCCTGACTGACCTGCTCACATGAGAGCCAGCAGAGAGAGGGCTGTTGGGTAACCCAGCAGGCCAGTGGGTGGGCCCCTCTGTGGTTGAACTGCTTAAATGAGAATTACCTTGCTGTCACTGGCAGGTAAGCACCTTAGGTAAACAAAGAAGGGTGATTAATTATTGTGAATGTGGACTTGGAAGCACCTGAAGCCAGTGGTGAAGAGATGGAGTGTCCTTCTGATGGCCACCAGGGCCAAAAGCAGAAATTAAGCCACGGGAAGGGATTGTGGATCTTCGGCCTCCTCCAACAGAATGAACATTGGAGGTGCCTGGCCTCTTCATTTACAGGGATTAAAGATGATTCTGCAAATACCAATCAGGCGTGTGTTTTCTTTTCTTTTTTTTTTTTTAAGATTAATTTATTTATTAGAGAGAACAAATGAGCAGTGGGGAGGGACAGAGGGAGGAGAAGCAGACTCCCTGCTGAGCAGGGAGCCCAGTGCGGGGCTCGATCCCAGGACCCTGAGATCATGACCTGAGCCAAAGGCAGATGCTTAACCCACTGAACCACCCAGGCGCCCCTCAGTTGTGTGTTTTCCAAGCACTTCTGCCTTCAGCAGAAATGACCAGCAGTAATTTAGCCATCTTAGAGATAATGTTTTTGAAAGCTTTAAAAAACAATGCATTCATAATTACATAAAAGAGTGTGTATACGACATTTAGGTGTGATTTAATGAATAATATAATCCTGGCCTCTGTACCTGCTAGGTAGCTTAGGAATTAGAAGTTAGAAGCCCCCTGAGTATTCTTCATCAGTCACATCCCCTTCCCTCCACCCAGAATTATATTTTTAAAAAATTGTGTTATTCTTTGGTATTGGTTATAGTTTATCACATATGTGTATGCACTAAATAATAGTTATTTATTTTTCTGTCTTTATTTAAATAGGATCAGGCTGTTACCTGACTTGTTTCTTCTTTAAATACTATGTTTTGGGGATGCATCATGTTGATGTATCCAAGTGTGACTCATTAGCTTTCAATCCTCTATGCAAACTATTTATCTGTTACTCTCTTTAGGGAGAATTGGGTTGTTTTTAGCTTCGGGATGTAACATATTGCTGATCTGAGCCTTCTGATATGAGTCTCCAGATTCACATTTAGAGGAGTTTCTCTAGTCTTCAGATTGCTGCGTCATAGTGTATGTGCGTCTTTAACTTTATGAGGTAATGCCAAATTGATTTCTAAAGTGTTTTAGCAATATATAGTCACACAAGCAGAGTTGAAGAGATTCCACTGCATCATGTATTTAGATAGTGGTTGATAATTTAAAATCCCCTTTTGGAACTGGAAGTTTGATGAGTGGTGTAGTAGAATCCCCTTATTTTATAAGTCATGAAATTTTGGCTCAGACACAGAGAGTGTCTATTCCATTTGGGCGTGGAGACCATCTACTGGCCTTTCAATAAAAGCATTTGAATTACCAGCTTCCTAACACAGAAGCTGGGGTTCCAAGGACCCGAGGGAATCAGTCAAGAATAATTGAGTCTTTAATTTGGCCTTTTGAGGAAGTCCTTATTTCCACAAATACTATGAATAAAGGTGAGATTTCTTTATTGCATTAAAATTTATAGAAGTATGCAAACAAAACAAGATGCTCTGTGTTTAAACTACTCTTGAGAAATTGAACTCCACGGTACTTCAAAGAAGTCACAAAGTCAAGCTGGACAGTGCAAGTACTAGCCAAAAATAAATAAATAAAATAATTAAGGAAACAGGTGAATCTGATTAAATAGAGAACGTCTCTTATTAAACTTTCTACCTCAAAATCTTAGATCTGAGAAGTACACTGCTAGTTTCCTAATATTTAGAATGTTATGAGGAATTAGGAGTCCATATAAGCACATTATCTCACATGTTCCAATAAAGCAGCTTTTCTACCATAGATTATCAGTTTTCCCTAAATTGATATTTCTATGCCATATTTATTACTTATACTATATATGTATATACTGTGTATTTGTGTATTATATATATATATATTTTTTTTCTATACCATGTAATTTTTTTTCTTCAATCTCAGAATGGAGTTCCATGGTGGGTTTCAGTTGTGATTGAACTTGATACAGAATTTGCTTTAAATTCAGTTGTGGCCTTAAAATGATCCTAAGTCTTCTAGTGTCTAATTGATTCCAATCGAAGTTTAAGTTATTAGAAAGAAGAGAGAGGATTTGAACTTCTGAGAGATCATGAGAAACATAACAAATGTTGGAGCAACTGCATTTGGTATCAAGAATATGTAGTAAAGGACATGGGAGGAGTGTTTACTTAGTGTTTACTATGTACCAGATTTTCTATCAACCACTTTTCATAAATTGTCTTGCTCTGATAATATTTTGTGGGGCATGATATTCTCATTTTACATTATCCTGAAAGCAATCAAATGATTTTATTGGCATTACAGATTTCTCACCAGTAGATGACTGAAGTTGCTCACTGGAAGAGGCAACTTTTTTTTAGGAGCAAAACAAAAAGTCATTTGTCACTTTTGAAAATCTCCTGTGGTGTAAAATCAAAATTATTGGGTATCTTTGTTTAGTTTTATTGTTGCTGTTGTTGTTGTTGTTTTACATGGGGGGTGGGGTGGGGAGTAGCAGAGAGAGAATCTTCAGCAGGCTCCATGTCAGCGTTGAGTCTGATGTGGGGCTCGATCTCAGGACCCTGAGATCATGACCTGAGCTGAAATTAAGAGTCGATGCTTAAATGACTGAGCCACCCAGGTGCCCCTGTTTTTGCTGTTTTTAATGTCTTTTGGATTTGGTGATGAGCCGTAGGGGAACACTGTTATCCCCCAAATGCCTTACTGTATTCAGATTTGAAATATCTTTTCTTGTAATATTTTTATGCTTTTTATCTACATTACTGCTCTGTAGTTCCAGTTAACATATTCAGTATGATTTGATTTTTATCATCATAATTTTCCCAATTTGTAGAAAGTTTCAATAATTGAGTGTCCCTGCATCTATTTAATTGCAATTCAAACATACTTTGGGTGTGATATCAGGTGTTGATCTCTTCCATAAAGCAGAAGCTCAATACATGTATGGGCATTGACATTGATCCAAAGTCACGAGGCACCTAAATCATTCAAACCTTCAAACTGGCTTCTGGTTTTCTCACACCCGACATTTCCTAAGACTTGTGTAATTCCCAATTCAACTCCTTCCCTTCCCTCTTGTCCAAGTCACCAGCCTTTCCCCAGCAAGGGGGCTGGTGGACTCTTCCATTTGAAGTAAGTTATATGTCATCCTTGGCTCCCTACCACCCCACCCCAGTCACTTGTACACACTGTGTGTGGAATCTCATTTTAAAAAATTTTGTAGCCTGGCAGCATAGAGCGGGGACAATCGGTGTGGCTACATGGGTTCAAATTCCTGTTCTGTCACTCATTATCTGGGAATCGTGGGGGAGTTTGTTAGCCTCCTAGTGTTTCTTCATCTGGGGAGAAAATTAGTACCGACCTCATTTATTTGTTTTGAGGATTAAATCAGTTCACTCATGGGACAATCTAAAGCAAATTAATACCCAGTGAATTTTACTCTTTAATCATAGATACACTGATATTCTAGGCATAGGAAGAAGGGTCATCTCTGTGCTGAGATGTTCAGACCATCTTTCTGTGTCCCAACCTCTTCCCAATCTCTGAACACTGTGCAGTGTTCAGAGCCACCATTCCTGAACCTCTCCTCCATGTCAAAATCTTCTATAAAACCTTGAATTGCCAATTTCTCCTGCAAACTAAATCTGTAAGAGCCCTCCAAGAGCTGTGTACCTTGCCAAAATATGTTTTGAATTTTCTTTCTCACTAGTGATCTGTTTTCTTGATTTTTCTGGTTTTATATATATATTTTTTCAGTAAGGTCAGAGAGATCTTAGTAGGGATAGGAAAAAGGCATAATTATTGCTGGAAGGCTAAGCATTTACTATTGTTAGTTTGAAGTTTTTTACAAGTATGTGCTAAGTTGTATCACATTGTTTTAATTTGCACTTCTAAGATTCTAAGACTTCTAAGATTAGTAGAAAGTTGAATATTTCATATAATGCATATTAATATATGCATTTATATAAAGAGTATATGTTAGTATACTCTTGTTAGTATATGTTAGTATATTCTTGTTATTTGTTCAGATGCATTGTCTGACTACCTTTTAGGATTCTGACACTATCATAAACCTGAATATATGAACCTTCATATTATTTCAATTTTGTTCCCAACACCTTCTTCCTGAATATGTGATTCAAATTTGCAGGAAGAGATGAGAATGGCCAGCTAAAAAAATATCATCTGCTATGCCTACATGAATAATGCAAATGAGTACAATTTCTATTTTGTCCTTTATCTTTTTTCCGATCTTCCACCTGAACTACCAGGATTTCAGTGTTCATGGATCCTGCTAGATTTCCTCTTGTTCTTAGTGTTGTTTTATATATACTTCCACTCTATATATCCATTAAGAAAATAGAACTACTGCATTAATTCAGGATGGTTGTAATACTTCTTACACAAATTAATTTACAATAATGTGTTCATTATGGTAATGCATATATTTTTATTTGATCAAAGACATTAAAATTTTAAGCTGAATGAATGACTAATGCTGGGTATCCTAAACAGGATCTCATGGTGTTGGTGTAATATTTGTATGTGTAACTGGATGACAGTGTTATATCTCTTCTCTTCTGCTAAAACCACAGATCCTGGACTCAGATGATCTCACATACTCATTAATTGTTCCATACTGGGTGAAGTATATTTCTTCTCTGTGCTTTAGCTTCTTTATCTCTAAAATAGAGGTCACAATACTACCAACTGCATAGAGTATTTATTGATATTAAAATGAGCTAATGTTCATAAAGCCTTTAAAGAGGTCTTAGCAGAGAGTGAACACTATACAAGTAATACCTGTTATTAATATCATATTGCCTACTGATTTTTTAAAACATTAAAGCTATTGAATTCTGCCCTTTAAAATATTTTCTAACTGCAATTAGAATTCCAGGTCTCAATATTTGAACATGCAGATGCTAAATCACTTCCAGTGGAGTTTGTCTTCAGCTTTCTCTCTTCCAAGTGGTACTGAGCAGATGATTAGAGATATTTAAATGTTTATTAAGCATTGGAAACCAGTGAAAAGCATGAAAACATGCCAAGTATTTGGACTGCCAATGGTATTTGTTTTTCCTGTTAAAAGGGCTTTTTCAGTAAATATGAGATCTCAGTAACCATAAATCATCAGCAATGATTTATGGCAAATGAATTTTAGCCTAACCACCAAAGACAGAGTTTGTATTTCCAAGAAGACAGATAAAAGGAGTTATGAAATTATATTCTAAGCAACACCTATTCTCCTCTACAATAGTACAGCCATGGAATGAAGCAACATGTTCTTACTCATCCCCATAGACAGCGAGAACTGATTATTTTTACGTTCATTTGGCATTGAGGAAATAGTGTGTATAAGCCAGCAAGTTCTCTCCCCTGCAGTTTACTTTTCAGAACATAGTAATACAATAAGCATATATGTGAATTTTAAAATTAAGATAGGAAAAAATTTTAAAAATTAAAAAGATAAAGTAACATGATAATGACTGGACAATTTCTTTATACTGGAAGATCAGAAACTCTCCCCTAAAGATATCATTTAAACTGATGCCTGAAATATACTAGAGTCAGATTTTACATTTGAAAGCTTTGTTCTCCATGAAGTCAATTAGGGAATAATTTGGAGACTGTCTTTGTGAATCCCTGCATTTTTTCTTAGGGACAATAAATAAGTAGATTTAGTTAGTTAAAAATCATTTGCTTTCAACTGTATTCATTGTGAATCTGATCGGCATAAATAAGATAGTTTTTTTTTTTCCTTGAAGAGTAAATCCACACAAGACACCAACCATGGGAAGAAAAAAAAATAGACCCAGAGCACAATATTTTCCTGCCCCTTGTTTGGTCTTGGTTTTTTTTCACCTACCATTTTTTCATTCCTTATCCACAAACACACATGTTAAAAGAGTCCTGGAGTTCAGCAAGCTACATTCTAAAGAGGTTTTTATCTAAAGAGATTTTTAAGTCAAAGCAGGAGTGAGATAAAAGGATAGAATTGTATAGTAAAGGCTGCCAAACCTGACTGTGTATTCAAGTCACTTTGGACATTTTTATAAATTTTTGATGCCCATGCTGCACTTTAGCTTATTAAGTTAAATTTGGGGGTAGGTTCCAGGCTCCAGGTTTCAATGGTTTATTAGGTGATTCTAGTATGTAGCTAGCACTGACAGTCATTTTGTAGTCTAGAAGGTTCCATGGTAAAAGTTTTAGTTTATATATTCTTTTTTTAATTATGTTATGTTAATCACCATACATTACATCATTAGTTTTTGATGTAGTGTTCCATGATTCATTGTTTGTTCATAACACCCAGTGCTCCATGCAGAATGTGCCCTCCTCAATACCCATCACCAGGCTAACTCATCCTCCCACCCCCCTCCCCTCTAGAACCCTCAGTTTGTTTTTCAGAGTCCATCGTCTCTCATGGTTCGTCTCCCCCTCCGATTCCCCCCCTTCATTCTTCCCCTCCTGCTATCTTCTTTTTTTTTTTTAACATATAATTTATTATTTGTTTCAGAGGTACAGATCTGTGATTCAAAGATCTTGCACATTTCACAGCACTCACCATAGCACATACCCTCCCCAGTGTCTATCACCCAGGCACCCCATCCCTCCCACCCCACCCCCCACTCCAGCAACCCTCAGTTTGTTTCCTGAGATTAAAAATTCCTCATATCAGTGAGGTCATATGATACATGTCTTTCTCTGATTGACTTATTTCGCTCAGCATAGTACCCTCCAGTTCTATCCACGTCGTTGCAAATGGCAAGATTTCATTCTTTTTGAGGCCTGCATAATATTCCATTGTGTGTGTGTGTGTGTGTGTGTGTGCGTGTATGTATACACCACATCTTCTTTATCCATTCATCTGTCGATGGACATCTTGGCTCTTTCCAGTTTGGCTATTGTGGACATTGCTGCTGTAAACATTGGGGTGCACATACCCCTTCGGATCCCTACATTTGTATCTTTGGGGTAAATACCCAGTAGTGCAATTGCTGGATCGTATGATAGCTCTATTTTCAACTTTTTGAAGAACCTCCATACTGTTTCCCAGAGTGGCTGCACCAGCTTGCATTCCCACCAACAGTGTAGGAGGGTTCCCCTTTCTCCGCATCCCCGCCAACATCTGTCATTTCCAGACTTGTTAATTTTAGCCATTCTGACTGGTGTGAGGTGATATCCCACTGAGGTTTTGATTTGGATTTCCCTGATGCCGAGCGATGTTGAGCACTTTTTCATGTGTCTGTTGGCCATTTGGATGTCTTCTTTGGAAAAATGTCTGTTCATGTCTTCTGCCCATTTCTTAATTGGATCATTTGTTCTTTGGGTGTTGAGTTTAAGAAGGTCTTTATAGATTTTGGATACTAGCCCTTTATCTGATATGTCATTTGCAAATATCTTCTCCCATTCTGTCGGTTGTCTTTTGGTTTTGTTGACTGTTTCCTTTGCTGTGCAAAAGCTTTTTATCTTGATGAAGTCCCAATAGTTCATTTTTGCCCTGGCTTCCCTTGCCTTTGGCGATGTTTCTAGGAAGAAGTTGCTGCAGCTGAGGTCAAAGAGGTTGCTGCCTGTGTTCTCCTTTAGGATTTTGATGGACTCCTGTCTCACATTGAGGTCTTTCAACCATTTTGAGTCTATTTTTGTGTGTGGTATAAGGAAATGGTCCAGTTTCATTCTTCTGCATGGGGCTGTCCAGTTTTCCCAACACCATTTGTTGAAGAGACTGTCTTTGTTCCATTGGACATTCTTTCCGGCTTTGTCGAAGGTTAGTTGACCATAGAGTTGAGGGTCCATTTCTGGGCTCTCTATTCTGTTCCATTGATCGATGTGTCTGTTTTTGTGCCAGTACCATACTGTCTTGATGATTACAGCTCTGTAATAGAGCTTGAAGTCTGGAATTGTGATGCCACCAGCTTTGCTTTTCTTTTTCAACATTCCTCTGGCTATGCAGGGTCTTTTCTGGTTCCATACAAATTTTAGGATTATTTGTTCCATTTCTTTGAAAAAAGTGGGTGGTATTTTGATGGGGATTGCATTGAATGTGTAGATTGCTCTAGGTAGCATTGACATCTTCACAATATTTGTTCTTCTAATCCACGAGCATGGAATGTTTTTCCATCTCTTTGTGTCTTCCTCAATTTCTTTCATGAATATTTTATAGTTTTCTGAGTACAGATCCTTTGCCTCTTTGGTTAGATTTATTCCTAGGTATCTTATGGTTTTGGGTGCAATTATAAATGGGATCGACTCCTTAATTTCTCTTTCTTCTGTCTTGTTGTTGGTGTATAGGAATGCCACTGATTTCTGTGCATTGATTTTATATCCTGCCACTTGACTGAATTCCTGTATGAGTTCTAGCAGTTTTGGGGTGGAGTCTTTGGGGTTTTCCACATAAAGTATCATATCATCTGCAAACAGTGAGAGTTTGACTTCTTCTTTGCCGATTTGGATGCCTTTGATTTCTTTTTGTTGTCTGATTGCTATGGCTAGGACTTCCAATACTATGTTGAATAGCAGTGGTGATAATGGACATCCCTGCTGCGTTCCTGACCTTAGGGGGAAAGCTCTCAGTTGTTCCCCATTGAGAATGATATTCACTGTAGGTTTTTCATAGATGGCTTTTATGATATTGAGGTATGTACCCTCTATGCCTATACTCTGAAGAGTTTTGATCAAGAAAGGATGCTGTACTTTGTCAAATGCTTTTTCTGCATCTATTGAGAGGATCATATGATTCTTGTTCTTTCTTTTGTTAATGTATTGTATCACATTGATTGATTTGCGGAAGTTGAACCAACCTTGCAGCCCAGGGATAAATCCCACTTGGTCATGGTGAATAATCCTTTTAATGTACTGTTGGATCCTATTGGCTAGTATTTTGGTGAGAATCTTTGCATCCATGTTCATCAGGGATATTGGTCTGTAATTCTTCTTTTTGATGGGGTCTTTGTCTGGTTTGGGGATCAAGGTAATGCTGGCCTCATAAAATGAATTTGGAAGTTTTCCTTCCATTTCTATTTTTTGGAACAGTTTCAGAAG
>NC_058409.1:14167818-14219526 GCF_002201575.2 Neomonachus schauinslandi
TGGAATTCCCCTGGGAAGCCATCTGGCCCTCGGCTTTTTTTTTTTTTTGGGAGATTTTTGATGACTGCTTCAATTTCCTTAGTGTTTATAGGTCTGTTCAGGTTTTCTATTTCTTCCTGGTTCAGTTTTGGTAGTTGATACATCTCTAGGAATGCATCCATTTCTTCCAGGTTATCTAATTTGCTGGCATAGAGTTGCTCATAATATGTTCTTATAATTGTTTGTATTTCTTTGGTGTTGGTTGTGATCTCTCCTCTTTCATTCATGATTTTGTTGATTTGGGTCATTTCTCTTCTTTTTGATAAGTCTGGCCAGGGGTTTATCAATCTTGTTAATTCTTTCAAAGAACCAGCTCCTAGTTTCGTTGATCTGTTCTACTGTTCTTTTAGTTTCTATTTCATTGATTTCTGCCCTGATCTTTATTATTTCTCTTCTCCTGCTGGATTTAAGCTTTATTTGCTGTTCTTTCTCCAGCTCCTTTAGGTGTAGGGTTAGGTTGTGTATTTGAGACTTTCTTGTTTCTTGAGAAAGGCTTGTATTGCTATATACTTTCCTCTTAGGACTGCCTTTGCTGCATCCCAAAGATTTTGAATAGTTGTGTTTTCATTTTCATTGGTTTCCATGAATTTTTTTAATTCTTCTTTAATTTCCTGGTTGACCCATTCATTCTTCAGTAGGATGCTCTTTAACCTCCATGTATTTGAGTTCTTTCCTACTTTCCTCTTGTGATTGAGTTCTAGTTTCAAAGCATTGTGGTCTGAAAATAGGCAGGGAATGATCCCCATCTTTTGGTACCGGTTGAGACCTGATTTATGACCTAGGATGTGATCTATTCTGGAGAATGTTCCATGGGCACTAGGGAAGAATGTGTATTCCGTTGCGTTGGGGTGGAATGTTCTGAATATGTCTGCAAAGTCCATTTGGTCCAGTGTGTCATTTAAAGTCTTTATTTCCTTGTTGATCTTTTGCTTAGACGATCTGTCCATTTCAGTGAGGGGGGTGTTAAAGTCCCCCACTGTTATTGTATTGTTGTCTATGTGTTTCTTTGCTTTTGTTATTAATTGCCTTATGTAATTGGCTGCTCCCAGGCTAGGGGCATAGATATTTACAGCTGTTAGATCTTCTTGTTGGATAGACCCTTTAAGTAGGATATAGTGTCCTTCCTCATCTCTTATTACAGTCTTTGGTTTAAAATCTAATTTGTCTGATATTAGGATTGCCACCCCAGCTTTCTTTTGGTGTCCATTACCATGGTAAAGGGTTTTCCATCCCTTCACTTTCAATCTGGGGGTGTCTTTGGTTCTAAAATGAGTCTCTTGCAGACAGCATATCGATGGGTCTTGTTTTTTTTATCCAATCTGATAGCCTGTGTCTTTTGATTGGGGCATTTAGCCCATTTACATTCAGGGTAACTATTGAAAGATACGAATTTAGTGCCATTGTATTGCCTGTAAGGTGACTGTTACTGTATATTGTCTGTGTTCCTTTCTGGTCTATGTTACTTTTAGGGTCTCTCTTTGCTTAGAGGACCCCTTTCAATATTTCTTGTAGGGCTGGTTTTGTGTTTGCAAATTCCTTTAGTTTTTGTTTGTCCTGGAAGCTTTTTATCTCTCCTTCAATTTTCAATGACAGACTAGCTAGATATAGTATTCTTGGCTGCATATTTTTCTCATTTAGTGCTCTGAATATATCCTGCCAGTGCTTTCTGGCCTGCCAGGTCTCTGTGGATAGGTCTGTTGCCAATCTAATGTTTCTACCCTTGTAGGTTACATATCTCTTCTCCCGAGCTGCTTTCACGATTTTCTCTTTGTCTATGAGACTCGTAAGTTTTACTATTAGATGTTGGGCTGTTGACCTATTTTTATTGATTTTGAGAGGGGTTCTCTGTGCTTCCTGGATTTTGATGCCTGTTTCCTTCCCCAAATTAGGGAAGTTCTCTGCCTAATTTGCTCCAGTATACCTTCTGCCCCTCTCTCTCTTTCTTCTTCTTCTGGGATCCCAATTATTCTAATGTTGTTTTGTCTTATGGTATCACTTATCTCTCGAATTCTGCCCTCATGATCCAGTAGTTGTTTATCTCTCTTTTTCTCAGCTTCTTTAGTTTCCATCATTTGGTCTTCTATATCACTATATCACTAATTCTCTCTTCTGCCTCATTTCTACTAGCAGTTAGAGCCTCCATTTTGATTGCATATGCATTTAGGCATATTTTGTGCATCTAAACTATACCTTGATACAGCTGTTAAAAAAAGAAGATTAATGTTTTTCTTTCATTTCCAGAGATCTTTATTACATTAATATAATTTTAAATAATATTTTTTGGGATGTAAAGGATGACTCTGTTGTAAAAGATAAATATTTTAGATAACAGAGATTTTTCTTATATTTCTATTTGAAACTAGCTTTTATAATAACATTTTTTATTTGTGTTTTGCTCATTTAAAAAAAATCTAAAAGTAGAACAATAAAAATTGGAAAACAGGGATAACATTATCAATAAGCAAATTTAAAATTCCATGATCATTATAAAGTGTTACTATCAATATGATGAAGAAGAAATAAGAATAAGGCAGCTACTTTTTCAATTATAATAACATGACCATAGTCACAGATTAAAATACTGTTTTTTTTCATATATGTTAATTTTCCAATTTTGAGGTTGTAGGATGGGTATTCTAAATTTATATTTACATTATGGGATATGGATTCATGGGTTCAGTATACTACTAATCATTCAAACACCAAAGAATAAAACCAGCTCTGGAAGACAGGTTTGTATATTTTCCCTAGTGCATGGTACCATACACCCAGACACAATAACCAATTAAAGGAAGGAAATCATACATACTTGAGCAAAAACTTCGTATACTATTTATTTTTAAAACGAGCAGTGCAAGAAAATGTCTTTAATCCACTAATAGACTTCCACAAATGCTTACTCTATGCTTTTCTGATGTAGTAAAAATATTCCCTTGAAGAAAAGGGGAAATAAAAGGGTGCCTTCTAGGAGCACCTTTGTTCGGGATTATTCTGAAGAGAATAACCAGGGCAGTCAGATAGGGAAAAGAAACAAAAGGTATAAAGCAGGAGATAAATGAAGCAATCACACTGTTCCTATTTGTATGCAGAACCATCTCTTCCAACTCTTTCTAACCTGTTTTCTGGCGTTCTTTTTGCTTTTCTTGTTATGAGGTTGAGCTTATTTCAAATTTATTTTTCCTCATTCTCCTTTCCCCTTATATTGGTTTGGAAATCATGCATTCTGTGTTTATCAATTTAGTCATTATCTTTGAATTTGAACATGCATTTTAACTTAATATTTAAAGTTAGACATTTAACCACTTCTAAATTTGGTCAATATTTTTACCCTCTTCCCCCAGTAATTAAGGATTTATGAACGCTTTAACTCTGATTGCCCACTTGTCTTCTTTTACTCAAAACATATTTGAGTTATGTCTAGTAATGTTTATGTCTTATATTTTATTTCTAGTTTGCATTTTTGATATTTTATACAATCAGGGTTTTCTTGGGTATAGTTTCCTGGCTCACATTTCTTTCTTTTATCTTACAACTTCTTTGTCAGATGATTTTTCTTCTTCCTGAAGTACAAATTTGGAAATTGTTTTAGCTAAGATCTGCTGGTAGTAAACTTGCCCAGCTTTAGTTTATCTAAAAATAGAGTTGCTTAACAGTCATTTCTGAAATACAGCTTCTCTAGGATTATACTTCTGTACTGAAAGCTGTGTTCAAGATGAACGTCCTGTGCATTCTGGCTTTCTATATTATTTTAGAAAATCCACTATTAGCCTCATTGTCATTTTGTGGGCTATTTGTCTTGTCTGAGAGTATTTAATGATTTCTCTTTACAGTCAGTATTGGTAGTTTTGCTTCAAATTGTCTCGGCTTTTATTTCTTTTTATTATCTCATTAGAAACTTATCAGACTTATCAAATCTAAGGCTGGGTTTCCTTCAGTAATTCTAAACTGGTTTCAGGCATTATTATTCCAAATATTGCCTCTTTTACATCCCTTTTATTTTCTCTTCTGAAAATCCGAATGGACATGTATTAGAATGTCTCACTCTCTCCCTCAGATCTATTACCTTTTCTTACTAGGTTTGATCTCTCTTTGTGCCTTTATCTGGATGATTTCTTCAGATTTGTCAAGCAATTCATGAGTATTCTAAGTTGCTTATCCTCTCCTACTGTCTAGTTCATTGGATTTCTAATTTAATTATTACTGTTAAAAAGAAAACTGCAGGAGCACCTGGGTGCCTCATTCGGTTAAGTATCAGACTCTTGATTTCAGCCCAGGTCATGATTTCAGGGTGGTGAGATCCATTCTCACTCTTGCTCTCCCTCTGCCCCTCCCCGCCTTGTGCATGTGCATTCCCTCTCTCTCTCTAAAATAAATCTTAAAAAATAAACAAACAAACAAACAAAAATACTGCAAGCCCAAAATGGCATCACTTATGTTAAGGCCCCAAGTCAGTAAAGAAAGACTTAATACCTAACCTCACTATAGTTTCAGCAAAAGTTTCAACCCCTCAGAAATGTAACCTTTAACCAGTCAGCATGGGAATTTCCTAACACTAGGAAATTTATTGACGGACCATTTCTGTTCCCCTTTGGAGAGCGACCTTGCCTAAAACAATGGAGGTTTTGCAAATAATTTTTTTCCCACACCCTCTCTCCCTTTAAAAAATTTTCCTTCTCTGTAGCCCCTTGGAGCTCCCCTCTACTTGCTAGGTGGATGCTGCGAATCGGTTAATAAAGCCATTTAGATCTTTAAAATGTATTCGGTTGGGCTTTTGTTACTTAAATTTCATGTTACTTAATGTTACTTAAAGGTTTAATGGTACTTACTGTTTAACGTTTGCTTAAATAATTTTTTAATGTCACTTAAATAATTTTTTACAAGTTGTGGAATCTTTCTCAGATTGGATTGCTTATTTTTGTTGCTTGTTCATTCATGAAGAATTCTGAGCCTCCTTTTATTTCCTTTGAGCATATTTAAAAGCCTTTAAAAATAGTTTATATCTGATCATTTCAATATATGCAGTTTGTTAGGTAAAAATCTGATACTTGTTTTGGTAATATTTTGTCAGTGAGCTGTGTTTCTTCATGTGCCCATTAATTTTTGACAGTTTCTGAGCTTGTGATCAGAACTTACTTGTTCTGGAACTTTATCTGTGGGAATTATTTCAGGATTTAGGGTTCATTTCTCCAAATATGATTTGCATCTCTGCCAACTACTAAGGGACGCTACCAACATAGACCAAGTGAAATTGTTCCATCCTTTCTGTTTATGCTTTTGTTATTCTGTTTTGGCTTGTTTGTTTTTCACCCATCTGGAATTAATTCTAGTCCCTATCAGGAGTGACAATAAATCTGTGGTTATGTTCTCTCAGCCAAGGTGTGTGTATATTCATTTGTTTTTCCCTTGGTTGTGCTCTAGTAGATCTAGGCCTGAGACAAGTAAGTTCATTAACTGTGAAGCTGGTCTTCGTTTGGCTCAGTGAGATAGTCACCACTGTAGACCTGGGAGTTCCTTGGTCTGACAGACTTTCTTGTGTGGACTGCAATTTGTGTCCTGACTCCTGAAGGTTTTAATCCTATTAAGTCCAAATCTTAAGTTCCTTGAAGTGAATGCCAGCCCCACCACTTTCTTAGAATTCCTATTTTCTCATGGTTTCTATTCAATATTTCTCTTAGCTGCCCAAAGCTCCATCATGCATTGTAAGAAAAATAGTTTTGATATTTTATTCAAGCTTGTAGTTATTTTATTTTGAAGATATTTCTCAAAAGTGTGAGGAAGGTTAAAAAGTATTACTTCCAGAGGCTTACTTATATTCAGGACTGTTTTATAAATTATACAACATAGAGGAAATCAATTGCTTAGAATTTTCTTGTATTTAGATTTTAGCACTTGAACCAAAGACCAAGGAGATCGTCATCATTTTTTGATGTGTGTTTGTATACACACACAGACACATATATACACACACATATACACACCCCAAGTGAATAATAAATTCTATTTTTGGAACTTTTTTTTTTCTTGAGAGAGAGTGCGCATGCGTGCATGAGCACGAGTGGGGGGGAGGGGCAGAGGGAGAAGAAGCAGACTCTTTGCTGAGTGGGGAGCCCAATGCCTGCTGGATCCCAGGACCCTGAGATCAGGGCTTGAGCCAAAGTCAGACACATAACTGACTGAACCACCTGGGTACCCTCTATTTTTGGAACTTTTTCTGAGAAAATAAAATTGAGTGTAAAAATGTACTTGTGTATGTATTTATTTTCAGCATTGTTAATAATACTTAAACTGAAAGCATTTCAAATGTTCAACAAAGAAATTCACCATGATGCATCTGTGAGCCTACTACAGTTCTGCTTAATAATTATAATCTAGAAATACTTCTTTGTTGATGAAAAATAAAGTAGATGTAAAATAAGACCCGATTTTATTAAGAGTGCATATCTTTGCAGAGAAAAACAATAATATTATACCAAAAGAGTTCATGATTGTTCATGTTCTTTAAGAAGTTGTTGGCACATTTGTTTTCTTCCCTCTGATTATTCATATTTTATACATTTTTTTTTTTGCTTTTTTGTGTTTTGGGTTTTTTTAAAGGTTTTATTTATTTGACAGAGAGATAGGAGAGCACAAGTAGGCAGAGCAGCAGGAAGAGGGAGAGGGAGAAGTGGGCTCTCTGCTAAGCAGGGAGCCCGACTCGGGGCATGATCCCAGGACGTTGGGATCATGACCTGAGCCGAAGGCAGATGCTTAAATGACTGAGCCACCCAAGCGCCCCAGTATTTTATACATTTTGTGAAACAAACTTGCATAACTCATGCTAAATAAATATAAGACTTAAAAAACCCGCACATAGGGGCGCCTGGGTGGCTCAGTCAGTTAAGCGGCTGCCTTTGGCTCAGGTCATGGGTTCCTGGGATTGAGCCCCACTTCCAGCTCCCTGCTCAGCGGGGAGCCTGCTTATCCCTCTCCCTCTGCCTGCCACTCTGCCTACTTGTGCTCTCTATCTATTTGTCGAATAAATAAATAAAATCTTAAAACACACACACACACATAGTGAGGTAGTATGGGCAGATCAGAATTAAGGCCCAGCAGAAGAGTAAGGAGTAACATTGATTAGACACCTGCCATTTGCAGTCAGGATACAATGCCATAAACACTGCATTCTCTCCAGCTCTTTTAGGATAGAATTTTCTTAACAGTTTTATATATGACAGCATGAATTTCAAGGAGATTTAAAACATGCAAGACTATATAACCTGTAAGAGGCAGGGCACATAAACTCTCACCAATGTAAATCTACCTTTATTATATTAAATACAGAATTTTGTTTTTATACCAGTGGTTTTTACCTTATAAATAAGTGGTGTCTTATAATTGGATAGTGTTTAAGGTATTAAGTTTTGCCATTATTCTCTGTGACCAGTGAGTTAAAATCAAGTTTTTAAAAAAAATGTTGCAGATTTAAGCTGAGTTTGTCGGTAGATTAACTGACTTTGGCCAAAGACGAGGCCAGGAGGTGATAATATGAATATGTGAAATGAATTGCTTACAGACATATGCCTTTTGTAAAAATAACGTATGTTTCTTATTTATTCAAGGACAAAAGGGAGTCTTTAATAACCAAGAATAAAAGCCTGAGCGAGCTTCTGAGGGTTTTCGTTGAGAGCACTGAGATGGTGTCTGGAGTTAGGTCAGGGAATTGGCTTCTACAGAGTGATTTCACTGCTTTGAAATGAGTCCCCTGACTGGAGAGCATTTGAAAATATAATTTACAACACATGGGGCATATTTTGTTAACTATGAGGAATCTCCAAAACAAGAGTTAAGATTTATTATTTTTTTTATGACTTAGGAGCATTTTTATTTCATGACTTAGGAGCATCGGTATTGAGACTTTCTATTCAGCAAAAAAGGCAAAGTTTCAATACACAGTGCATATTGGCTACTACAGTGTTATTGATGAGAAATGTAGTAACCAAACTGCACTGTGATCCAGTGTAGATAACATGATAACCATATCATTATATTAACAAATATATATGTACACACACACACACACACTTAAAATTATTCTAATTCTACCTTTCCAATGAAAGTGCAAGCTTGCAGAGGCCTTCATACTTTTCCAAAGATACTTTTCAAGTGTCCAGGGTCTTTTACTGACAAAGTAAATTGGGCGGTCCTGTCACTGAAAACCAGCCCTCCGAAGCCTTTGAAATACAGGGACTAGAGGGGCTCCTAGTGGCTCAGTCATTAAGCGTCTGCCTTCGGCTCAGGTCATGATCCCAGGGTCCTGGGATCGAGCCCCACATCGGGCTCCATGATCGGCTGGGAGCCTGCTTCTCCCTCTCCCTCTGCCTCCCCACCTGCTTGTGATCTCTCTCTTGCTCTCTCTCTGTGTCAAATAAAATCTTAAAAAAAAGAAAAAACATATAGAGCAGCAGTGATTTCAGTTCTGTGGATTTTCTACCAGAAATCATGGCAGTCAGAAGGAAGTAGAACAACTTAAAAAGCACTTAGAGGAAGGAACTGTCAACCCAGCATTATATGTCAAGCAAAAATTGCCTTCAAAATTGAAGGTGAAATAGTTTCTCATATGAAGGAAAACTAAGAAAATTCATTGACAGATTTCTAAAAGAATTGCAAAAGGAAGTTCTTCAGATAGAAATTATAAGGAGGGAACTGGAACATCAGGAATGAAGAAAGTACAACAGAAATGGTAAATATATATGTGTAGATACAGTACACTGTTCTTCTGAGTTATTTAAAATATCTCCAAAGGGGGCACCTGGTGGCTCAGTTGTTAAGCATCTGCCTTTGGCTCAGGTCATGGTCCCAGGGTCCTGGGGTCGAGCCCCGCATAGGGCTCCCTGCTTGGCAGGAAGCCTGCTTCTCCCTCTCCCACTCCCCCGCTTGTGTTCTTGCTTTCGCTATCTCTCTCTGTCAAATAAATAAATAAAACCTTAAAAGAAGAAATACAGGGACTAGAGAGTGTTTTTGGCATTAGGTAAATAACAGGTGCTGATGTCTGACAAATTAAGGGGCAGCCTCTCAGCCATTTACTTCTGCTATTTCTGAGAGTGGCAGGGAGTTACAACTCGGCTTATATGGCATCCAACCCCTCTTCCTGGACCAAGAGGGCTTGGCGCTGATGCTCAATGGCCAGGCAAGTGAGCCTTGTTTCCTCCTGCTCACTGAGGATCCTTATCCATTCTCCCTCCTCACCTGGTGTGGTGTCCGTCCTTCCTATTGGCTCCCCAGGGGAGCCTGAACAGAAGGACAGGCTCCTCAAATGCTCAGAATTGTTTTCTGGGCCATGTGATGAACAGTAATATCATCTCACCTGGGAATCATTCAGGGAGAGGCACGGCCCAATATAGCAAAGCCATGAGGATTTTCTTCATCTGTTTCATAGTAAAGTCCGTTCCTAAAAATTGATGGCGACCCAATGTAGTCTTTTTTACAGAAGAAATTGTTTCCTGTCTCACAATTTCAGGTAAAAGAAAATCAAAAAAGATTTATAGCTAATTTAATTTGATTTTTAGTTAAAATAGCATTATAAATCAATCTAGATAATGTAGACAGTGTTCTTTAAATCAGAATATCTTTTTTTTTTTTTTTAAATTTTATTTATTTATTTGAGAGAGAGTATCTATTAGGCTAATTTTATATTACAAAATTGTTTTGAGCTTTATAGGTGCTATAGTACAATAAACTCATAAATTCAGATCAATTGAATGAATAGATAATCTAATTTATATTAGTATTTTGAAAATTATGCAAAGAAGACATGCTAACTGGAAGAATACTAACACAGGGGCACCTGGGTGGCTCAGTCGGTTAAGCGTCTGACTCTTGATTTCAGATCAGGTCATGATCTCAGGGTCCTGGGAATCAGCCCTGCATCAGGCTCTGCACTCAGCGGGTAGTCTGCTTGAGGATTCTCTCCTCCCTCTGCCCCTCTGCCCACGTGTGCACACTCTCTCTCTCTCAAATAAAGAAATAAATCTTTAAAAGAATACTAACACAGACCCAATTTAGTATCATTTATACATTTCAAAACTCAGTAAATTAGACTATAGCATGCCATATATTTACTTGAATACTGGTATAAAATTGCTTTAAAGCCTTTGAAGGGATTTTATTCTATTATAAAGATGAACAGGTGTTACATCACTCACAGAAAATTCATTAGGAATTCTATAGCCTGATGTCACTCTGTTGCTCCATTGTTCTTTGGGTTTTCCTAAAATAGGGGTCAGAAGTCATTGCCTCAGTCTACCACATGGCGTGCTTGTTCCCATATTCACATGGTAACCGTGTTTCATCTCCCCATAGTGCTTTAAGACCTAGAACCAAGGCCCCATACTATATGCTACCTTGACATCTAGTGACACCAACAAGGCTTGAAATGGTCTGACTACATGTTTACCTCTCCATTATGCTCCCACAGATAAAGCCCATCATCAAACAGTCTTATTAAAGAGATCAGACACAATTTCTGCTAATTTCCAAGTAGTGGGGTTCAGTGTTCCACCAACCCAAAGAATGATTCAAACAGACCATATCTTTCCACCTCAAAGGCTGCCTCCATGTTCCCTGCTTATTTCTTTCTTCCCAAGTGTTACCCCCAGGTGGCCTTGCATGATAGTCTCTGTCCTTCTCCCCAGGCTGTGAGTATATGTGATTAATAACCTATGTGGATCTCCTCTGTTCTGTGTTGCTTGTGTGAGCTGCTTCATCCCATAACCCTAGTGTGAATATCCCTTATTAACAGTACGAGTAGGTGGTGACTAATGCACTCTTTGTCCACGCATCCTGTATGCTCAGTTATCGTTCTTCCTTTTAAAAGAAATCTTCTTCACACAATGTAAGACACAATCATCTGTCTTCTCAGATACCAAATTAAGTTCCGTGCCCCAATTTTGAGCCCTTGTAATGTACTATCTTGTCTCATTATAGGACCAATATGACATTGTGTCTCCTTATTGCGTTGATCTTGTAATATCTTGGAGAGTAGTCATTGGGTCTGTTACTTCTTTGTTCTGCACAGTTCTTTAAATTGAATATTTAGTCAGCTGTTATAGAACCAAATCGATTTGATGATAATAAAGCCAGATGGTTTATTTATTACCTTGGACCTTGCCTTCACTTCTACTCTTTTTTTTTTTTTCTTATGTTAATCCCCATACATTACATCATTAGTTTTAGATGTAGTGTTCCATGATTCATTGTTTGTGCATAACACCCAGTGCTCCATGCAGAACGTGCCCTCCTCAATACCCACCACCAGGCTAACCCATCCTCCCACCCCCCTCCCCTCTAGAACCCTCAGTTTGTTTTTCAGAGTCCATCGTCTCTCATGGTTCGTCTATCCCTCCGATTTCCCCCCCTTCATTCTTCCCCTATTGCTACCTTCTTCTTCTTCTTCTTTTTTTTTTTTCTTAACATATATTGCATTATTTGTTTCAGAGGTACAGATCTAAGATTCAACAGTCTTGCACAATTCACAGCGCTTACCAGAGCACATACCCTCCCCAGTGTCTATCAACCAGTCACCCCATCCCTCCCACCCCACCCCCCACTCCAGCAACACTCAGTTTGTTTCCTGCGATTAAGAATTCCTCATATCAGTGAGGTCATATGATACATGTCTTTCTCTGTTTGACTTATTTCGCTCAACATAATACCCTCCAGTTCCATCCACGTTGTTGCAAATGGCAAGATCTCATTCCTTTTGATGGCTGCATAATATTCCATTGTATATATATACCACCTCTTCTTTATCCATTCATCTGTCGATGGACATCTTGGCTCTTTCCACAGTTTGGCTATTGTGGACATTGCTGCTGTAAACATCAGGGTGCACGTACCCTTTCGGATCCCTACTTTTGTATTTTTGGGGTAATACCCAGTAGTGCAATTGCTGGATCGTAGGGTAGCTCTATTTTCAACTTTTTGAGGAACCTTCATACTGTTTTCCAGAGTGGCTGCACCAGCTTGCATTCCCACTAACAGTGTAGGAGGGTTCCCCTTTCTCTGCATCCCTGCCAACATCTGTCGTTTCCAGACTTGTTAATTTTAGCCATTCTGACTGGTGTGAGGTGGTATCTCATTGAGGTTTTGATTTGGATTTCCCTGATGCTGAGCAATATTGAGCACTTTTTCATGTGTCGGCCATTTGGATGTCTTCTTTGGAAAAATGTCTGTTCATGTCTTCTGCCCATTTCTTGATTGGATTCTTTGTTCTTTGGGTGTTGAGTTTGATGAGTTCTTTATAGATTTTGGATACTAGCCCTTTATCTGATATGTCATTTGCAAATATCTTCTCCCATTCTGTCGGTTGTCTTTTGGTTTTGTGGACTGTTTCCTTTGCTTTGCAAAAGCTTTTTCTCTTGATGAAGTCCCAATGGTTCATTTTTGCCCTGGCTTCCCTTGCCTTTGGCGATGTTTCTAGGAAGAAGTTGCTTCGGCTGAGGTCAAAGAGGTTGCTGCCTGTGTTCTCCTTTAGGATTTTGATGGACTCCTGTCTCACATTGAGGTCTTTCAACCATTTGGAGTCTATTTTTGTGTGTGGTGTAAGGAAATGGTCCAGTTTCATTCTTCTGCATGTGGCTATCCAATTTTCCCAACACCATTTGTTGAAGAGACTGTCTTTGTTCCATTGGACATTCTTTCCGGCTTTATCAAAGGTTAGTTGACCATAGAGTTGAGGGTCCATTTCTGGGCTCTCTATTCTGTTCCATTGATCTATGTGCCTGTTTTTGTGCCAGTACCATACTGTCTTGATGATGACAGCTTTGTAATAGAGCTGGAAGTCTGGAATTGTGATGCCGCCAGCTTTGCTTTTCTTTTTCAACATTCCTCTGGCTATGCAGGGTCTTTTCTGGTTCCATACAAATTTTAGGATTATTTGTTCCATTTCTTTGAAAAAAGTGGGTGGTATTTTGATGGGGATTGCATTGAATGTGTAGATTGCTCTAGGTAGCATTGACATCTTCACAATATTTGTTCTTCCAATCCATGAGCATGGAACGTTTTTCCATTTCTTTGTGTTTTCCTCAATTTCTTTCATGAGTATTTTATAGTTTTCTGAGTACAGATTGTTTGCCTCTTTGGTTAGATTTATTCCTAGGTATCTTATGGTTTTGGGTGCAGTTGTAAATGGGATCGACTCCTTAATTTCTCTCTTCTGTCTTCTTGGTGTATAGGAATGCCACTGACTTCTGTGCATTGATTTTATATCCTGCCACTTGACTGAATTGCTGTATGAGTTCTAGCAGTTTTGGGGTGGAGTCTTTGGGGTTTTCCACATAAAGTATCATATCATCTGCAAAGAGTGAGAGTTTGACTTCTTCTTTGCCGATTTGGATGCCTTTGATTTCTTTTTGTTGTCTGATTGCTGTGGCTAGGACTTCCAAAACTATGTTGAATAGCAGTGGTGATAGTGGACATCCCTGCCGCGTTCCTGACCTTAGGGGGAAAGCTCTCAGTTGTTCCCCATTGAGAATGATATTCGCTGTAGGTTTTTCATAGATGGCTTTTATGATTTTGAGGTCTGTACCCTCTATGCCTATATTCTGAAGAGTTTTGATCAAGAAAGGATGCTGTACTTTGTCAAATGCTTTTTCTGCATCTATTGAGAGGATCATATGATTCTTGTTCTTTCTTTTGTTAATGGATTGTATCACATTGATTGATTTGCGGATGTTGAACCAACCTTGCAGCCCAGGGATAAATCCCACTTGGTCGTGGTGAATAATCCTTTTAATGTACTGTTGGATCCTATTGGCTAGTATTTTGGTGAGAATCTTTGCATCCATGTTCATCAGGGATATTGGTCTGTAATTCTCCTTTTTGATGGGATCTTTGTCTGGTTTGGGGATCAAGGTAATGCTGGCCTCATAAAATGAGTTTGGAAGTTTTCCTTCCATTTCTATTTTTTGGAACAGTTTCAGAAGACTAGGTATTAATTCTTCTTGAAATGTTTGGTAGAATTCCCCTGGGAAGCCATCTGGCCCTGGGCTTTTGTTTTTTGGGAGATTTTTGATGACTGCTTCAATTTCCTTAGTGCCTATAGGTCTGTTCAGGTTTTCTATTTCTTCCTGGTTCAGTTTTGGTAGTTGATACATCTCTAGGAATGCATCCATTTCTTCCAGGTTATCTAATTTGCTGGCATAGAGTTGCTCATAATATGTTCTTATAATTGTTTGTATTTCTTTGGTGTTGGTTGTGATCTCTCCTCTTTCATTCATGATTTTGTTGATTTGGGTCATTTCTCTTTTCTTTTTGATAAGTCTGGCCAGGGGTTTATCAATCTTGTTAATTCTTTCAAAGAACAAGCTCCTAGTTTCATTGATCTGTTCTACTGTTCTTTTAGTTTCTATTTCATTGATTTCTGCTCTGATCTTTATTATTTCTCTTCTCCTGCTGGGTTTAGGCTTTATTTGCTGTTCTTTCTCCAGCTCCTTGAGGTGTAGGGTTAGGTTGTGTATTTGAGACCTTTCTTGTTTCTTGAGAAAGGCTTATATTGCTATATACTTTCCTCTTAGGACTACCTTTGCTGCATCCCAAAGATTTTGAATAGTTGTGTTTTCATTTTCATTGGTTTCCATGTATTTTTAAATTCTTCTTTAATTTCCTGGTTGACCCATTCATTCTTCAGTAGCATGCCCCTTAGCCTCCATGTATCTGAGTTCTTTCCAACTTTCCTCTTGTGATTGAGTTCTAGTTTCAAAGCATTGTGGTCTGAAAATAGGCAGGGAATGTTCCCAATCTTTTGGTACCGGTTGAGACCTGATTTATGACCTAGGATGTGATCTATTCTGGAGAATGTTCCATGGGCACTAGAGAAGAATGTGTATTCCGTTGCTTTGGGATGGAATGTTCTGAATATGTCTGTGAAGTCCATTTGGTCCAGTGTGTCATTTAAAGTCTTTATTTCCTTGTTGATCTTTTGCTTAGACAATCTGTCCATTTCAGTGAGGGGGGTGTTAAAGTCCCCCACTATTATTGTATTGTTGTCTATGTGTTTCTTTGCTTTTGTTATTAATTGCCTTATGTAATTGGCTGCTCCCAGGTTAGGGGCATAGATATTTATAGCTGTTAGATCTTCTTGTTGGATAGACCCTTTAAGTAGGATATAATGTCCTTCCTCATCTCTTATTACAGTGTTTGGTTTAAAATCTAATTTGTCTGATATTAGGATTGCCACCCCAGCTTTCTTTTGGTGTCCATTAGCATTGTAAATAATTTTCCACCCCCTCACTTTCAATCTGGGGGTGCCTTTGGGGCTAAAATGAGTCTGTTGCAGACAGCATATTGATGGGTCTTGTTTTTTAATCCAGTCTGATAGCCTGGGTCTTTTGATTGGGGCATTTAGCCCATTTACATTCAGGGTAACTATTGAAATATGTGAATTTGGTGCCATTGTATTGCCTGTAAGGTGACTGTTACTGTATATTGTCTGTGTTCCTTTCTGGTCTATGTTGCTTTTAGGGTCTCTCTTTGCTTAGAGGACCCCTTTCAATATTTCTTGTAGGGCTGGTTTCGTGTTTGCAAATTCCTTTAGTTTTTGTTTGTCCTGGAAGCTTTTTATCTCTCCTTCTATTTTCAATGACAGCCTAGCTGGATAGAGTATTCTTGGCTGAATATTTTTCTTGTTTAGTGCTCTGAATATATCCTGCCAGTCCTTTCTGGTCTGCCAGATCTCTGTGGATAGGTCTGTTGCCAATCTAATGTTTCTACCATTGTAGGTTACATATCTCTTCTCCCGAGCTGCTTTCACGATTTTCTCTTTGTCTATGAGACTTGTAAGTTTTACTATTAGATGTCAGGGTGTTGACCTATTTTTATTGATTTTGAGAGGGGTTCTCTGTGCTTCCTGGATTTTCATGCCTGTTTCCTTCCCCAAATTAGGGACGTTCTCTGCTATAATTTGCTCCATTATACCTTCGCCCCCCTCTCTCTTTCTTCTTCTTCTGGGATCCCAATTATTCTAATGTTGTTTCGTTTTATGGTATCACTTATCTCTCGAATTCTGCCCTCGTGATCCAGTAGTTGTTTATCTCTCTTTTTCTCAGCTTCTTTGTTTTCCATCATTTGGGCTTCTATATCACTGATTCTCTCTTCTGCCTCATTTATCCTAGCAGTTAGTGCCCCCATATTTGATTGCACCTCATTAATAGCCTTTTTGATTTCTACTTGGTTAGATTTTAGTTCTTTTACTTCTCCAGAAAGGGTTTCTCTAATAACTTCCATATTTTTTTCAAGCCCAGCTAGTACCTTTAAAGTGATGATTCTGAACTCTAGATCTGACATCGTACTAATGTCCATATTGAGTAGGTCCCTGGCAGTCGGTACTACCTCTTGTTCTTTTTGTTGAGGTGATTTTTTCCGTCTTGTCATTTTGTGCAGAGGAGAATAGATTAATGAGAGAACAAAATGCTAGCAGAGTAACAGTGTCCCCAGAAAATATACTGTATACAAATCAGAAAAGACCTGAAGCAGTGGGAAAAGAAAGGGAAGGAGAGAAAAAAGAAAAAGAAAAAAAAGAAAAAGATAAAGATAAAAACAAACTAAAACAAACAAAACAAAACAACAATAACAAAGAAAAACCCAGAATGTGATCAAATATGATCAAGCTGGTATATAGATCAGTGCCACACACTAGATTTGGGGTGTATTTTGGTCTTTTAGAAGAAAATGCCTAAAATTTTAAAGAAAGAAAAACTTATATATGTACAAAAGTAAGGATTGATATGATGAAGGGATGCAATATGACTGTAAAGATGGAAATTATAAAAAATTCTATAAAAGGAATTGATAAGAAGTTGTTTGAAAAAAGAAAGAAGAGGATTTAAAAAAAAAAGAAAAAAAGGGAGAGAATGTGATCAGGCAGGGGAGTAGAAAAAACCATATACTAGAGATTTGGGGTATATTTTGATCTGTTAGAAGAAACTATCTCAAAATTTTAAAGAGAGAACAACTTACATATATTTGCCAAAAATACGGGTAACTACTATGAAGGGATAGAATATGACTCTAAAAAAGAAAAATAAAAATGTTTTTTAAAAAAGGGATTGATAAGATGTTGGTTGAAAAAGGGAAAAAGGAAAATTAAAAAAAAGAAAAAAAAAGAAACAAAGACAGTTTAAAAAAAAAGTAACTTTGAACAACTAAAGATCATGGTAAAAAAGCCATGAATTGTATGTGCAGTAGTCCCCTAGAGCTGGAGTTCTGCCGTTCTCATTGATCGGTAAACTTGGTCTTGGCTGGCTGTTCTCGCTGATCTTCTGGGGAGGGGCCTGTTGCCGTGGTTTCCAAATGTCTCTGCCGGAGGCGGAATTGCCCCGCCCTTGCCCCCTCCCGGCTAAGTAATGTGCTTGGGTTTGCTCTCCGGGGCTTTTGTTCCCTGCGAGCTTTCCGTACAGCTTTGGAGGCGGAGAGTGAAAATGGCAGCCTCCGAATCTCCGCCCCGGAGGAGCCGAGAACTCGGGGCCCCACTGCTCAGTGCGCCCCAGGGGAAAGCCGTCAGTCACTCCCGTCTCCCCAGTCTCCAGCCGCACTCCGTGCTCACCCGGCCTGTGACCGCGCGTTTCTATCTCTGGCACCGGACCCCGGGTGGAGTCTCCAAACCCAGCAGATCCCTGCGGCGCACTCCCGTGCGGCTCCTCCCGGGGGAGGAAGGTGAGTCTCCCCGGATCTGCCGCTTGTTGGGTCCCTGCTGGAGGAGCAGGGGCCCGACTGTGCCGCGGATCACGGTTTATGGCCACCCCGAGCTGAGAGCCCGCGCCTGGGCTCCGCCTCTGCAGCCGGCTTCCCTGCTCCGATACCTGGGAGCTCTGCCGCACTCAGGCACCCCCGGTCTTTCTGTGACCCGAGGGTCCTGAGACCACACTGTCCCGGAGGGTTCCACCCCCCCGCTTAGCCACTGGAGCGATATCCCTCAGCGGAGCCAACTTCTAAAAGTTCCGATTTTGTGCTCCGCGGCTCTATCACTTGCCAGAAGCGGCCGCCGGAGGCCCCTCCCCCGCCGTCTATCCTCCCGAATATCGCCTCGGATTCACTTCTCCGCACGTCCTACCTTCCAGAAAGTGGTCGCTTTTCTGATGAGAGAGTTGTTGCTCTTCTTTTCTTCGATCTCCTGTTGAGTTTGTAGGTGTTCAGAATGGTTTGATCCCTATCCAGCTGAATTCCTGAGAGGAGACGAAATCCAGGTCTCCTACTCCTCCGCCATCTTGCTCCACCCCCTTGCCTTCATTTCTAATCTGGGCCATCTTTTTTTATAAATCTTGCTTCTGCATCGTGAGTCAGAATAAGTATTCTGCATGCTACCAGAAAAGAAGTTCTTAATATGCCTGAAAGTGTATGTCCATTGATAATACATCAATTCCTTTTTTTTTTATTATTAGGGACCGAATAGTTTAGTATTATAAATCCATATTTGAGTCATTATTTTTTTAGCTCTTTCTCTAGACTCTTTTTCTCTTGCTGGCTCCAGGTTTCATTTCTTAATTATGTGCAAATTCCAAGCTGAGTCCTTGAATTACAGCTATTTTCCTACATTCTTTCCCTAGGTGAATGCATCTTACATTAATCTCAGCACTTTCTTTATAGTGAGGAGCCCCAAACTTTTACCTGAAATGGTACTTTTGTATCCACATTGTGTATAGATGTATGCAGGGATATAACACAGTTAAAATCCTCCTTCCAGGGGCACTTGGGTGGCTAGTCCATTAAACATCCAACTCTGGATTTCAGCTCAGGTCATGATCTTAGGGTCTTGGGATCCAGCCCTCCTTCAGACTCTGTGCTGGATGTGGAGCTTGCCTAAGATTCTTTCTCTCCCTCTGCTCCCCCCCCCCCAAAAAAGAAAGTCTTCCTTCCGGAATTTAGCTCTTATTTTCTTTCATATACCTGTCTCTCATTTTCCATATTTTCAACTAGAACATAACCAATCTGTTAGTTACTTAGCCTAAAACCTTGAAATGATCTCCAATTCTTGTTTTCCCTTTTGTTTTTATATAATTACATGAAGAGTGAAGCTTATTGAAGCAAAAACAAAACCAACTGGAAAACAAGATTTCTTTGGGGAGGAGATGGCTCTTTTCTGTTTCACACATAGTAGTTATTGGAAAGTAGAATGTAATTGACCCTCGGACAACCTGGGGTATGGGGCACAGACCCTCACAGTCAAAAATCCACATGTACCTTTTGACTACTCAAAAAGTTAATTACTAATAACCTACCATTGCCCAGAAGCCTTATTGATATACCGATAACATAGTCAACTAACACATATATTGTATGCTGCATGTATTCTATACTGAATTCTTACAAAGTTAGAGAAATGTTATTAAGAAAATCATAAGAAAGATACATGTACAGTGCTGTACTGTATTTATTGAAAAAATTCTGTGTATTAATGGACCAGTGGAGTTCAAACATGTATTGTTCAAGGGGCAACTGTATATATTTTATGTATTTGCATACAGTGTTTTCATTCACCCACATGTGGATGTCTGGGAACAAGGAAAAAGGAAAAATTAACATTTCTGTGTTACTTTCATTTTTCCTCTCCAGTAAGCTTCCTTGACTTGACAGGATTTACAGGGCAATTTTAGTCAAATGTGAAAACTATTTAATTTTTATAACTCCCATCTCCCTAAAATTAATAAGGCTTTTTCAAAGAAGAGTAGCAATTATTATATTTAAATGAGGTTTATTAATAAAACAGATAATAATAATAATAATAAGCATGGGTTTGGTTTATTTTCTTAGATTTATTTTGAAATGCCTGGAAAACAAGTTCTTCATAGAATCATTTCTGTTACCCATTTTTGTCTTTTTTTATTGGCAACCAGGGAACTAGTTTTCAACTAGAAAGCACAGATAGAATATGGACAAATTTGAAATGGGACAACATTGTATCTGTGAAAGGCAATTTAAAGCATGAAATTATTTCACTAGCTTGTCTTCTCAGAAGCAGGCACAAAAGTCCATACACAAATATGCCAATGGTACAGACTTTACTTTATGAGTCTCTTGCAAATCTCATAAGGAACTCACACATATATCTCAAAAGCAAGTTGATGATTTTAACATAATTTTATTGGAATGTATCTATAGTGATGTTTCTGTGTATCAAGTATGAATAGTGTTCTCTGTTTTAATACTGAAAAGTGTCTGCAACATAGAAAGTATGTATTAAACTTTGTTTTTCTCAGGGATCAAACATACACTTGTGAATGCTCAAAGTTAATTTAAAAAATAATTTAATAAATTTTAAAGAAACATGTAAGGTAGATTTTTCTACAAATAGGGAATCCTTAAGGACACCTATTTCCTATGATTACTTGTAGATAATTAATAATTAGAATAAGGTATTATTTGTTGTTCAGCATTAGCCTTATTAACAACTTTATAATTGAATCATGGACTTTAATATGTCTTCAAGGAAAACAGGAAAGATTATTTAGAGAAAATTTCTGAAGAAAATTTTAGGAATATTGAGAATAACAAAGATAATAAAAAAATTGCTGAGTCAAAGAACAGGACCTTCCTTCCTTCCGTCCTTCCTTCCTTCCTCCCTCCCTCCCTCCCTCCCTCCCTGTATGGATTACTGATAAAATTGAAAACAAAATGAAGACTGAACTTGAGAACTTCCTGAACACACAAAACCATTTAAGCCACGTCAGTGAAATTAAATCTATCCTATTCCATGAATATAAGCAAAACTTAGGTTATTTCTTGTAAAAGTGTCTGACAATCATAAAAGAAACTTAAGTGGTCTTCCTGAAAAATGGTGTGAGATAATCCCTTTTAACCAATCCCCTGCCATAAGGAAACCCCACTATAATAACTGATCATTCTGAAGGGTAAACAACTTCCTCATTTTCACTTTTTTAAAAAGATTTATTTATTTGAGAGAGAGAGAAAGAGAGAGAGAGCATGTACATGCACCTGCACACATGGGGAGAGGCAGAGAGAGATTGAAAACCCTGAAGCAGACTCGCCGTTGAGTGGAAGCCTGTCCTGGGGCTCAGTCCCTGAACCCTGAGATTATGACCTGAGCCGAAATCAAGAGCTGGCTGCTTGACTCACTGAGCCATCCAGGCGCCCCCTCATCTTTGCTTTATAAGCTATCTTGTCACTTCATGCCCCTGAGTTTGATAATAATTCTTTGAATGTGAAGTCTCCCAGTCCGCAAAGTATTCTTTCATGCACGGTAAGCTCTTATTAAACATTGTTTTCTGAACTACAGGTTTCAGGGGTAGGTCTCTTTTGGATCTGAGCTCTTCTCTCTTTGTATTTTGAGCTCCCTGACATTATGGTGCAAACCTATATTTTCTTTATTGAAGAGTATTGCTAAATTACCTTATTCTGTTCAAAAGGGAGGGAAATACATGATTTCCTGTGTTTTGGAACTGCTGTTAAGAAACAGCCCCCCTCAAAGTGATAGCGTCTTAGGGAACCTAAAGAGGAAGATGGTCTAAAACTACCCCTGCATTTCCCTCAAAAACTCCTGCTTCCTACATGCATGCCTACCTATGGACCAGGATTCATGCCTTTTCAGAAAATGGATGAACTTTTGGACAATTTGGAATTGTAATGGCTACTTTGAGGAATCTTTACCTTAAGACAAGACAATCCGTCTTGAGAAACCCTTGAAAAGAGAGAATCTCAAACCTCTTTGAGACAATGGGATACATTCTTTGATTGGATTGTAAAGCTTCTAAGACAAATGACTCCAAAAATAGCTTCTCTAAAAGAATCCTTACAGTGTGCAGATGAATTTAAGTTAGTCCATCTGCCAGAGACACAATTTGGATTCAGCTCTTGTTGAGTTTTGTATTCTTATACCTGAGACATGATTAAAATTTTAAAACAAAAGCTCTATGATCTCTGTGTCCGTATATTATTTATGTGTTATATTTTTAAGAGTTCTATTTAGTTGGCCTGAAGAAAAATGATCACTTACATAAATGAAATACTCCTAAAACTCTCAGAAGTATAAAAAAAACTAATCAAGATGTTTTTCAAGTTCATGTGATCTGAGATAATTTTTGATAAAAACTAATTTCATTGTTAGTTTATTAAAAACAGGTATGCTCTCATTCTCTCTCTCTCAAATAAATAAATAAAATCTTAAAAAAAAAATAAAAAAAGGGCGCCTGGGTGGCTCAGTTGGTTAAGCGACTGTCTTCAGCTCAGGTCATGATCCTGGAGTCCCGGGATCGAGTCCCACATCGGGCTCCCTGCTCGGCGGGGAGTCTGCTTCTCCCTCTGCCCTCTTCCCTCTCTGTCTCTCATTCTCTCTCTCTCAAATAAATAAATAAAATCTTTAAAAAAAAATAAAATAAAAAATTGGTTAAAAACAGGTATGTTTTCAGAATTGTCAGTATTAAATATAATGAAAACATACAACTATCTTTTACCTCTGTGCAGGTCCATCTATCTCTGTCCATATATCTGTTTATCTATTTATTCATTCTGAGCTTTAATTTTAAAACCATCACCATAAATTGTGTATAATACAATGATTAAGTGTATGAGCTAAGTGTATATAGGAGCGAGTAGTGGTAGGAAGGACAGGTGGTTGGGGAGTCACTGTATTTTTCTATACTCTCAAACTTTTACAATAGGAACACATTATCTTTATAATAATAAGCATTTAAACAACTTAAAACAATCAAGTCATCACTTAACTGAAGAATTGTTAAAAAATAAAAGAAAGCAAATGATGAAAATAACAAAAATAAAATCCAAATAATGCATCATAAAAGCAGTGAAAATGAAAAGTTAATGCAAGAACTTTTTGTTGGAGAACACCTATAAATGGACAAGAAATATATATAAAATAGAGTTAAATATGATGCTCTTGTAACAGAAAAAAAATAAATGAAAAATACTGTTGTGTAGTAGCAAACACACTGTACTCATCTTGTAAATTTGTTTTGTGTTTATTTAGAAGGATCACGGAATGCTCTTTTTTATTGACAATATTCCTGAGATACGGAGCCCACATAAATGTTTTAAGATAAATAATGAAAAGTCAGTAGTGCAGAAATTCACTCAAGTTGAAATTTTGGAACTACATAATTAGCACCTGATAATGGTTTTAATTTTGAGGCACAGGAAAATCGTATGCATTTTAGTTCATGATGACTCAAATAATCCTGAAAATTGACACCATATAAATCTAAATAAATTCTGAATCACATGTAAGTACAATGGCAGGAGAAGAAAAATTTCCGAACAGTTTCTCTCCTTTTGATCCATTTATAGTGAATGCCATTATTCAGTCCACACACACTTATATCAGTTCTTGTGTTATGGGATGCTCCACTGAGGAAACTCTACTCCATCGGTGAGTCTGAAGCTGACCAATATCTTTATGTAACCCAGATGGTCAGATCTCAGACAAATAGCCTGGCTCGAACACTGAGGACATATGCAATCTGGGCTTCACTCAGCTGTTGGCACAGATACAACTGGAATATCATTTCCCAGGGTGCCAATTGACCAGCACAGGTTGAGCAAAGTAAAGGATAATAGAAATAATTTGTAGTAGCTACATGACTTTGTTTGAATTACTTATTTGGCTGACTTTTATTGATTTTGTTTTGTTTTCATGATGGACTGTAAAGTACTGTTAAACCCAATTAACTTAGATTGTCAATTCTTTTTATTTTTTTTGTATTTATTTATTTATTTATTTATTTATTTATTTATTTATTTACCACTGAGACAAGATCCCTAGGTCTCTAAGTGATTTCTTTATTCTTGGTGTACCTCTTAAGGTCTTGAGGAGCTTATTCTGTCAGTAATCTGAGATAGAAGAAAGCTTCTTTTTTTTTTTTTTTAAAGATTTATTTATTTATTTGTCACAGAGAGAGATAATGAGAGCAGGAACACAAGCAGGGGGAGTGGGAGAGGGAGAAGCAGGCCTCCCTCTGAGCAGGGAGCCTGATGCAGGGCTTGATCCCAGGACCCTGAGATCATGACCTGAGCTGAAGGCAGATGCTTAATGACTGAGCCACCCAGGCGCCCTGAAGAAAGATTCTTTTTTTTTTTTTTTTTTTAAAGATTTTATTTATTTATCTGAGACAGAGAGAATGAGAGAGACAGAGAGCACATGAGAGGGGTAGGGCCAGAGGGAGAAGCAGGCTCCCTGCCGAGCAGGGAGCCCGATGCGGGACTCGATCCAGGGACTCTAGGATCATGACCTGAGCCGAAGGCAGTCGCTTAACCAACTGAGCCACCCAGGCGCCCCCTGAAGAAAGATTCTAATAAGAGCCTGAGCAAGATTTATCCTGAGATTAGAGTATTAATAGAGCCAGTTTAGAGTCCTGATATGAGTGTAACCATGTTTGCTCTGGATCACTCTGGGCAAGCTGCCTGAACAAGGTATGGAAGAAGTAGGGCTGCTCAGAGTCATGGCAGGACTCCCAGATGAAGCATCTGAAGCTATTTCTAGGACAGGTGTCACAGACTTTAGTTATCAAAGTCTTGCATGGGGTAAGTATAATTAAGGGTTATCCAAGCGAGTCTATCAACAAGATAAACGCTTTGCTATTCTGTAGACCATCGGTGTTGTCATCATCTGGGAACTTACTGCAAATGCGGGATCCCGGGTCCAAGCCCAGAGCTACTCCATCAGAATCTGAAATATTAAAACTTGCCCAGGGGATGTGCAGTGTATCAAAATATGAGAAGTGTAGTCCTATATATCTAATATGCAGCAAGTATTTGGCCCACACCGCCAAAGACTTTTTGGAGCTTTCACTGTTCATTCGTCAACAAATAATTAAATCTCTAAGACCAGTTCAGTCTTCAGAGATAGCATCTGTTAACAGCAACACAGGCTCATTTTAGAGCCTATTTTTCCAAAACGTATAGATAGGATCTTCAGGTGAATCATTTGCTTTCCTTCTCCCATTTCAACTGGTGGCGATACTAGGTTTTGGGATACATACACTTTGATTTGGGGCAACGTTATTTTTTCTTCCTGTTGTTCAGAAAATGGAGTGCTTTACTGGCTTATTGCTTCATTTGGAAAATAATTTGCAGTTGGATGTGTCTATCTAGTTTCCTCATCACTATTACCAGAGTGCTTTTTAAAGAAAGTCTGATTCAGCAGGGGTCAAGAGGTTCTAACACGTTTCTTTGTCAGGACCCAGCCAGTGGGTCAGATTGTACAAAGGACATTATTTTGTGGGTTCTTCCGGGAAAGTGACCTTGACCTATAAATGACAAGACTGAAGGCAAGGCATACAACATGACAATATACAGTTCTGTTATGTTAAGTACATGTACTTGCAAGTTGGCCAAGGTCTTGAGGCAAGGCAAACAATTTCTTCAGTTGTTCATGATCTTTTTCTAAGTTGCTCTGTTTTGTGTGGTCCCCACACTTTTTGAGGGCAAAAGTTCTTTTTCAGGAGATTTTAAATTAATTTTTAATTAATCACTTTCTTCTTTAATATCTCATTGTTTTTCTCATCTTCTAAACTTTGAGAGGATAGTATAAGAATTTGTGATATAGGGCACCTGGGTGGCTCAGTTGGTTAAGCATCTGACTCTTAGTTTTGGCTCAGGTCATGATCTCAGGGTCCTGGGATTACGTCCCGCATTGGGCCCCCTGCTCAGCGGAGAGCCTGCTTCTTCCTCTCCCTCTGCCCCTCCCCCTGCTTGTGCTGTCTTGCTCTTTCAAATAAATAAAATCTTTTAAAAAAGAAGAATTTGTGATATAATGTTTTTCTCATTTTATTTACTGCCTGAAGCATGATTAAGCTTCTGTTTATTGGAAATAGAAGTGGGGCATTTAAATAAGAATGAAATCAATTTTTTATTTGGATTTTTGTTTTTGGTAACTGATTTAATAAAGTCTTCTATAAGAGTAACCTTTAATAAATTCATACGATATACATAGTTTTGAAGTACAATATTCATATCGATCTACCTTGGGATATTATATGAAATACATTTGTCAATTTAGAGAAGGCACCAAAGGGTAGGACTTGTCATTAATAATGGCCTAAGTTGTGTGCTAGAAAATCAGCTTTCAGGGAAAAAGGAAGGAAGGAAGGAAGAAAGGAAGGGAGGTAGGGAGGAAGGGGTGGATGGAGAGTGGGAGGGGCAGAGGGAGGAAGGAAGGAAGGGCTCTAATTTGTAGTTTGTAGCATTTTGTGATGTATATGGTGTAAGTATTTCACCATACTGATTTCAAACTACCAATGGTTTAACAACCATCTTGCAAAATTCCTGAAAATTGAACAGTGGCATCTTGTAAGCCAATAGAAACCTGTTCTCACACACAATTGGCTTTTTAAGAACTCCTCACCTACATTCGGAGCCTAGCAGAGAACTATACAGGAGAAGAGTCCAGAGAAATTTGCGCACGTTTTTGTACCATGAGGTTGTTTTTAATTCTCATTTATCAATACCTCTTTGTTATTTTAAATCTTTTTAAATGGGCTTCTAGCAAACTTGTGCCAAGATAACATGTTTGTTAGACAAACATGTTGGACATGTTTGCTACAAACATGTTTGGACAAAAAGCAAATGTGCAATCTGATCTAGATGCAAACACTATTTCTGTCTTCTGGGGCTGTTCACTATCTAACAATCTTGAACGTAAAGGTCAGACAGATGCTACCAGTGCCCTTGATTGCAGGATGTGCAGAAATTTGAGAGACACACGAAGAATCATTTCCCAATTCATAAATGGCAGCATTTGAGGTATTCCCTAGAACTCCCATTTAACTTTTTATTTTTTTAAAGATTTTATTTATTTATTTGACAGAGAGAGAGAAATAGAGCAGGAACACAAGCAGGGGGAGTGGGAGAGGGAGAAGCAGGCTTCCTGCCGAGCAGGGAGCCCAATGTGGGACTCGATCCCAGGACCCTGGGATCATGACCTGAGCTGAAGGCAGACACTTAACGACTGAGCCACCCAGGCACCCTCATTTAACTTTTTTAATGTTCATGGGTAAAAGTGCTATTTACCACTTAAGACAAGCAGCTTTAGAGTTGAATTCCAATTTTAACGGCATTTAAATAATTACAGTAATTATCTCAGCAATGTTTTACCCCAAAATTTGAAAGCAGATTAAAGATGTCAGTGAATGTAACAACATTCAGAAAAAGAATTTTTAGGCTTTGGAAAATCACCCACCATATAGAAGATTTTAACACATCCTTATTTTTATAATAATTTGGATTAGTGTTGGCAAACAAAGGCCCATAGGACAAATGTGGTCCAATGTGGACCATTGGTTTTTGTAAACAAAATTTTATTGAAATATAACCACATGCATTTGTTATATATTATCTATAACTACTTTTGCACTAGAATGGCACAGTTAAGTAGTCGTGACAGAGAATGAATGGCCCATAGAGCCTAAAACCTTTACTCTGTAGCTGTTTACAGAAAACTTTGATGACTCCTGATTTAGAAGCCACAGAACCAAATAATAATAATAGACATTAGAATATTTCAGTTAATTTACTTTATGGTAAGTTGTGATTTCCATCCTATACCCGTTGTATAAATGGGTCATTGGTCGTCCATTCAAAGCTTTCAAGGAATTTGGGGATATCTTTCCTCTACAGAGATTTCAGTTTTTACATAACACATGTCTAGAAAAGTATAACTGTTTTCAGTACAGTTATCCACAATGTTTTATGGACTAAACATGTTGTATCCTCCCAACACAAAGGCATTTTCTCTAAGTTACTTGGCCTATTCATTGTAGTAAGGTGCGTATGAGAGGGATATGGTCTTACCAATGTTGAAACACACTGGGTGGTTTCTAGTAATTCATTTAAAAAATCCTGGAAATGTTTTAGGAGGCAGTATTGGGGAATGAGATTATACCATCATTTTCAAGAATTTAATCTAAACTCTTAGCCTGGGCTAGTAGAGAATGCCAGTGTACATATCCATTTAGCACCTGCATTTCAAAAAGGAGTTGTTTTGTGGTTTCTTGTGGTCCCCATTGCCCGTTTCCCAGTCAATTTTAGAAGGCACCCTTGAACTTCACATTTAGGAGACTGGGAAATTTTGGCCTTATCTTTTCTCTGGGCATATCTGGAAGAGCCTATAGAGCTCTTCATTTCAGGCTTTTTTTTTTTTTTTCCCCCCAGCTAAGGTCATGCTCTTCAAATCCTCTTCACACCAAACACCCACTTGGGCCAGCTTCTCTGAATTCATTCTTTTTGTTTTTTTTCCATAGTGTCTAAATTGGAAACCATATGGTAGATGCTATTAGAGAAACCTTAAGTATCTATGACCCTACCCTAGCTCTCTCCTCAAAAGGTTCACAGTCTTTTTGATGATTTTAGGGGATGCAAGATAACTAAAAATAGAGTTTAACAAGTGATACATGATCAATGAGAAATACTGGTCAGGGAACTGATGTGGGCAGAAGGATCAATTTATAGCAGCTTCATAGACAAGATGAGAACCGAGTACTAAAAGCCAGTTGCTTTGACTTCAACATTCCTTGACTAGAACTAGTAATAATAATGGAATTTAGTATTGCCCCCTTTCCTCTTTAGAATTCTTGAGTTGGATAATCTGCTATGTGTTTATTTATTATTGTGTTCTGCTTTGTTCATGTCCTATGTTGTCTAGCTTTGTCATGAGTATTCCCACATAATACCCTTGAGGATAAAAACCTTATTTGTGAAACTTTTTTTCACATGACACTGCAAACAAATATCCATGTGGTAAAGTCATGTGTGAAAACAGTGAAATGGCATAGAAAGGTCTATATTTGGCATCATTAGTTTGGAAGAAGTTATTACTCCTATTGCATTATTAGCATAAGCTAAACTACGGTGATACATAGACACAAACTGTTTGTAGGCTCAAACACAATAAAATTTCTCATTTGCAAAGACAGTCCAGCACAAATATTACTGGGCGACTATTAGCTGCTCTCCACCTATCTTTCAAGATGGCTCCTCACGTCTTGTGGATTCCTCATCTCCAATGGGATGATCCTTTTCTGCATCTAATAAGAAGAATGGGGAAAGACTAAGGAGGGCTCAGACCCGCTTCTTCTAAGTCTTGCCCAGAAATGGTACTTATCACTTCTGCTCACATTCCATTGGCCAGGACTCTGCCACACAACCAAATTTATGTACGCACAAGGCATACTGCAGATGTTGCCCGGGAAGAAGAGAAAGCGAACTTGTGGTAAATAGGCAGGAGTTTCTCCCTCAGCCAATATTAAGGCAGCTCATTTTTCAAGTCTAAATCTCTGCAATTATGATAACGTTCTCTCTGACAAATACCTGCACTCTCTGAACTTCTGAAACAGACTAAGCTTGAGTTGACAGCCACCTAATAGCTTTCAAAGCCTCAGCTGAAAGGAATACTATTTCTGGAGGATTCTGTGCAAACATTCCATTCTTCTAGGGTGGTGCTTCTTAATCAGGGCTGATTTTGCCTTTCCCGCAGGGGACATGTGGCAATGTTTAGGTGCATTTTAGGTTGTCACAGTGGAGGAATGGGGTTACAGACATCTAGTGGGTGGAGGCCAGAGATGCTGATAAATATCCTCGAATGCACAGGGCAGCTCCTCACAACAAATAAATAGCAGGCTCAAAATATTAACAGCCAGGAAGTTGAAAAACTGTCGTTGGATTTTATTAAGGTGTATTGATAATATTGGTTACAGTGTATTATATTGATTACTCAGTGGTTTATATTCTGATGTGATATCTTTAGACTATATTAATGGATGTTACAAAAAACTGTGCAGTTCATCCCCGTATTATAAGGGTTATTATATTATTATTATTATTTATTACACAGTGTTAATTCTTTGAAGAGTTGTAGCAAACATCTCTCTCTTATGAATGTCAAAAGTAAAACCAGGGACATTGATTTCTTCTTACTTTATAGATACTTCTATGATAAATCATATTCCACCATTTTCCTTGGCTATAGACAGTTTAGAGTCAAATATGTGACCAACCTTTTAATAGGAAAAGGAGTTATAGCATATAAGTGCATAAGTTTAATCACTTGCTCTTTTTCCAACCCCCCTCAATCTCCCTCTCATTCTCTTTATCTGCGTATACTTACTACATACCTGGATTTACATTACCTTCTACATGTTTTGGTCACTTTAAATCAATTTTCTTACTTGTTTTTTAAAAAAGATTTATTTATTTATCTTAGAGAAAGAGAGAGAGTGCAGGGTGGGTGGGGGGAGGAGCAGAGGGAGAGGGAGAGAGAGAATCCGAAGCAGACTCTGCACTAAGTGTGGAGCCTAAGATGGGACTCAATCTCATGACCTCTGACATCATGACCTGAGCCAAAACCGAGAGTTGGATTCTTAACCGAATGCACCCTCCAGGTGCCCCAATTTTCTTACTCATTTTAAGTGTATTTTATCAGGCCATATTTTTCATATATTTTTGAGAATAATTCCTAAACTGTGTTTAAAAAATATTTGAATTAACTAAAAACTAAAAATAAAGGAGCCCCACTCTCACAGCATTTGCATTTCTCAGTAAATAATAGATAATGTAAGTTGACTTGTCTAATATCCCATCGTATAGAGTAGAATCAGGAGATGAGAAAAACTGGATACAATCAACATATGATTTGGATTTGGACAGAGTCAAAGTGGTGAAGTGGGATCTAGAAAAACATCTGGTTGGTTGGGGATACATTTCCTAATCATGTAGAATTTAGTAACATATACCCCCAAGTGACTCCATAAACAGTGCCCCCTGCCCCAAATCAATTATTTCACTGCTTTTATTGAGTAAAATATCCAAGTTTCAATCAAGGTCAATATTTACTTTGTCATCTGAGATTCATAAGCTACTCTTTAGAGTGCACCAAATTAAGTTAAATGTCTTTATTTTAACATATACTCTTACATCGTCTTAATTACCAAATACTTTTCAACCTTCTCTGGGGTAGTTGATGCTTTAGTCTCCTCTCCAAAATTCCATGGACTTATATAACCTGATGAATTATTGAATGTGTGTATGGTTCTACAAATACAAATATTTTAAGCTCTTCATGATTTGCTGTTTAATTTAAATCCAAGGACTATTTCCAAAATGTTCTAGGTTTTATTTAAAAAACACAAGCTGTCTTTTGAGGTATTTATATACATTTTAAACTAAAATTCACAAATTGGCAGGCTGTTTTCTTTGGCCTGCAGAGCACTTTAATTTTTTAAATTATTTGGTATCTTTTAAAAATTGACTTATTTCTGGCAGGATAATCAGATATGTGAGGGCTTGTATTTCCAGATGGCATCAATCATCCTAAAATTAATCATGCCTGCCCTCTTTCCATTTAACCATAGGCAAACCCTGCCAAGTTCACTTACTTCATTGCCTTGCTGGCCCCTGAAGATATCTCTTCTTGTGAGTCACTCCCCACCCCCATGATCACAAATTTAAAAATGGCAGATAAATTTTAAATACTGAATACTGGATCATAATTTCTTCAGGCGTTTTTGTGAATGCTGGGGAGTGCTGGTAGCCATGCCATGGAGAGCTGTGATTCTATTTCAGCTTTTTTTTTTTCTGCAGTATACATCATTTTTAGCCTGGGCACAGTGAGCTTAGTTCCCTAACATGTCTCAAAAATATCTTTCTGACTATAAATGATACACTCTCCTTCTCTCTCCAGGGTTCTCTCTGAGAATTAAGATCTACTAAATGAGAGTGAAGCTCCAGAGTTGATAGGTGGCTTCTGATCATGAATCTTTTCACCTTTTTGGTATTAATTTCCTAAAGCATCCTGGAAAATCTCTCTAGACCCTGGAAAATCTCTCTAGAAGAATGCATGGCTGTTGCAGAAGATGAGGGTAAAGGGTTTAGATTGATGAGAACTTTGTGGTCAAATCCTTTGGCAGATGGTAAATAAGATCACTCGATTTTATTTATGTCCTATCTACATATTCAAGGAAAACGTCACTTTAAGAGAATATATAACATGGAACATTGCAAGACCTAATAATCTAAAAAATAATCTAAAAAAACTGATGGCTGTCTAAGTTGAAGTCCAGAGCAATGCTTAAATATCATGCCATAATGACCCATATGCTTTGATGAGTGAGCCACAAATTAGGCTCCCACATTCTCACAGGCAGTCAAACAAGGGGAAACCTGTTTCGGGATATGATCCAGAATGTCTTGAAGATATAAAAAAGTGATCACTCAAAAAATTCTTAGGTGGTGTTCTAAAAATGGAGGGAGTTTATCCTAGTGGTCTCCATAAACAAAATGTGTTGATATCAATGAAAGGATATGAGATGAACGACCCAGAGGATGGGGCCTTGTGTAGTAAGCACCCAGACAGGAGTGATGGCCACCAGCTGTAGAAGGGTGTGCACTCCCCCAGGCCTCCAGAAGGGCACCCACACCTAGAGGCCACCCATGTTCCAATGGAGAGTGGGCAGCAGGCAATGCCTCCCCACTCATCCCAGCCAGTGCCACTCCTCTAGGGTAGAGTTATCAGTCCGCCTGCCCCACCCACTCTCCCTGTCCCCAGGCCAGACGGCAGAGCATAGAGTTTCCCCACATTCTGCCTCCCCTTCCCTAGGACACTCCCAGGCTTGGAGTTTTTCTGTAGGTTTGTAGAGGGAAGCCACAGCGAAGGGACCCTGACAATAAAGAGATTGGATCCGACCCCCCTCCGACCCCCACCAAAAAAAAAAAAAAAAAAAAAAAGCCACGTAGTATATTTAATTACTAATCCAATAGGACCATTTCTTATTCTGACCTTTAGCAGGAAGTAGTGATATAACCTCAAAGTGAAATTACTGTAAGTCCTGCTTTAGAATGTCAGTCTTGCCCTGGGCTGATCTGAGGAAGTCTGAGGTGAACCACTTCAAGCCATCCACTTTAAATGTGGTTTCTCTCAATTGAGCCCAGTGAACAATGGAGGAGAACAGCTCTTCTGATGAATGAACCCCAACACCCCTCCATAGTCTATTGACTGAGGTTGAGATCAATGATCCCTTGTGAAAGCTGGAGGCCAATGAAGACTCATGCTAAATTAAGACCATGTCAACTCTATACAGAAGTGGAAAGAATAGGGTTGTATTCCCTTTAAAAAATTGTTTAGAATTTGCCTAAATCCACAGATGAATTTATGATAAAAGTTATAAAATTCTATGTCATAGAGCATGGCCAGCATTGTAATCGGGAGAAAAATACTAAGGTAGTTATAGATGTACATCTGCTTCTCTTAAGCTCCCATAGGATGCCTGTCAAAACTGCTAATCCTTGTTGCACCCAGCAGATAAATTGTATGCAAGGTACACACCATGATATAATACCACCAACAAAATTAATATTGAAATTAATATTTAATACTCAGAAGCATCCATTAGAAAGAATTAGATTTGATGTTCTTTATAAAATAATAACCTGGTGTCAGTCTCAGCCATTTCTCATTGAAGGAAAGGATACCATATCATCTCCTAATAAATCAGTGTTTATGTTCTTTTCTTCTGATAACAGGGCCAGAAGCTACCCAGATTATCTCAATTGGTCTATTAAATTATGGAGAGAATGAAATGAAAAGTATAGAGAAACATCAATGAGATCGACCAGTATTGAAGGCTGTTCAAAATCCTTTTTAAAAGCTCTTCTAATGTGAAAATAAAGTTCATCCTCACTTTCTCTAAGAGGATGAATGAAAGTATTATACTATTAGCGCTGATTAGACATCCAGGTTTTAGTATCTTAACTTTTTTGTTATTTTGAAAGGCATACAAATCTTACTTGAACTGATTTTTTACTTAAAGTGCTGTTTAGCTTGTTGGCTCACTTCACGGTTCATCGTCCTAGTGATCATGAATGCTTGATGACTCAGTCCTGCAAATCTTTATGAAGCTTCCAGATTCAAGGAACTGTATCAGGTGCTGAGTAAGATTGAGTCAGTTAATTCTCTTAAATGGCCCTTCCTTCTCTGCAAACAGGAAGTCCCGACAACATGATGGCTCCGAGCATAAGCCCTGTAGTCAGACTGCCCAGTTTCACATCTGACCTCTTCCACTGAGCTGTTCGACTTTAGCAAATCAGTTTGTCTCTTTGGTTTCAAAGTCCTTATTGAACAATGAGGAGAGTACTACTCTTGTCATAAGACTGACGTGAGGATGAAATGAGGTAATCCTTGCAAAGCCCTTAGTCAGTGTTCCATTGTTGATTATTAATTATTACTCTGATTGTTACTAATGACATTCTGCAGACAGCCTTCCATACTCTGGTGAGTAGCGTTCATCACACATAATGATTATGCCATGTAGAATTTCAAAAGTAGGGGGCGCCTGGGTGGCTCAGTCATTAAGCGTCTGCCTTCGGCTCAGGTCATGATCCCGGGGTCCTGGGATCGAGCCCTGCATCGGGCTCACTGCTCCGCGGGAAGCCTGCTTCTCCCTCTCCCACTCCCCCTGCTTGTGTTCCTTCTCTCTTTGTGTCTCTCTCTGTCAAATAAATAAATAAAATCTTTAAAAAAAAAAAAAGAAAAAAGAATTTCAGAAGTAGATAATAAACAACCAAGCATTCAACTGAGTGGGGATATCTTGGTTCTCCTGAGGAAGAACAGCAGACTGTCCCATAAAACCTCTACTATGATATCACTTTGGTGAATGTGCCATTATTCTGGTTCTGGCTCAAAACCTACATATATCTGAGAGCACAGCATTTCCCCTGAGGTCCAGTCACATTAACCTCAAGAATTATGAATGAAGGAAAGCAAATGACACTTCAGAATATACAATGGGAAATATAACTCTCAAACAGGCTGGAATACCAGTCTTTGCCTGACCAGTATATCAGATCCTAGGGAGTCAGGTGGAATTAAGTTCCATATTTCAAAATACGTGAGTTTTAGGGCTACAAATTTAAACAGCTCCTAGTTTAAGAGAGTAATCATTTTGCCAATGAGATTAAGAAATAGTCAATGTCCATTGTCTAAACTTCCTTTCTTCTAGATTGTGATTGGATGGACACTGCCATTTTTTGTTCCAGTCACTCTGCTCTTTCTAGTCCTGCTTAGCTAAATGTGCTTCTTCCTACTTCCCAACCCAAAGAACAGCCCTTTTTAGACTCATGAATGCACAGTTGGGTTATAAATAGAAGCTCTCAGTCAGTCCTGTGCCTTTAATATGATTTGGGATTTATCACTTAATTTATTTGGTGTGTTTTTAAGGCTTAATAATATTTCAGAGCGAGTCCTACTCTGAAACAACGTTGGTCATAGATGGGAAGTACATAAAGGGTAAAAACCAGTAAGGACTTCCTTTTAGTTTGCTTTTCCAATTTGGAAATAAAGAAAGTGTTTTTACAATATATAAGAAAAAGTCACATGACTCTCTGAAATGACTAGCAGTGCAGCCTAGATTTTCATTATTTTATAACATGGTTGCTTTCCCTACTGCCTTCAGAGAAAATAAGAAAATGTTCCTGAAAAAGCAATTTCAGTGAAAGATCTATTAAAATGTAAACATTATGAACTTTCACATTGTTGTACCTAGAAAAATAGGTATGTTTTAAAGCAAAGTAAAGTGAATGAATAAGCTCTCACATTTTCACTTTCGCATGTTAGATGAAAGTCTCTCTTCCTTCAACTATATATGAAAATAGGTGTGTGTTCGACGGCAAATATATACACCCCACACACACTCACAGGTACGAAAGTATACAAAATATACACAAAGACTTTTGGGGTTACTTTCATGCTTTCAATTAAAAATTATTTTATAAACCTGTTGATCATAATGAAGAGGATTTTTGTAGTTTTGAGACTGGTCAAATTTTACCCTATTAGGAAAGAAGTCTCATATCAGAATCTTTGCTTTAAATTGTTTATTGACTACTTATAATGGCTAGTTTTCCTTGAAGATGGAAAAAGCAACCTGCCACCTGGGACAGACTAAAATAGAGATCCTGTTGATCCTGCATACTAGCCTGTATTTCTTTAAACATTTCTCTTCCTATTTAAATTAATAGAAGAACTCTTTTTTTTAAGATTATTTATTTGAGAGAGGGAGAGAGAGAGAGAGCATAAACAGAGGGAAGAAGAGGGACAAGCAGACTCTGTGCTCAGTGTGGAGCCTGATGCGGGCTCAGTCCCAGAACCCTGAGATCATGACCTGAGCCAAAATCAAGAGTCTGACACTCAACCAACTGAGCCACCCAGGTGCCCCAATATAAAAGGACTCTTAAAATGAAACCTCCATCTGGCAGGTGAAATATGTTAAACCATTAGAAACTACAAATATTAATTGAATTAATTTATTGAAATGTCTTCAGGTTTTATTGCAGTTTGATGGCTTAGATTGTATCTCTGGTATATATATATATTTTTAAAGATTTTATTTATTTATTTGAGACAGAGAGAATGAGATACAGAGAGCATGAGAGGGAGGAGGGTCAGAGGGAGAAGCAGACTCCCTGCCGAGCAGGGAGCCCGATGCGGGACTCGATCCAGGGACTCCAGGATCATGACCTGAGCCGAAGGCAGTCGCTTAACCAACTGAGCCACCCAGGCGCCCCCCTGGTATATTTTAATAGGAGAGATCCTTCATATTTATCTCAGTGTGAGAAACCAGGAAGCAAAAAAGGGCTCTGGATGCCTTCCAAGTAGGCATATGCCAAGAGGTGGTACCTCATAATAATCATTATTATTATTATAATAATAGTTTACTTCTATTAACGTGTCCTATATGCTGAGTACTCTTCTAAGCATTTTTGTGTGTACTAACTTTTTAATTTTCCCAGGAATGCCATGATGAAAGTTATATTACAGTTCTTATTATCATAGGAAGAATCCAAGGCACGGGGAGTTTTTGCAATTTTGCCCGGGGCTACCTGGCTAGTAAGTGACAATACTGATTATGTAGCCAAAGGAAGTCTGGCTTGTAAAATCATGTTCTTAATCAGTAGCTTGTGATATTTTTTTATAGCAGTGAAAAGATGGAAGAAAACAAGAGAAAGGAAGTGTTTTGGAGGCCTATCTTGTGCCAATACCTGAGCCAGGCATGTAATTGTATTTACATAGAATACTGATTGCAAGGCCAGGGGCGCCTGGGTGGCTCAGGCGGTTGAGCGTCTGACTTTTGATTTTACCTCAGGTCATCACCTCAGGGTTGTGAGTTCAAGCCCCAAATCGGCTCTGCGCTCAGCAAGGAGTCTGCTTGAGATACTCTCTCCCTCTGCCCCTCCCCCCACTCGCCCTCCTTCTCTAAAATAAATAAATAGATAGTTAAATAAATAAATAAATCTAAAAAAAAAAAAAAAAAAGTACTGATCCCACGGCCTGAAACTCTTTCATTTTACCCAGAGACTCCTGGGGAAATTCTTAATTTCCATTGCCTTCAGTGTTCTCTGTCAATTAAGGGGTGGTGCTGCCTCATTTCTGAGAATCTTTCCAGTTCTCATCCTCTGTTTCTCTGCCTCATGATCAAATAAAACAGTTTTTTCCTTTTTCTGTGACTACCTGTGTCTGACTCTGTCACATTCTTTTTAAGCCTCTGTAAGTTACCCACCCTTATAGTCTGGTTCTGGAGAGTAGCCCTCTGTGTACATTGGTTTCTTGCCACTGAAATAAATTCATTGGCAGAAGTAATATTTTGTGTAGAAAATCAAAGCAGTCACAGACAGCATCCTCTACCATTCGGTTTTGAAATTTGGGGGTCACCTGTGTATTTGTATCTGACCAGGTGTCATTGTTTTTTTTAATCTCAAAACGTGATGGAGAGCAAAGCATGGGGTGGAGCTTGTGGGCGAACAGGACTCTTTCTTGTGAAAATAATCAGTGCCTTGGGCGCCTGGGTGGCTCAGTTGGTTAAGCGACTGCCTTCGGCTCAGGTCATGGTCCTGGAGTCCCGGGATCGAGTCCCGCATCGGGCTCCCTGCTCGGCAGGGAGCCTGCTTCTCCCTCTGACCGTCCCCCCTCTCATGTGCTCTCTGTCTCTCTCATTCTCTCTGTCTCAAATAAACAAACAAAATCTTAAAAAAAAAAAAAAAAAAATATTAATAATCAGTGCCTTCTAGGATATCAAATTTTTTAAAGATTTTTTTTTTAAGATTTTATTTATTTGTCAAAGAAAGAGAGAGAGTGCACAAGCAGGGGGAGCTGCCGGCAGAGGGAGAAGCAGGCTCCCCACTGAGCAAAGAGCCTGATGGATGCAGGGCTCCATCGCAGGACCCTGAGATCATGACCTAAACGGAAGGCAGATGCTTAACCAACTGAGCCACCCAGGCCTCCCTAGGATATCAAAATTTATTTAGAAAAGAAGTGAGAATGGAAAAAGTTGTAAAGTGTTCCATGGAGGAGACAAAACTTTTGAGAATAATGCGTGATGTCATAAAGCAATGGAGCAAATAAAGACTGTTTTATAATAGATGATGCATTTAAATTGATATGGAAGAATCTGAAGGATATTAATAGGAGCAGTCAGTTTAATGGATAGCTAATAAGAAGTCACTTTCAGTTCCTGCTCATTCATAAAGTTAAGAATCTTTGTAATCAGGAAACCGGAAAGGTGGTTGATACTCTCTGGACTCTTCACTATTTACTTGTCAGGTTCTAACACCACAACATGCATCATTCACTCTTCTCTCTCTTCACCGAACAACTTTTCCCAGAGATTTCTCAAGGAGCACAGAGGAACAGACGTACAAAGAAACCACCACAGCATTGTGACAAGTGCCAACAGATGTATGTACAGAGTGATCTTAAAGCACAGATGAACGTTAGAAAGATAAGATCCCAGAAGTCTTCACAGAGGAAATCATGTCTCTGTTATCTTTTAGGATGAAAATGAGTTTGTCAGGCAGGCAATGGGGAATGCTATCTGCTTTCATCACACCTTCCTCGTTCTACCCTGCCACAATGATAAGAGAAGACATGAAAGCAATTAATTAAATGTTTGTGTCGAACTGTTCCAACAACTTACAGAATCTTGGTCCACAAACCAAGTTATGGATCAAATTGTAACCTACCATCATTAATATTGGTTCTCAGTTAGTGAAACTCAGTTTGTCTCCTTCACAGTATTTACAGAGATGTGGCCTCTTTATAGTCCTTGAAAAGTTGTTTTGAAATCTATCTATGAGTTTTAAACAAGTAAGTAAATGCTGAGTTTTAGATTCCTGTGCCTGAGTGAACTGACATATTCCACCACTTTCTGAAATGGCTTATTCTCTCAGAAAGCGCAGTGTTATTTTTTGATCTGATGAGTCTTCTTTATTTAAAAAATTGCATAATGAAATATATGTGACACATTATAAGATTCTATTTGTATTAATTGCCAGCATCCATTCTTCATGAACTATGGAGATAGTTATTTAAAAAAAATTCTCACTTTGGAAGACAGTTGGGCAGTTTCTCACAAAACTCAACAAACTCTTACCGTAGAATCACACTCTGTGGCATTTACTCAAAGGATCTGAAAAACTTATGTCCACACAAAAACTTGCATACAGATGTTTACAGTAGCTTTTTTCATAAATGCCCAAATGGGGAAGCATCCAAGATGTTCTTCAGTGAGTGAATGGATAAATAAACTGGTATATCCAGACCATGGAATATTATTCAGTGCTAAGAAGAAATGAACTATCAAGACATGAAAAGACATAGAGGAAATTTAAATGCATGAAAGAAAGCAATCTGAAAAGGCTACATCGTATTTAATCCCAACTATGTGACATTCTGGAAAAGGCAAAATTATGGAGACGATAAAAATATCAGTGGTCACCAAGGGGTGGGTGGGGAGAGAGGGATGAATAGGCAGAGCAGAGAGGATTTTTATGACATCAAAACTAGTCCATATGATACTATCATGGTGAGTACATGTCATTATACATTTGTCCACATCCATAGAATCTACACTACCAAGAGTGAACTCTATTGTCATCTATGGACTTCGATGATAATGATGTGTTGACATGGAATCATCAGTGCACTGCTCTGATGGGGAGGGTTGATAATGGTGGAGACCATGCATGTGTGGGGACAGGTGGTATGTGAGGATCTTTGTATCTTATGTCTAATATTGCTGTAAACCTAAAATTACTCTAAAAGGTAGAATCTATTAATTTTTTTTTTTTTAAAGAGCTCTGATTTGCACAGTCCACAGTCTGGTTGCATAATCCACCTTTATGAATGGCTGCATGTAGCCAGAAGTTTCATTACATATTATTATTAGTTCACCTGATTTGAATATGTGTATCATGGCATTCCCCTTGTCCACTACCATGTAAAATTAATATGTCCAACATTCAACGTGTCATTTTATTCAGTGTTATGTATCGTATTATAATTCTTTCCTTGCATTTCCATTGCACACGTCCTTTCCATAAGTTCTTATCATTCATCATTGAGTCATAGAAGTGGTTGTCAAGTTGGATTACATACATTAACCCTCGGGTGTTCCCTTTTCTTTTTTTTTTTTTTTAGATTTTATTTATTTATTTGACAGAGAGAGACACAGTGAGAGCAGGATCACAAGCAGGGGGAGAGGGAAAGGGAGAAACAGGCTTCCCGCGGAGCAGGGAGCCCGATGCGGGGCTCGATCCCAGGACCCTGGGATCATGACCTGAGCCGAAGGCAGACGCTTAACGACTGAACCACCCAGGCGCCCCTGGGGTGTTCCCTTTTCAAAGATGACACAAAGATAATAACATTAAGACGATTTCTGGTCATTTTCTTATAGGTAGTCTTTCCTATCCTATTTAACTTGGTAGATTTATTTATTTGATACTTTATAATAATGTTTTGTTTATTGGACATTAATTATTTATTTTAACTCATTTTCCTTCCATATAAAATAATTCTTCCAAACTTCACTTGAGAACTCATTCTTTACACTTTGATGGTTGATTAACATTTCATAATTATCTCTTACCCACTATTTGAAACCTAGTTGAGATTACTTTATACTAGTGATTCCAGTCTATTTCACTTCAAACTTGGCTCTGGCTTTTCCTGTGGTAGCTAATGTCTTTTCAGTAAGGTTCTCACACCTGTTTGGAAGAAGCATAGTCTGTTTTCTGTTTGTTTTGAAGGTCATGATTTACATTTTTATTAAAATCTCTGCCTGCCTGCTACTGTAATTTTTGTATGTGTGGGTGCATATCTTAATCCAGGTGTCTGGCAGGGAAATCACCTGTTCCTACCAGATGCCTAGGTTCCCCCAAACGTCTAGGTTTTAAGTTTGAAATAGATATCTTAAAAAAAAAAAAATCTGTTTACAGAGTATTTTGTTATTTCTAAGCTCTTCTTCTCTCAGTGTGTTATTCATTTATTATTTAGCACTGGCCTCTTTCCAGAATGCTTTCAATTTTTACCTTGGCCCTGCTGTTCTGTGTACGACATTTCTTTGTATCACCTGAACTCTTTTATTTTTTGCCTTTTGCCTCCCATTTGTTTTTTCCTTACAAAGCTTCTTTGCTTAAATAATAGATGTAGAGTTTATGATCCTAGAGAATTGAGCCATGTATTCTATGAATAAAGGAGGTGGTAACAGGAGCAAAGTATGTAAGCTCTTGTGATGTGGTTTATGGTTATAATGTTTTGTCTTTCCCCAAGATATCTGAGATTTCCCTAATAACTTAATTTCTGTTGTCATCCCTATATATAACCTGAGAAAAACTTCTGGGTCATCTCACATTACTAACCATATGTGTAAGATGGACACTCTAATTTAAGACATCTGTTGCTACATTTAATTAAGGGGACCATAGAAATTAGATAGGGTGAGATAGTAATACTATATAGTTTTCGGAAACCAAAGGTTTAAGGCCTTGAAAAGAAATAAATGAGCCAAAAGGACTGTAATTACCTGAGTTACATGGTTTCCATTCCCATTAACTATCATATTATTGTTGTAAAATTTGTGATGGTGTTTCCTTTATCATTTTGGGCTCTACCTTTCAATTGTTATACCTGAGGGCACCGTAGTACCCTTTTACCAACCTATTCTAGCCCTCTTTCTTCCTCTTGAGTGTGTATGTGACCATTCACTGCTGTGCTATCCCATTTATTTATTTATTTATTTATTTATTTATTTATTTATTTATTTATTTATTTTTTAAAGATTTTATTTATTTATTTGAGAGAGAGAGAATGAGAGACAGAGAGCATGAGAGGGAGGAGGGTCAGAGGGAGAAGCAGACTCCCTGCCGAGCAGGGAGCCCGATGCGGGACTCGATCCCGGGACTCCAGGATCATGACCTGAGCCGAAGGCAGTCGCTCAACCAACTGAGCCACCCAGGCGCCCCATGTGCTATCCCATTTAATTATCTCTACCTAAAGCCCTGTTTCTTCCTGACATTTAGAGAAAGGGTTACCAATAGCAGAGAGGCCAAGCTGGGAACTATTCAGGGCAATGTGACAGTTACTGAGTGTGACTGATAGAGAATGCATTCTGAAAGGGAATGTAAGCAATAAGCAGGTTAAGTAAGGGAGACTAATTAACGGAGAATCTGAAGAAATAAATGATTCTCTAGGCTGCTCTTCAGGAATAACAGCCTATTAACATTCTCAAATATTTGTGAGCATCTTGTATTTGCATAGTGAATAGAGATACACTTCCACACCATGAAACATGCCTTTTAGGAAGGCAGGAAACATTGTATTTTGTTCCTTCACCAAAATGACTGTTCATGACTTTTTAAAGATATTGTCTATTTGAGAAAGAGAGCAGAAGAGGGCATGGGGGGTGAACAGAGGGGGAAGGAGAAGGGGAGGCGGAGAGAGAATCCCCAGCAGACCACATGCTAAGCAGGGAGCCCCACATGGGGCTGGATCTCACATCCTTGCATGACCTGACCTGAAACCAAGAGTTGGATGCCCAATGGACTAAGTCACCCAGGTGCCCTGACTGTTCATGACTTTTAAGTCAATCTATTATATATAAGAAAATATATGACATCATATATCATATGATAATAAGCATTCATTTATTCCTTGAATAAACCTCTACAGTATCAAGCACTCCTTAGGAATTGCTGGTCATTCTTGAAATGATGCAGCGTCTACTTTCAAGGGAAGGTCAACGAAGAAGAAAAGCATGTGAACAGGTTATCATAATATGGCCTATTGTGTGCTCTGATGATATTTTGCATAATGTTTTGCATTCCCTTTTCTTATACTACATTATGCCCTCTGTTCAGTTTCCACCTATTAGTGCTAGACTCACCTGAATAGTGTAAGGGTGTACAGATTAATGTTGGTTGGAGATCTTCTGACTAGAAGAAACCGTTAATAGAGAGACTAGAACCTGCCCCATTGGATGGAGCCTTTTGTGAGCCAATAGAGACCATTAATCATGCTCGAAATGTTGCCTTAGTGTTTCTACCAGGAAATAAAAATAAAATCAGAGTGTATAGAAATGGAGATGTAAGACAGGTAAAGCACAGTGCAATCAGAATGCTTTCTAAAGTCCCACCATGTTAATATTTACCTTTAAAGAAAAATAGAAAAGATGGATAAAGCTGGATTTTTCCTCTCTTATCTGTTGACCCAGTCACTTTTTGTGTGAAGCCATGTGTGGGTATGTTGCATATTTTTCCATCTATGATGGTTAATTATAATTCTTTAGAATTCCCTCATGAGTATAGGATTGGATTAATCATAAAAGTTGGTCCACTCTCATTGTTAGTCCAATATACTGTGCTTTTATTGTGTATATTTAGTTAAGAAAATTCATGTGTGTAGTAAAAACAAGCTGATTCAGCAGATAATGTAACTTACATCTAAACATATGTTCTTGTTCATGTCCTTACCCTGCTTTCCCTTACATGATGTCATCTTATCTGTCTAAAGTCTGCTCATCTTTTACACATGTTCCTCTTGATATGGTTTTGTGCACCTAAATATTTCCCAAGAAGTATCTTTTCAACTTAGCTCTGTTCGCTTTATTAAAAGGCCTCAGGGGCACCTGGGTGGCTCAGTCAGTTAAGCATCTGACTCTTGATTTTGGCTCAGGTCATGATCTCAGGGTTGTGAGATCCAGCCCTGCAACGGGCTCTGAGCTCAGCATGGAGTTTGCTTGTTCCTTTCCCTCTGCTCCTCCCCCGACTCTCTCTCTCTCTCTCATAAATAAAAATAAAATCTTTAAAAAATAAAAAAATAAAAGGGCTCATACTTTACATAATCTTGAAGATAAGATTTTTTTCATGTAATATTAAACCACTGAAATTGATCCGTGCTGTGTATGTTACCATAGTTTTTTCATTCTGACCACTTTATGGTAATCCATTGTTAAATACACCACAGCTTGTTTGTGTTCTCATCGTGGATATTTGGACTCTTTCCATTTGATCATTTGTTTTCTATTATGAACAATATTGCTATGAACATTCTGGCACATGTCTTCTGTTGTACCTGGACAAGAGTTTGTTCTGTATATACCTTTAGAAGTATATACCTTGTAAGATATGTGATGTTTAGCCATAGGAGATATGTATAACCATGTTTTTAGAGCATGACTTTGTCAGTAGTCCCTCATTCTTTCAATCATCTAGTGTACTCATATGTTACATAAACACATGGTTCTACTACACTGATGAACTTGTCTATTCTCTGCTAATACCAAACTGTCTGAATTTCTATTTCTTTATAAGTCCTGCTATTCAGTTAACCTGGGGGATTCTGACTCCTGAATCTTCCATTTAAATGTAGAAACTAAAACATTTCATTTAAATCTCTGTTGAGACTTTAATTGGAATTGTATTGAGTATGTAGATTAGTTTGGGGCTAACTGATGTATTTGTGATATTACGTGTTTTTATCTGTGAATATAGCATATCACTTTATTTAGGTCTTGTCTAAAATGTTGTAATCAGGATTTAGATTTTACTTGCAGGAGTTCTTGCACTTTGATTCATTCTTAGGCAGCTAATTTTTTTTTCCTGTTAGCGTTTTTGCTTTAATTACTTTACTCTTCTGTTTATTGTTGCATAAAATACAACTGATTTTTTTTATCATTAAGCTTATAACTAACTACCTTGTGAAATGCTCATAAAAATGAGTTTGTAGGACTTTTCTTTGCTTTTCAACATTGGAAAGATCATCTTGCAGAGCGGAAACAAGTACAAAACTTACTGTGTTTGTCTTATGAGCAAATAGGCCACATAGAATATGTTTGGTATTAAGAGAACTTGATCTACTGGAGGCATCATTAAATTCTATCTATAGAGAGGGCTACATGCATGCCTCAAAAGCAGGCACCACCAGCATACCCATTTGGGCTTTCTTTTGATAGGTACACTGAAAATTATAGTAATAAAAAATATAAATTTATATTGGTAATCTGTGGTCTCACTATGTACAATTTCAAGATTGCAAGGGCTAGATATGTGATTTTTTGACATCCCAGCGCAGTGGCGGTTCAGTGTCCTCACCACACCTACTTGAAGAAATTCAGCATTTTCCCATTGTTCACAGGAAGGAGCACCAAATATCAGTTTATCCTTTGTGTGTGTGTATGTGTGTGTGTGTGTAGGCTTGTTGAAATAATCTCTTCTAGGACAAAGAAAATGATGTGATAGATGACATGTTTGAAGGAATCATACATGTCCCTTCAAATGAGATGAAGAGAGAAAATTGATTAATTTTTTTGCAGAGGGCATTTTCCTTTGGAATTTTGGATCTCCATTCCAAATGACAAACTTTGATTCTATTAGCAAATAACAAACTCTGACTCTGTAGCAAATAACAAAGAAGACTAAAACACAGAAAGGAAGACCGTGAATAATTGTACTGTTGATTTGGAAAATGAATCTTGTACCCCTCACCTCTGGCAACCATTGGTTTGTTCTCTGTATTGATGGATCTGTTTCTGCTTTTGCTTCTTTGTTTATTTATTTTTTTTTTAGACTCCACATAAAAGTGAAATCATTTATTTGTCTTTATCTGTCTGACTTATTTCACTCTGCATAATACATTCTGGGTCCATCCATGTTGTCACAAACGACAGGATCTCACCTTCTTTATTCATCTAAGGATGGACACTTATGTTGCTTCCATATAATTTCTTTGGAAAATGTGTTGGCAATAAGTATTTAAGCTTGATAGATGGATACAGAAATTCAACTTCAAGATATATATTCAAGTAAATGTGTTCACCAAAATACATGCTCAGTAATGCACGTAACAACACTATTTATAATAGCTCCAAAGTGGAAGCAATACAAATGTCTATCAACAAGAGGATGAATAAATACATTGTGGACTAGTCATAACACTTTACACTACATGGCAATGAAAATGAACCAACTGTTGTTACAGGCAATAGTGTGGATAAGTCACTCAAATACAGTGTTTCATAAGATAAAATAGATGCAAAAGAATGTTATCTGTATGATTTTACTTACACAGAATTCAAAAATAGGCAGCATTAAGCTAGAGTCTTAGAGGTTAAGGTAATGAGTGGTACCTCTGGACAGGAAAATGGAGTGAGTGATAGAAGGAGGCAGAAAGAGCTGGAGTGCTGGGTGTTGCTCTGTTTCTGAACTTGGATGGTTGTCACACTGTCAGCTGCATGCTTGTGATTTGTTCACCTCTCATGATGTGTGTTACACTTCATTCAAAAGTTGTTTAGGGGTGCCTGGGTGGCTCAGTCAGTTAAGCGTCTGCCTTTGGCTCAGGTCATGATCCCGGGACCCTGGGATCGAGTCCCGCATCGGGCTCCTTGCTCAGTGGGAGCCTGCTTCTCCCTCTGCCTGGCCCCCCCGACAAATAAATAAATAAAATCTTTTAAAAAGTTGATTTTAGGGGGCGCCTGGGTGGCTCAGTCGGTTAAGCGGCTGCCTTCGGCTCAGGTCATGATCCTGGGGTCCTGGGATCGAGCCCCACGTCCGACTCCCTGCTCAGTGGAGAGCCTGCTTCTCCCTCTCCCTCTGCCTACTTGTGCTCTCTATCTCTCTGTCAAATAAATAAATAAAATCTTTAAAAAAAAAAAGAAAAAAGTTGATTTTAGGAGTAAATGATTTTTGTCAACTTAATAGCTCTTTTCAAATTCAATTTTATTAGAGAGAGCATGGTAAATAAGGAGTCTGTGATGAAAAATATAATGATTGTAGTACCTGATGAAACATGTATAAGATTTTAAATTTTGGATAGTATAAAGTAAATTTTATTTACTCTTTAGATACGTTAACTTATGAAGTAAATTTTATCTGGCTGGTTTTATGGCATAGTACCTATGAAATGTGTAAAGGGTAAGCAGTAGAAATGATTTTCTGGATACATATGTGTGTTTGAGTTGTTTGTGTGCTTATATATTTTTCTGATTTGGGCCAAAATATTTGTGCTTTTTTCCTGATTTTTGTCTTTCATGTACTTACTTGAAAGCAATATTCAATCAGTATGTGTTGCAGACTTATTCATAGTAGTTCTGTAAATTTGCTTTGATACCTATTTCCTTTTTTTAAAAAATATTTTATTTATTTATTTGACACAGAGAGAGAGCACGGGTAAGTTCACACAAGCCCTGGGGAGGGACTGAGAGAGAGGGACAAGCTGACTCCCCACTGAGCAGGGAACCTGACACAGGGCTCCATCCCAGGACCCTGAGATCATGACCTGAGCCAAAGGCAGATGCTTAAAAGACTGAGCCACCCCGGTGCTCCAATCCCTATTTCATAGAAATGTAAGTCAAGGGACACACATTCATTTATTCACCAACTCCCAATAACATAGAATGGAGTCAGTTTGGCATTGAGATCTGAACTCAGAAGGTGAACTTTCTCCCCTCTACCATGCTGTTGCTGAATTCCCAATTTCACAATGCTGACATTCTATCTTGAGTTTTGGTTTTTTTTTTTTTAAGATTTTATTTATTTGCGAGAGAGAGAATGAGAGACAGAGAGCATGAGAGGGAGGAGGGTCAGAGGGAGAAGCAGACTCCCCGCTGAGCAGGGAGCCTGATGCGGGACTTGATCCCGGGACTCCGGGATCATGACCCGAGCCGAAGGCAGTCGCTTAACCAACTGAGCCACCCAGGCGCCCGAGTTATGTTTTTTGAATTAAATGTCTCTCCCTTTCTAAGCTCTAAGCCCCTTTACTTTGTAAATCATATCACAAACCTACACAAAAATATAGATATAAAATATAGATATATGTTGAATTAATACAGTATATTAAATAGAACTTCACACACACACACAGACCACTTTCTTCTCCCATTTCATTTAATCACAGAAGTCTTCTAAAGCCTCAACACCAACCTGAGTTTGTCATGATCTACAAACAGAGCTGTCTTCATAGTTTTATAACCTATTTTTTAAATTTTTAATGTATTTTTGAGTATTAAATTGATTTTCAACTCCCAGCATTTTTCACATTTGGAGTCTTTATTTTTTTTTAAATTGAAGTATAATTGATATGCAATGTTATATTAGTTTCAGGTGTCCAACATAGTGATTTGACAGTTCTATACATTACCCAGTGCCCACCATGACATGTGTGGTCACCACGTGTTGTCATATAACATTATTACAATATTATTTTATTCTCTCTGCTGTACTTTTTCTTTTTTCAAAAGATTTTATTTATTTATTTGAGAGACAGAAAGCATGAGTGGAGGGCAGAGACAGAGGCAGAGGGAGAAGCAGAAATCTGCTGAGCAAGGAGCCCGATGCGGTGCTCCATCCCAGCACCCTGGGATCATGACCTGAGCCGAAGGCAGATGCTTAACTGACTAAGCCACCCAGGTGCCCCTCTGCTATACTTTTCATCTCTCTGACTTAACTTATTTTATAACTGGAAGTTTGTACCTCTTAATCCCGTTCATCTATTTAAACCCTCCCCCCACCGCCTTTATCAGGCACCCACCAGAGGTAGTTCTCTTTATTGTTACGAAGTAAATTAATTTGTTCTCTGTACTTAATCTTCGTATTTTGTTTGCTTATCTGTTTTGTTTTTTTAGATTTCATTTGCTTTATAATAATACTGGGATCATATAATGATAACAAATAAAAAGTCTAATGCACAGTATAATAAATAATATTGAATAATAATATTGAAACCAAACACAGTAACCAAAACACAGTAAATGAAAAGATGGGAATTCTTTTAAGTTTTTTTTATGTTTTTTATGATTTTATTTACTTATTTGACAGAGAGCAAGCACAAGTAGGGGGAGCAGCAGAGGGAGAGGGAGAAGCAGGCTCCTGGCAGAGCAGGGAGCCCAATGCGGGGCTCGATCCCAGGACTCTGGGATCATGACCTGAGCTGAAGGCAGATGCTTAACAACTGAGCCACCCAGGCACCCCAAGATGGGCATTCTTTTAGGTATATTTTTGCCATTGTTCTTCTTAATATGCTGTCGTGATTTTCAAATAGCCATGCCTCTTTAAATGACAGGCTTTATTTTCGGATCAAAATATATAATCAAAACATATTCCCAAATGAAGTATGAATGTTGGCAGGGGTTCAGTATTTCTGATTTTAAAATAAATTAGAGGAATCAAGTGGAATGAGCCATTTCCTTTAACTAATAAAATGGGATCAGGTTCTCCGTTTTCTAACTCTCTGTTCTTATAAAGGTTGGAGCTAAAGTAGAATGAATTGAACAGTTTGACTATAAGTAGGAAATAGAACAGGCCACTTCTGACATAGTATGTTGAATTGTTGACCTGCCGTATCCATTGGCAAGTGGAGAGTACTCTAGTGATTCACTGACCTAGTTCTTGATGTTGGTTTAAAAAAAAAAAAAAAAAATCCTTCTACGTAAGGAAAAAGGAAAGTCCCATATTTCAGTTCCCTTCTTCAAATTCAATCTAGGCCTACAACTCAGTCTGCTTTTGAAAATGAATTTTGTCTGGTATTTTTCTCCTGAGTACAGTCTCCATGCAGAAAAATACACATTGTTTTTAGACAGACTCTTGTTTTTTCCAGAATTTCAAATGGTTCTCCAAAGGAAAGCAAGTTAGAAAAGTACTACCTACATATACCGTAAGGGTTTCTTTTAAAGGGGAAAGTAAGTCTGGAAAGTCTGCCAAGCTATCTGAATGCATATTTATTCAATGTTTTATTACATTTTGGGCCTTGGTTCTCGATATATCCTCCCCCCCCAAAAAAGGACCACCTTTTCCTCCAGACAGTTTAACTATTATTGGGATGTGGGTCTCAAATGATAGCTCAGATATGGGGAGGGGAGAAGATGTTATTAAGTAATTTGCCGTATTTCTGAATCCTTTCCCCCCTTTATCCTGTCTGGTGTACTTCTACCTAACAGAATTTGAGGATGAGATTGGAGATAAAACCTGTAATGAGGAGAGTCCAAAGTTGGGGAAAGCAGAGTCAAGAGCTGAGTAAGAAATTGAACTATCACAGGTCAACAAGAGCCTGGAAATGTTTGCCCCCAGTGAAGGCAACAGAAGCAACTACCAAAGCCTGAAGCAGAGTGTCGGGAATCTGCAATTGAGGAATATTAGGGGACAGAGAGCGTGTGGACTTGCGCAGGCGCAGACGGGTGTAAGGAGGGACGACGTGCCCTTGTGGGGTTGAATCTCGCATGTGGCTCAGCCGCCAAGGTCAAAGTGCTGTGGTTGGTGCAGGCGTGAAAGGCGCGCCTCCAGAACATAATGCCCTCTCTTCCTTTACACAGGTAAGGGAATTCGGCTTCACATTTATTACCTTGATCTGCCATATGATATCTTACAATGCTAAGTAAAAAAGCAAAAGTTATGATAGACTTTTAAAGCAGAACTTAATAAATATTAACTGAGATTGATAATTACCAAGGTAGATAAACTTAATTTAGATAAATTTACCATAAAGCTCTTATGGCAGCAGATTCATGTTTTATGAAAATGGTAGATAGAAAAGGTCTGCAAACATTGAAGAGCTGGATGGGAGGGCAGTTGGGCTAAAGAATGAGGGAATGATTAAAAAAAAAAAAAATCCTGTTTAGATAAGGGGATTACATGGTTTCCGGGAGTTTGTAATGAAAGATAAAAGCCCGGTGTGTAACAAACAGTATCTGCAGAAAAATGTTTCAACAAATTAAGGCTTGCTGGAGATCCAGTGCTGAAATGTAAGATCACACGTTTAGTCCCTAAAACAAATATATCAGTTTGATGCTTTTCATTGATACAGTCTTCTCATAACTATTAAACAGACAAAACCATAACTCAACATTATCCTTATATCAGAGTCTTTTTCTTTAAGCACTCATTTCTCATAAACCCTTGGCATTATGCATGCGACTAATGAAGAGGACTGTGTTTATTCCAGTTATGTTAGTTTGCTGTGTTTTTTGCCCTCGATTAAAGAAGCTTGGGCTTACATTTCATTCCTATACACCACTGTCAAGCTGTGAGAAATTTTACCCAGTTTGAGGATCCTGCAGTTTTCCATTTATCCTAGCTACTAAGATATATTGCAACTTGGAATATCTTAGTGTTGCCTTACGTAATTTTGAATAGGAAAAGTAGTCTGAAGTGATTCAATATGATGTATGTTTTGAAAAGAAACTCCTAAGTAACCCAGTGATTCCTAGGGCAAATAAGTCATGCAATTTTTTTTGCGGAGCTAAATGGAATCTCTCTGGGGCCACTGATCATTTACAAGCCATGGATGGGTATTACTGCGCTGGTACATACTGCATCTAGTGAACCACGTGTGAGCTAGGTGCTCTAGGAGCCATTGTGGGGTTTCCT